>NW_006432451.1:1543218-1705694 GCF_000325575.1 Pteropus alecto | reverse complement strand
CTGTGTGCGCGCGCCTCCCGGGCGGATTCAGGCCCCCAGCGTGCGGGCGCGGCAGGGGGCGGCAGGTAAGTGGCGGTGGGCTGGGCCCCGAGATTTGCCTTTGTGTCGGGGGCCATTCTCCTCAGGACGCTGCTTGGGCGGACGTCCTCTGGGTCCGACCCCCAGTGAAAAGGCCGCGGGACTAAAATCGTCGCGATGAAAAATGTCGGCAAGTGGGTTCCGGGTGCCTGTTCTCGTGCAGGGGGTAAGGTCTGACGATCCGGGGAGAGGGGTCACCTATGTGGAAATCGTAAGCACAATCGTGGGGATAGCTAAAGTATAACTTGCCTGTTTTCTGCAGGCCTTTCGTGTTTTTATCCCGTCTGAATGAAGTGACGAGAACTCCGAATGTTTATTGATAAAACATTTGCAGACCTGTTTTTTTCTGGCAATTAATTGAACTCATTAAAAATTATGTAGTTAGTCGGACTTCCTCCCAAACTACGGAGCAGAGAGTGCAATTTTGCTCGCTCTTTTCACTTCTGCTTCAGAGTCTTCCTTCTCTGTCATCCACAAATGACTAGCTTTCATCAGTGGCTCTGAGAGCAAAAAGAGCTGGGGAGAACCATAACCGGTAATTTTCTTTTAAATAAAATCTTACTTTTTATGGCAGACAGAGTCTTCAGGTTTACAAGCCTAGCTCTGCAGTATCAAAAAACCTTCGTTGTTTTAGAGTTTGTGATTCTTTCTGAAAATTCCTAGGTTGAACCGATTTATTTATAAACAAACCAGCGAACAAACAGGATAAACAGGGCTGTGGAGGAACTGTTTAATCAGTTTGTGAAAATGCATTTTCCAGGACCTTTAATTGTCTCCTTGTTAGTTCTTAAACAGCTAGCTGCAGTTATTACTTGAGAAATTGAGGGGTTTTTTTAATGGTCCCCAAAATGAAGTGTTGTAGTAATACCAGTGGAATATGATGAATCTACAGTCAAAGAACTTCACTCTCGACTACCCCCCAAGCCCTACCTTCAAATTCTGGGGAAGTAGTTCTCAAAATATAAGTTTGCTCCTTAAAAATGCCAGTACCACTACCAGAAGTTTGATTTTAGATATGTGATGGGTCCTGGGTATGTATTTAAAGCAAGCACCCCCTCCCTTCGTCTATCACTGGTGATCCAGGGACCACACTTTGAGAAACACCACCATAGGGCTGACCTGAGAATTTTTAGAACTGCTCAGTTCTTTTATTCCTTTGTTGTCGGAAATGACTTTTCATACATACTCTGATACTGCCTTGGTAGTTTAGAGATAGCCAGTGCCTATTTCATTCTAGGAGCTACTTGCAGTATCATCAGACCAGCAGTGCCATTAGGCCAAATTTCCTCCCTTGCAACTAATTCACTCTCCCTTAGAACCAGGGCAGCCTTTGCCATGTAATTCTCATGGCCTTGAGTTCTCAGATTTCCTGGTATGTAGCAGTACCAGTAGCACTTATGAGGGCTTTCAAATCAGCTGATCATGAATTCAGTCCTGAAATACCCCAGTAATGCCTATTTTGTGCAAAGCGCTGTAGGAGGCCATTTTAGCAACAGCATTGCAGAGATGGCAGTTAACATTGCTAGCTGGAGGTAGAAATGAGGGCTGGATAGCCTCTTCTGCTGCCAAAAGCTTTTTCTATTTCTTAGTCCCTCTTCAAGTAGATGTGTAGGGATGAAGTTAAAATTAGGCTATGTGTTTCAGAGTTTTTTTTTCTGTCTCTAGAATCTTTGTTGTCTGATTTCTCTTGCTAATCAATTTTTCTATTGGTTCACAAAACAGCATGTCTTTCTTTCTGTAGACCTAGGCTTCCTGATTATTGTCTTCCTCTGTCCCCTGAATCTGAACATGCTTGCCCCTCTTTGACTACCTGGTAGTCAAAAGTAAAAATCTTAGGGAAATTGTTGGAATATTGAATGATTTCTAGTTGGAAGACCCAGAGTCATAGAAATATGAGGCTTAGAGATATAAGGAAAGCTATTACAAATTTATGTAGTACAATCCTCTCATCTTTCAGATAAAGAATCTGAGAGATGAGATTACAGAGTGAAGACTCCCGGCTCCTAGCCCAGTATTTTTCCTACTAAATCATCTCAAGAAAAATGCTTCAAAAATGGAAAAGATCTAGAGAAATTCAATTATAAGAAGGTGAAGAAAATGGAGACTTTCACATAATTACAAAACAGTATTATCTGGAAAAAGGAGATTGAAGGAAAATGTGATCTAACCATATAAATCATGAAGAGGGAATACCAAAATAAGGAACTCTGAAGCTTAAAATTAATAAAATGACAAATAGGAGCAAGTAGGTAGTTATATTGTAATCCTAAGAGATGTTATGAACTCGGTATTTTTTTAAAAAAAATTCAATAAAGGTTAAGTACATTGGTGAATGTGTTTGTTAGATATTTGAGCAATGTCTAAATCTTTTGAAGTTGTCACATAACTATACTGTTGTCCTTATAAAAGTTATTAGGTATCTCTGTAGGAGACAGAATATAAGACTGATGTAACTACTAATATGATTCAACATATTCTAGTGTTATAGGAAATGAGATTATTGGAATAGTATATGCAGTTCTGGAATAGTAGGAAGGAAAGAAGTGTGGATGAAAGAGAACTTTTGATATTTTTGCTTAGAGTCCTCCAATAGACATCGTTGGATTGTTCTTGTGTATTCTTGAAAGTAGAATGAGAAATAACATAGTAAGAACTCAATAATTCATAGACATTTATGAACCAAACATTGTACTAAATGCTTTTGTCTATTGTCTCATTTCATCATCTCCATTTTATAGCCGAGGAATCTAAGACACAGTTTAAGCTTGTGCAAAGTCATACACCTAATAAATGGCAGAACCAGTGTTCAAATTTAAAATTGGCTGACTTCAAAGCAATTAAGATTTATGCTCAGTAGTGCCCTGATTATATAGTTGACCCTTAATCATGGGTTTGAACTATGCACTTCAACTTATAAGGGTTTTGTTTTGTTTTGTTTTGTTTTCAAATGATCTCAATTCAGTTGACCATTGTAGTTCAAACCCATGTTACTCAAGGGTCAACTCCACAGCTGGGAATTTGTGTGTGCAGAGAGCTTATGCGGATTTTGGACAGCACTGGGAGGTCGAAACCCCTAACCCCACATTATTCAGGGGTCAGCTGTACTTCATTTGGTAGTGTAAGAATGTGGGCTTGGAACCAGTCTGCTGGGTTCAATTCCTAGTTCCTTCATTTACTAGCTTGGATCAAGCATTCATCAGTTTCTATGAAATAGTGATTGTAATAGTATCTACTTCAGAGTTATGATTGATTTAATTCAAGTAAAGTGCTTAGAACTGTGCTTGAGACATTTTAAGTTCTCAGGAAATGCTGTCTGTAAATTGTTTTTTTAATATTATAATTTAATTTATTTCAAGATACTACTTTCTTTAGATTTGGATTGTTCTTCCCACTGTTGAAATTTTAAGGCTTTATGATAATTATGGATTTAAAGTAAACTATCTCTCTTCTTACTAAAACAAGGAGAAGCCGTACTAAATTTTTGGGAAGCACTGGGGTGTCTTTCTGAGGTCTCTCTTCCCTGCCTTCTCCTTCTCCTGTGTCTTTACACTGTGCCACTCTGTGTCCTCATCTCTTCTTAAAAGGACACCAGCTATACTGATTAGGGCTACCCTAATGACTTCATCTAACCATGATTACTACTTTAAAGTCCCTATTTCCAATCACTTTCTGAGGATTTAGGACTTCAACATATAAAATTTGAGAACACAGTTTAGCTCATAACAGTCAATTTAGGGAATTACATACCAGATAATCTGAATGCTCCATTGCCCTTATTGTTGAGTACCCTGTGCCCTGGGACTCAAGCAGAATCCTTTCAAGATTCTCTGCCTGCCCACCTGTCCTTCCTTCTGCCTGTTACTTAGAATCATGCTTGCTCTTGAGTATCCTAAGAAACACATGCCACTGCATTAAGTCATTGCTTTGGATTTAAAGCTATCAAGATTATCCTGTCACCCCATTGAATAATCTGCTTGAGAAACTATGTCATATATTTAAACTCCTAATTTGTCTAGTGAGCATATTCTTTAGATTGGAAAATGTCAAAAGCTTCCATGTAGTAATATATCATTTTCTTTTAAAAATTTTTCTCCTAAACTGTTAAAAGCTTTTTTTTAAAAAAAAATTCCAACATTTTCTTGAAGAATTCCCTGTATTTAGAGATACATTTTCCTTTTTCTTATTTTAAAAGTAATAACACATTTACTTTAGAGGCTTTGGAATATTCAGTAAACAAGTTTTTTAAAAATCACATATGATGAGCCTACAATTAAGAGAGAATAATTATTATTTTCAGTCTTTTCTATGAATATATTATTTCAGTCTACCTTTTTAAAACCTAATATACCAATACAATTTCATGCTATTTTAGTTACTCTAAAACATATCTTTTTAGTCTTTAATGTGGTGAATTATATTGAGCTTAGCATGTTAAGCCAAACTGTCATGATGTATTATCCTTTTTTATGTATCTGGATTTGATTTTTAATAATTTGTTTTGGATTTTTATGGTTATGTTCATAAGAAAAAGTGGCCTATATTCCTCTTTGGTAATACTCTTATCAGATTTTAGGTTCGTGTTATATTTGCCTCAGAGAACAAATGGGAAATACTCTCTCTTTTTCTGTTCTCTGAAAGAGTTTGTGTAAGATTGATATAAAATTTCTTAAAGGTGTGGAAGAATTTGCTAGTCACGCCATTTGGTCCTGGGGTTTTTTTATGGAAAGATTTTAATTAGGAATTGTGGGTCTCTCTATGTGTATATATATACATATCAGAATAATGTAATATATCATCGATTGGTGTATAAATACACACATAAATATATTAAGGTATTTATTGTAGGGAGTTGACTTAAACAGTTATGGGGACTGGACTAGGTTATCAGGAAGAACAGGCTGGAACTGTTGAGCAGGAGTTGAAGCAGCAGTTCACAGTGAAATTTCTTCCTCAGAGAAACCTGAGTTCTGCTCTTAAAGCCTTTTAATTGATTGGATCAGTCCCACCCAGATTATCTAGGTTAATCTTCCTTACTTAAAGTAAAATGGTTATAGACTTTAATCCCATCTACCAAATACCTTCACAGTAACACCTAGATTTGTGTTTGATTAAATAATAGCACTGTAGCTTCCCTAAGCTGACATAAAGCTGACTGTCATATCTATCCAGGAATTGACTTGGCTACCTTACTAATTGTTTGATGCCTTCAGACAGTTGTTTTTTCTGTTTTACCTAGCTTTTCCAAAAGATGTGTTTGTTATTCCAGGGGACAGGACTAAAACCAGTACATAGAAGTAAGTCATGGTGGGTGCAGGGAGGAAGGCAAACTTCAGCTCAACAAGAGAAAAAAAATTTTCCCCCTAAGGATTTCTGTCCAACAATAGAGTGAGTTAATCAAGAGACACTTTATTTTTGGATAATTTAAGATAGACTGGACTGAATTAGTAGAAGTGTTTTTATAGTCCTACATGGAAGGTGATTGAGATCCCAGATTTTTTGAGATTCATGACTGGTAAAATTGTGGGCAGAAAATTGGGGTCCCATCGTAAGTTTGCCAGTATTTTAGGACATTTGAAAAAAATCTGGGCTTCATTTTCTGTCACCATCATTTCATAAAAGAAAAGACATTTAATATCAAAAGAGTTAATATGTAATTTAGATACAAAAGGCAGTCTTTCCCAAGAAAGCATTATTCTGATATATAATTCTTCAGTTCACATTTTAATATTTTTGAAATCAGGATGTATCTTAAAATCATTTATATATGTTTAATATGGTAGTGCTGCTTTTTCCTAAACACCTGTTATTAGATTGATGATGTCTTAGTCAATGTCAAGTGTTTTAGAACTGAGATAATTGTGTTTGTGTGAGAGAGAGAGAGAGACATAGACATCACCTGCATTGTCCTCATTTTTGCTGATCATCAGTGAAAACTTTTATCACTAATTGCTACTGGTCCTTGAACCATCTTCTGACACAGTGATTTGGATTGTCTCCAGAATTTTCAACATGTATTGATCCGTGAATCTGTTCCCTAAGACCTTCAGATCTTTTCTTGCCATACAAACGCTTAGCTCTTTCCTATAAAACGGCCTACTATATTGACTGATACATTTTTAAATTTTTAAACTGCGCTGCCTTGCACTGTTCCTTAAATATATTATCACTGATAGTGTATCCCTTGGCTATTTCCTGGACATTTGCCATTAAGTAATCTTTAATAGTTTGTGTATCTCTTCCTTTAGAGGCTTTTAGGTAATAGCAAGCAAGAGAGTGTCTTGGACATTAGGGACCTCACCTCCAAGCTTCTATTATTTGTTGACTGGCTTTTTCTCAGGAGTCATTAGCTTTGCCTGGTCTGCTATATGCTTCGGATTGTTCCTAGCTTCAGAGTGTTATTAGAAAGACCATAACTAGTTGAATCCAATCAAGAGATTGAAGCACTCTGTGCGGAAATTATAGAATTTCATCTACCCAATTTTTAGGTAATAAAGTTGAAAGTTACAGCAGAATTGGCTAAGATCTTAATTTGAACTCAGATCGTAAAATCAACCCCCATATGGAGACAATTGATTTAGAGGTCTCATAGCAACTAAACAGAAAAGGTGCTAGATGTGCCCATTATCAGCACGGAAAGGTTGTCTGTTCTGGCTCCAGTTCTTGGACTTGGAATCGTATCTTCCAAACTGAAAGTTACATAGAAATCATGAAGTAAATGAGACCTAAAAAGAGAGGTAACACAGCACAATGGTAACATTATGGCTTCTGAAGCCAAAAGTCTGGGTTTGAAGCATGGCTCCATTATTAGCTATGTAGCTGTGGGAACTTTCTGTAACTTCTTTCTTCTTCGGTTTCCTCATCTCTAAAATTAGGGTCATAATGGCACCTACTTCATAAAGTTTTTTGAATATTAAATAACATTTACAAAGTACTTAGCACATGTTAAATATCATGTGAACTTAAGATGTAACGTTTACTGTAATTTGACATTGAAGAATCTCAGCTGATTAATTTGCAATTCTAATGTAAAATGTGTTCTTGAGTAGTTGAGTTTAGGTTTGATTATTTAAGGATGTAAGAAAACTGCTATGTTTGAAAAGAGTGTTTTAATATTTAAGAACTTCTCAGAATATACTTGATTCATAAGTTTAAATTTTTAGGATTTACTAGAGTTTTTTGAGTATTTAAAGATTTGCTTTATGATAGTGGTTATAGGGGATTCTACTAAATTGTCATGCTTTATATTTTAAACCAGGTGGTGAATACAAGAGTTTTTATTATATTGTCCTTTAAATCTTTTTGTTTATAGTACAGTAATTTTTTAAATTAGAAATTTGACTGGTAAAGTTGTAAAAGAAACTGATCATTTAAGGGTCTTTAGACAGTTATAAATTGAATGTAAGGTCTTAAGTTTTAATTTAAACCCAGGTAACTGTCCAGTCCTTACAACTAATCAGCCCAAGGGTCAATCCCTATCATTGACGTGCAGACAGCAGCCAAGGCTTAACTACAACAGGAAGGCACCCACAACCCACACAAGGGACACTGCTCCACTGGGCCCTGCAAGACACCTACTACATTCATAAAGCCACTCTTGAAGACAAGGTAACTTAGGAGCCCTACCTAATACATAGAAACAAACAGGGAGGCAGCCAAAATGGGGACACAAAGAAACATGTCCCACATGATAGAACAGAACAAAGCCCCGGAAAAGAGCTAAACAAAATGAAGACAAGCAATCTACCCAGCTGTCCTCAACCTTTTTGGCGCCAGGGACTGGTGCTTCTATGAGAATCTAATGCCTGATGATCTGAGGTGGAGCTAAGACGGTGATGCTAGCACTGGGGAGTGGCTGCAAATACAGATGAAGCTTTGCTGGCTCAAAGCTCACCTCCTCTTGTGTTGCCCGGTTCCTAACAGGCCACAGACCAGAGGTTAGGGACCTCTGATCTATCAGATGCAGAGTTCAAAACACTGGTTATAAGGATGCTCAATAAACTTAGTAGGGAAGAGAAGATGAACTCAGAACTTTAACAAAGAAAAAGAAAAGATAAAAATGGAGATGGAAAACATAGAAGGGAACCAGTCAGAAATAAATCCAAGTAACTAATACAGCCCTTTTTATATAGGCATAGAAGCTGTTCTCGGACTTAAGTTACATTGACAAAAAAGTACTAAGGGCAGTAATTTCAGAATGTCAATAGAAGAGACAGAAAAATATATCTAAGCAATTATAGTCTTGTCACTGCTGTTGTGCATTTATCTGCTAGCCTGTCAGCCTGACCTCAGCAGTTCATAGAGAAGGAAAGAAAAAGGCAGTGAAATCAGAGGTACTCTAGCCTTTCTGTGGAGTTGGAATGTTCTTTTCTCTCTTCCTTTTTTTTTTTGCATCTCTTTTCTTGTTATGGCTTTCTTCTAAGGAAAAGAGGAACAGAAATGGTTCTGACAGCAGACATCTTTGAATTTTGTGCCTTGTCCAACTTATATAGTTTTGGCCTTAAATTCTGTTTTATAGGCTATTAATATAGCTTTACCAACTCTCTTTTGGGTACTTGCCTGTTTTTCCATCCTTTGGCCATTTTTCTGTTGGGTTAGTTTTATGAATTTTCATAAGCCCTCATTGAATCCTGTAATTACTCTGTAGTCTGTTGCAAATATAATTTTTCCAGTCTGTTTTTATTTGTTGAATCCCTTGCCATACAAAAGTTAAACTTTTTTGTAGTCAGATTTATCTTTCTCTTTTTTATTAGCTTTTGGATTTTTGGTCTTGATTAAAAAGGCCTCCATACCTCAAGACTGTAATTTCCTAGAATATTCTTCAAAAAGAATATCGTTGTGATTCAGTCTCTCATCCATGAAATGAAAAGTTATATTTGATCAGTTGTTCCCAAACGTAGCCAGTCCACAGGATCACCTGGAACTTGTTAAAAATTCACATTCTCAGATTCCACCCAAACCTGCTAAATCAGAATCCAGTACTTATTCTCTGTAAAACTACAGATACCCAGAGATGTAAATAGAGGGTTGTTGGTATTGGAAGAAATAAGGAATGATGTGGTGGCTAGGTATTAATGTAAGAAAAGAGAAACAAGAAACAAGTTGAGATTTTTAAAAATAAGGTTTTCAAATACGATTTTTGTAAGCTTGCAACTATTTTTGAATGTATAAATAGTACTAACAGCTCACATTTCTTCATTGTTTACCATATGCCAGAGACTGCTTTATTTGAAGTATTTGTAATCTCTAAAACAGTTCTTCCAAATAGATACTATTATTAATTTACAGATGAGAAAATTGATGCTCAGTAAAGTTAGTTACGTGCCTGGATTCATATAGCTAGTAAGTGGCACAATCAAGAACCAAACCAGGCGATCTGGTCCTAAAGCACTTGCTGGTAAATATGGGAGGCAGGAGAGTTTATGGTTAAATCTAGCTTCCCTTAATTTGAGACTCTGTGAGGAAGTAGTACAGCAAATGGGAAAACATTTTATGGCATCAGTTCTTTGAAAAGAAAAACAAAAGAGAAAGGAGTTAGGGGAAGAGGATTGATCTTTACTCGGGATTATACAATTGCTTAGGCTCACAGGAAAAGTATATAAGAAAGGCATATGTAAAAATCTTGACCAGTGTTCAAGAAATGCAATATTGTGAGTTCTTTTTCTGCACAGAAAAAAGTCTTCTGGTGTAACTGCAGTATTAATCTAGAAATATAATCTGTCTTTAAAGTATATAACATTTAAGTGTATTAAAATAGCTGAAATAAACTTATTTTACTTTTTAAATGAAAAATTTGTTTAAATACTGTCTCAACAATAAACATAAAAATTGCTCTAATAGTAATAGTTTCAGTTATCCACACATATTTTTGTGAATATTTCATTGGAATGAGTTCTGGCAGTAATATTTTTAAAGCAGATTTTTACTTCCATATAATAAGAATTAGAACAAACAAAACTATATTCTGGGTCATAAACCGAATGTATGCAACTGCCATCTCCATTAAATGTAATGTTCTGTGAAACTTGCCATAGTAATCCTAAACTAATAAAACTGGTGTTACTCATTGCAGAAAAAAATATATATAAATGAGTAATGACATAATTTTAAAGAGTAAAAAAAAATTTCCTTGATAAATATTATCATTTTAGAACTTCTAGATAAGTGACATAGAAAAAAGTTAAATTAAAGGTGTTAAATTAAAATTATACATGACATTGGCACAGAAATAGATAGTCAGTGGAACAGAGTATAAAAACCAGACTAAGCATATATGTTAGTTTTTGATAAAATTGACATCCCAAATTAGTGTGGAAAAAATGGACTCTTTAGAATATATGTCAAGGCAGTTAATTGGTTAACCATTTGAATTTTGTTAGATCCATACCTCATGCTAAATGCCAAAATAAATTCTATATGGGTTAAAAATTAAATGTTAAAAAAATATGAAATTGGTTGAATAAAAGCTGCTATAATCATAAAGTAGAATATTAGGTACCACTGAAAATGATATGACAGATTATTGACTTATAACCAAGTTCACTGTATGCTGAACAGTATTTAAATTGTAGAATTTTAAATTGTAAAAATAAAAATAATAAGTAAATTTATGTATTTATACTGAGGAAAGTCAGGAAAGAGAATTATGCTGACTTTTGTCTTTTCAGTATTTTCTGCCGGGAACAGTGAACGTGTACAACCCAAGTACAGGATTATTGTTTGTCTTTGTCTTTTTAAAATTCTGCAACAGTGAAAGAACTAAAAAAAAGACAACTTGGCAAGGGAAGGACAAGATATGGCATTTCCCTGAGGGAAAAAGAGAAAGACACAGAAGGTCAAGGGCAAATGAAATGTTAGGCAACTGAGGCAAAAAATAATGCAAAGATGTCCAAAAGCAGTATAGTGTCTCAAAAAGAGAAAGGTAGCTGAAATCAGGAGAACCATACAATAGTCAGAACATAAAAAGTATATTCAAAAGTGGAGGATTACCTTGATGAACTTAAAGAGCCAAGTAAATGCTAACCTAGCAGTTGTAGAAAGGAGATTCACATACCCAAATTTATCTCCTGTCTGTGTAATGCTTTATGCATTTGTGTTTGGGGGGCAGGGGGAGGGATTCCAGCTTTTATTTTTCCTTCTTTTCACAAAACAAAGTAGAAGAAATAATACAGGATTAAAACCACAAAAGTAGTTAAATTGGTAGAACACCTACATATACACAAAAAAATCCAAATAAGAAGACAAGCTTATTTACAGTTAAGAAATACATGTAAATTTAGTTTGTGATTTTCATATGAAACATTAAAAAATAATCAAAACATGCTACACAGGTGCCACTGTTTACAGCAATATTGAAGGGATGAAAACAACACTCATTTAGGGACAGATACAGCACAAAGTCCAGGTTTTACAGCATCAGTGTAATAAAACCATATTTAATCAGAGTTTAAGAATTGTTCCCAAATCTGCCACATTTTTGGCCCTCAGGTTCATTCCTACAGATTTCAACTACTCTCTATTTCTAGCTATTAAGAGGGAGAATGATTCTAAGATGCCTTCCAAGGTGGTCCAAAGTCTCTGCAGACCTGAGGGCATCTTCCACCCCCACAGTCTGCTCTCACCAACAGCCCTTTTTTGTTGTTGTTGTTGTTGTTGTACTCTTCAGAGAAATATCTAAGAAAAAAGTCAGCCTCCTAGTCACCACCTCCTAGGCCAGTTCTAGGCAGACAAAAGCAGCCAACATTAGCATAAAATGAGAGTCTTGAGGCTTACCTTTAAAGGCTTATTCTGGTCTTGAAAAATTAGTAGGAAAAGATTATTTTCTACTGAATCTCAACTAAACACAGCAAGACTTTTGTCCTTTCTTTATTGGCTGGTCTTGGAGAGAAGGTCACAGACATGAGTCTTAACCTCTTAGTACTTTAGTTTCAGTCAACTGAAAATCTGAAAAGTATGCTAAAAACTAAATCCAAGCTTTCGGAAGCCGCTTTTGAAAAGTCTTTAAGGACCTACTAACTTGAAGTCTTAAGTGCAAGGGGACAAGAGCCTGTCAGATCCCCCATTTTGAGGGAAGGATCAATGTTTCCTACAAATTGCTCAGTTTTGCATGAAGAAGAAACAATACATACTAGGGTATGGAACTAGTTGCATTTTATTCCATGAGGATTTTTCTCCCATGGTTTAGAAACAGAATGAGGAATGCATCTTAATTAGTCTCTTTATCGAAGTGTTAAGTTCTATCTCTATTCTTAAAGCCAGTTTTTTAAGCAGACTGTGGAAGCAGTCAGTATAACCAGCTTCCTGTAGCCACAGACCACCACATCTACATCTAGCTAAAGCAAAGGTCAACTCAGTTATCCAAAGTCACTGCTAACCATACTAAAGGGTGAAGTTCACCACTATATTATTTTAAAGGAAGGTGCCTAAAAGTAAGAATTCAATTAACCCTGGGTGAGAAAAATCAAAACAAGTGATAGTTGTGAATGAGCTGTCCATATAAGGCCAGTTGATGAGAATGCACTCAGCTACACTTGACATGAAGACACCGCATAAAGCCTTAGTTGGCAAGTCTGAATTTCTAGTAACTAAGGGCAGGCGGAGGGCAAGCAAAGAGCGACTTCTGTAACATTTTAGTATCCAGAGAGCATTACAGAAACTGGTCCCGAGGACAATGTATACACCATTAATCACACTGAATAAGGCAAATGTATTCATTTTTCTTTTTGTTTGAGAAGCTTATCTCCCTTTTGGCCATTCCACTGTACTTCAAAATGATTCCACGTTAGTTTAGTCTGGGAAGCAGCAGTAAGAAAGTTGCTGTCAGGTGCATAAGAAGGTTGTGGACTTGCCATCTCAGCCAGGCAACCACAGCAAGAGTCACGGTCATGGTCACAAAGTACATTGTCGGCTTTTCTTCCAGTGTGAAGAAGCGTTTCCACCAGTTCACAGCTCTGCATTGAGTTTTTACTAGACTGCTGCAGATTTCAGAGAATCTCTACTGTTGCTCAGTGGTCCATTTATTGGAGCCAAAAATTCTAAGCGCTAGAATGGAAATAAGGTAGTCAGCCAAGCACAAAAACATAACAAAACTGGAAACACTGGACAGATAGATCTAGATAGTAGGCAGTCAGAAACACCAATGAAATCACACCCATGATGGCAGGTGGAAACCAGGCTCTTTCCCATCGCAGGACTTTATCGGCCATCAGCATTACTTCTCTCCATCCTTGCAGCTGCTCTTCCAGACATGCAGTCTCTGCAGCCTGCACATTGGTGCTGCGATTATCTCCCTCCACTGTTGTCCCCGAGGTCCCGCCTCAGTGAGCGCAAGCCACACTCCAGAGGAGCCACCCTCTGAGACCCACACAGCAACCCCAACCTTATGCTTTTTGAGGGCTTTTCTATACATCTTAATTTAGTAGTGGCACATAGCATCTCATTTTTATGGATGAAAACACTGACGCTTAAAGGACATTTTCTTGGCGATGTGGCTAGTTAATAAAGCCAAAGCCAGAACCAACAAGGTATGATGGGTTGTCTTTGTCCTATCTTGTTGTCCTCTCACAGACTTCTTGGGAGATGTAAGCAAGTCTTGGGAAACTTCCAGTGATTCCAGTAAAGCCTGACAAACTCGATATGAATAAATCACAGCTATTACTAGTATCCACCCAGCCTGTTTGTTTTTTTGTTTTTTTGGTTTTTTTTTTCCTACACACGCAAAGCTTTTAGGGCTCTCAAAGGTGAAATTTTAGAAGTATTGCTGAAAATGAATGGCTTTTTAAATGATCACATTAGAATGAGATCATATTTCACAGATTAACAAAGATGAAAAAAACTGAAACACTGACTTTTAGCAAGGGTTCTGGAGAATAGGTACTCCATGCTGCTGGAAGGAGTGTAAATTGGTATATATATAAAAGATAATCTAATAGTACATAACAAAACTTAAAAATTATTTTCCTTTTTCCATAGTGATTTTATTTTTAGGAGTTCATTCCAAGGATACAAAAGGGTAGATGCCCAAAGATTTGTGTGCAAAGATTTTACCACAACTTTGTTGATTTTTCAATATTTGTATCTTTCTATAGTGACTGAATTTTTTTTTAATGAGCATATTTTTATAAGCAGTAAAATGAATGCTATTTTATTAATAGAAAGATGTAATCATTCTGTCACAGGTTTCTTGCATTTACTACCATAATTCCTATTTGATAAGAACCGCAGCAGCAGTGACCCTGGAAACTCCTGGTTTTCTCTTTCATTTCTGACAAACAATAGAAGGAATAACTCTTACGTTCAATAATGGATGAAAGGCAAGATGGCTTAAGGGAACCAGTGTGATTGGTTGGAAAGAATGTAAGAATCTAAGGACCTAAGTTTGGAATCTGTCTTTGTCTCTTAGCTAGAGGTGTGATTTGGGGCAAGTTGCTAACTTCTCTAAAGCTTTATTTTTTTTTTTTTTCAGCAGTAAAGTGAGGATAATTAAAAATCTCTCCCCTGGGATTGTTTTAGTATTAAATAAGATTAGGTTTGTAAAAGATCTTTGTAGACTGTATGGTTTGGGAATAATAACAATAAACATTTATTGAATGCTATGTGCCATGCAGCATTCTAAGCACTTTAAACGTATTACCTCATTTAACTTAACCAACCCTGTGTGGTTAATGGTTATTATCTTCTCTTGCAAGTGAGCAAGTTGAGATACAGAGAGACTTAGGAACCTGCCCAGGGCCACAGTTATAAAAGGTAGAGCCATAATGGAAGATCATACATGGGGAGAAATGTAGCAAGAGGTCTCTAAGAAGTATTCATGTCTCACCAGTGTGCCAGAGTTCTTAGAGGAAGACACAGTAAGTCCTCCTCAAGTGAGAAGGGAGGACCCAGTGGAATTAACTTACTAACAAGGGTCTTTCTTTTTGCTAACTCAAACAGCTAAATTATTATGAGTTTGGGGACATAAGGTAGGAAAACTCCAAGATTTAGAAATGTTAATAGAGTTTATATGGGCTTACTACTGGAATAGTCTTACTCAATATTTTTAGAAATAATCTGGAAAAAGGAAAAGCAGAAAGCCTTAAATAGTCAGAAGACAGAATTTTTTTTGAGCTTAGAACGTTAGGGCTGCACATGCAAAGGGAGTGCATAGAACCATGATAGAAAAGCTTCAGTGAAGTTGGTTTAAAAAATACACACAACACACATACACACCATTTCGAAGATGACAGTCTCTTAGCTATCAATAACATCCTAGAAGGTGATCCTGTACACATTTTAGATTGTATCTATCACCTCTGTTGTCTCTTCCCTACCTTCACCCCTTTTTAACCTATTCCCAGAAATCCTGGATATCACCAGAGAGCATACGTGAAGCAAAACTGAACCTTCTCACCTCTAATAGAAAACATTAGCAGGGTTCTCATTACTATGCGTAAAGAAAAAAAAGCATAATAGAACTAGACCAAAGTCAATGACAAACAATTAGAGAAGTTAAAGAAATGTAGTGTGTAGTGATTTTCACATAAGAACAGACTGAAAAGACTACGATTTGTCAGTCTGAAATGAATTTTTGGCAAAAGTGTAATTACTCTCTAAATTTGGAGTATAGATGAAGTGTACATTGGTTTTACCAAATTCTGTGGCATTCTACCACATCTTCACCACCTAGCTCTTACACAGAGCAGAGACATGGCCCTGAAGTAAAAGCTCATATCCTTGTACCATAACAGTCTGAAAGCATTATGTTTTTGAGATGCATCCATGTTAAGTTTGATTGCATTGCAACTAGATTTTTTTCCAATTAGATTTTTTAAATCTGAATTGTTCAGTGGCATGATAGTGAACTTAATGGAACAGTGATTTGTGTAATTATCTTGTTTTCCTCATAAATAATTGATTAGAGGAAACTGAAAGTAAGAAGAAAATACATTAACTTATGTAGAGATTATTTTGGATTAATACTCAAGATGATTATGTTCTAAAGAGAAACCAGTGTATCCTTTTTTAAGTGCAAGGAATATGTGGAACTAATTCTATCAAAGATCGTATGTAAATTTTCCAAGATGAGATTATGATGCTAAATGTTTTGCTGTTCCAGATCAACAAAATCAAGACTTAACAAAAATATGGGCCTTCACGGACATAGGGGAGGGGGATGGGAGGCTGGGAGAATTGGGGTGAAGGGTTAAAGAAGTACAAATCAGTAGTTGATGGTTGAGCATGGGGAGCATGGCAGAGGGAATGCAGTTAGCATTAATATGATGGCTAAGTGGAGGGCCAGGGGAAGGAGGGAGAAATTGGGGGGATCGTTTTATGAACATTATAGATGTCTAACCAATGTACTGTATACTTGAAACTAATTTAAATAAATAAATTTACAAAAAACAACATAAAATATTTGAATCAAAAACAACATATGGGCCTTCATAGGAGATCTGTAGAATAAATATACCACTCTTATGAGTGCCCCTCCAGCCAACTTTTCACTACGCAAACATTGGCGACATTCTTTTGTACCTCGGGAAATCTACGGACCATCTACGATAGCCAGAAGTCACCCGTGAACTTCTGATGCACTTGGCCCTGTGCCATATGCTTAAAGAAGTACAAATCAGTAGTTAATAGATGGTCACGGAGATGGAGAGCATAGCATAGGAAATGCAGTTAGCATTAATACATTGGCTAGGTGGAAAACGAGAGAGAAGGAGCAATTAGGGAGATCGTTTTATAAACTATATAAATGCCTAACCGATGTAGTGTATACTTGAAACTAATAAAATTTGAATATCAAAAAAAATGCTTTCGTGTGCGTCATAGAAGTGAAGCTTGAGCTGGCTTGCTGGATATTAAGTTTTCTTTGCGTTATAGCAATACAGTCTTGAGTTTCATTAATATATGTCTAACTCCTAGTTCTTTTCTGGAGCAGTCTCTTCAGTTACTGTTAGGTGTGCCAGGGATGTCATGATCCTTTGGTTCTTCTAATTGTACATTACTATGACTTTTAGGACTGTTGGCCAAAAATAGTTTTGTAGCAATAGAGAACTCTGTTGTCGAAGTGCTTTGCTTATTTCTTTTCCTTAGATCTGTTCTGAGGACCAAGATTCATTTGGGGGATGGTTACAGAATTGAACCATGGTAGGCAATGAAAATATACACTCAAAGTTAAATGAAACAGCCATCCTGTAAGGGGAGTAGACCCTTACTATTAAGTTTCAACTGGCTGCTCTGGCATATGTTGAAGAACTTGGTATCAGTCACGTTTACTTTTTACATTTCATAGGTCAAGAAAGTTTTGTTCTGTCATTCAAGGATTATAGAGCAATTAGTTTATAGGGGACTTTCAGAAATGTTGGATTAGGTGATTTCTTAAAGTGTGTGCCAATAAGCATTAATCCTGAGATGGTTTCTTAAAAAAAGGAGTTCCGAAGCCAAATCCATTTGGGAAAACTCTGCACACTGGATCCTCTCTTGGAGTTTCATAGTACACTTTAATCTTGTTCATTAAAGCATTGTTTGTAGTAATAGTTAAGTCAAAAAAACTTACATATTGGTTGATAAGAGTGCTGACTTAGGATATTATTCAGCAGTTATAAAGGGATGGACTAGATCTTGATCTTCCAACATGGATGGATCTCAAAAACATTAATTTAGAAAAACTACAGAATGGGAATGATGCATATAGAATATAGTTTGTGTGTTTTTAAAAAATTATATGCTTTTACCAGTATATCTGTGTAGTATAAATGTATTTTTATAAAGTCTAAAAGGATTCATACCAAGCAAGTAGTGATAGTTATTTGCAGAAGTGACTAGAATTGGGGGTGATGATCAAAGGGTCTTTTTTAAGAAGGGAAATATTCATGTATTATTTGTAATAAAAATTAACTGAATACAAATCAAATGACTATTAATGTCTAGCTAGTTACTTTCTTTTCTCTCATTGGAGATATGTACTCTGCTAATTCCGAGTGTATCTTTATATTTATTAATTCACTGTATACAAGTTAAACTTAATTTTGAAGACTTCTTCTATAGAATAGGAAGAAAATGCTTTCATTCTAATAGTTTCATTATAATGAAACTATTTTTGGTACATTAAAAGGAATAAAGTAACTTACACAAATCGTCTAGGCTATGCACATTCTCAAGAGCTAGGCTTATGCAAGCTTATTATATATTGGTCTAAGAGATTTTTTGGAAAGCAACAAAGAAGTTTGAACTTGGTTCTTGAGCAGCTAGTGAAGAGCTGAGAAGCAGCAGTTGTAAACTGAGTGAAACATTGTAGTTCAAAACCAGTTAAGCCTAAAGAAGCAGGCCCCCTTTTGGTCTTTCCATTTTTGGTAATAATGCTCTTTCCAACTCCATCAATCTTCTTTATCCTGTTCTTTAGACCTCATTTTGACATCTTCCAAATAGAATTTGAGGACAGTTGATGGTGGTTCTATTCGATTTCACCAATCCCCAGGACCATGCACTTTTTGTGTGTGTGTAGATATGTTTTTTCTTTAAGAAAGGGTAATCCTGAAAAAGCTGTAGCCACATACCAAATTTTCTATCAGAACATTCACTTTATTGCCTCAATTTGCTGGATGTTTTAAGAGCTGTTGTCTGAAAATAAAAAAATTCATCAACTGAAAGTACCTCTTCTCTAAAATAATTTGTTTTCAGGAACATGTATTGACTCATCTTTTCAAAGTGGTCATTTTTATATTTCATCCAAGTTAAAACAGGGACTAACTGATCAGTCAACTTTATGCTCAAAAATGTGTTAATACAGGTTATGAAGGGATTCAAAATTTAATTCACATTATAAATGTTTATAGCACCCCTACATGCTTGCATGTCAGGAAAATTCAGAGTATTAAAACATGTTATTGTGCTTAATAACTTCTTTCTAAATTGGAGTTAGCTTACAGTCTATATGCATAAAAATTGCTGGTGATGTAAGATGATTCTTCCACCTAAACACCAGGTGGAAATCAGTACAGTATAAACTATGAAATTACTAGTAGGGTGAACTTCAGGAATGTTTTCAGTAGTCGGGTAGCCCCCAAGGATGGAAGGGCTGCAGAGCATGACTACCTGGAAGAAAGGTATGAAGGCTCCTGCCTAGCCTCTCCATTCTGCCTAATCAACAAATACCTTGCACATGGCATTTACTCAGTAGGTAGTGTTCATGATGATCTTGCGCTGCTTGGGGGAGTTAGCTTTATAACCAGTGACATCTTGTGAGTTTGAGGTGGGATTGAGGGTTGCGCATAAAGCACAGAAAGTGAGAGAACTTATAAAGGAGAACTTGAGCAAAATAAGTAAAATTTTGTAGTTGTTTTTTTTTATTGCAGGTGATTTCTAGTTTCTACTCTCCTATATATCTATGGTATAAACACCAAATTATCACACCACCATTTAATATGTAATGTTGATCATGTATATGGCCAAAGTCAGTGCATTTGATGTCTGTTTATGGATAGAGCTTAAAATTATTCCCTAGTAACAGATTTATCAACATTCTTAGTGATTTGGTAAAGACCATTTAAATCAGCCCAATTCCTCTCAGTATAAAATCACAGAAATGTCGAAGATATTTCTTCTCAGAATAAGAATGAGGGCTGTCTGTTAGTTCTTTAGTTTGTCTTTCATGACATGGAAGTCCTTGGAAACCTATTTTGAGAGAGTTCTAAATTATGTGTATTCCTGTCTTCCAGGATTTTTTTCTGATCAAGCAGACAGTTGAGCATAGAGTCCAAGGATGAGTGTTCACCGTGACAGTGAGAGCAACAGGTTATTGCGACAGGAGGCCAACTGCCTGATGGATGAAACCTCAGCTGCAGCCCAAGAAAAAGAAACAAACAGCCTGACTTCTGGTCTTCAAAATCTTACTTATTCTCTAGGTCCCAGGAATGATGGTATGGTAATTAGTTTCTGACTTAATGTGGAGGGCTTTCTGACACCTGAACATCCACTCTACCCAGAAGATATAAATGTTCTTAATCTGAATAAAATATCCAATTAATTGGCTTAGCTTACATATCACAATTATATAAGCTAACCATCACAGAAAATCTCCATTTATTTAATCAGTCTAGCACATCTAACTTGGCAATAATAGTGTAAGAAAAATAGTCATGGGTTTGCAGTCAGACGGCAGATTCATATTCTAGCTCTGCTACGTATCAGCTTTAACCATGGGTGAGATCCTTAATCTTTCCGAGCCCCACTTTCTTAATCTAGAAAACAGGGATATTAATATTCTTCTTACCTCACAAGGCTGGAAGATCATTGAGTTAATGGATGTGCAGCCTCTTGATAAACTGTTAGGTTCTTTTTAACTTTCAATAAAGACCATAGCAACAATAATAATAGCAGTTACTATTTATTGAGCACTCACTGTGCTAGAAATTTTACATACATTTTTTTAAATCAAGGGTGGCAACAGTGGTCAAATCTGGACAGCTGCCTGTTTTTATAAATAAAAATTTGAGATACAGCCATCATGCCCATTTGTTTACATACTGTCTATGGCTGCTTTCCTGCTACAGTGGCAGAGACTGTGACCCACAAAGCCCAAAATACATACATTCTGGCCTTTTACAGAAAGTTTGCCGATCCCTTCTTAGATTTCTCCTCCTTTTAAAAATGAGGATACATGCTTCAAAAACTTAGGTAACTTGCTCAGGCTCACACTGCTAGGACATAGGGGACTAGGATTTGAACCTGTGTCTTTCTGATCAAGCTGTGCTATTTTATATAGAGCAACTGACAGAAAAGCAGACTGACTGTCACCCTAGAGTATACTGTTAGGGAAAATTTGTGCAATGAGTCTCTTCCTGCTCACCCATTTAAGCAGGGTAGAACCTGAGACATCCTTCATTAATCAACCCAATTTAATTGCCTCAATGCTGGAGGGTACATCAGGCTTTCTAAATAACTGAACTATTGATTTAGATACGTACTTTCATTTTCATTGATTTAGATACCTACTTCCAGTGTGAAAGCCTATCTTGGTGATTAAAGTGTTTCTTGTTACAAACTTGCCTGTGGATTGTGTGGAAATGTAGCTCTTGGTATACATAGGGTCACACTGAAAATTTACATCCTATAGAAGCTATAGAATGTGAACTCTAGGTAGGTTTTTGGTCTAGAAGCAAATGAGAAAAAAACTGAGTATACTCTAGCTTACAATTCAGTTGGTTATCTAAGTGGCTGAAATCAGACTAATTTCCCACAGGTCATGGGCAGTAATCATGTTCATGAAATATCATATACAGATTTAAAATACAGGATAGGTGAGAGTGAGACATTCAGTTATACCTATAATATTTTATTTATTTAAAAAAATTTTAAGATAATGTAGAAAAATGTTAACTGAGCTTGCCAAATCTAGGTAATGGGCTATATATTTTATATTAACCCTGTGCTTTAGTATATTTGAAATTTCTTTAAAAACATTTTTTTACATTGAAATAAAATATATTAGGACTCTCTATTTAAAAGAATCCTCTGGTGTAATCCTTTTGTAAATACTTGCTCCTGCTTGTCTTCTGTAGACATCCAGATTTCATATATTTAGTTTTAAGCCTGTAATTCACAATATAGTATTGCACATTTTTATGTGCTCTTACATACTTTCTTTCAGTTGATAGTCAAAACAATTCTGTTAGGTAGGTGGAATGAACATTATTCTCATTTTATAGACGATGAACCAGGTTTAGAAAAAATAAATTGCTTAAAGAAAATGGCTCTTTGGTGATACTAGAACAAAAACTGAGATTCCTTACATGAATCCTAATCCATGCACTGAAACTTTGCTGCTGAGAGCAAGACCTGCCTATTCAAAAATGGTGTTGGTGATGTTAGGATTCTCTTATGCATTGTGAAAATGCATTTTTCTGTGATTTTCTAGGAAAAGTGATGAATTAGACAATTGGAAACTATCATTATCCTTTTGGAAAATAAAATTTAGAAACAATTTTTGAAGAATGTGGAAAATGAATAGTTTAGCACACAGAGGTAGCAGGTTCCTTAAGTAAAACACAGGAAATATGAGTATTATTTAGAGACAGAAGTGAAAACAGAAGTAAAAAGTGATTGCCTCTGTGAAACAAGACTGGGAGAGGTCATGAAGTATGGCAGGGGACAGGAGATTGCTGGTTTTTTTAACATGTATGTAGTTTACTTGAAAATTGTTTAGCCATTTTATTCTAAAGTGTGGGCATTACTGTCTTTCTTTCCTCCGTCCCTAGTGCACTTAGAGAAAACAGCTCAGGGGATCCACTATAAGTCTCTTTTGTATTCTTTACTTGCTCTACGCAAGAGTTTTTGCCTGTGAACCCCTAAAAATTTGTGGCTTTTAAAATTTTTTTTTAAGGAGACAGGGTTTATTTTTCCCCAAGACTGTTTGCTATCAAATTATTTTGCTTTGTTTGTATGATCTTTTAGACCTTTCACATGACTATGCCTCTCAGCCAGCAAATCTTCAGTTTCCTCATATAATGTCACTTCCCGAAGACATCAAAAGCTCCTGCTTCCAGAGTGGGAATAAACGGAACCATGAACCCTTTATTGGTCCAGAACGATTTGGAAACAGCACTGTGGGCTTTGGCACTAACATTCATTCCCAGGCACCAGAGAAAGTGACACTTCTTGTAGATGGCACACGTTTTGTTGTGAATCCACAAATTTTCACTGCTCATCCGGATACCATGTTGGGAAGGTAATTGATAATTTCCTTCCAAATGTACTCTGTTGTCTATGAATAGAAATACCTGCTGTTTATCTTGCATTAGGTATGAGCATAAAAAGCACTGTACTGCTGATTTTTCTACCTTAATGCTTTGGTGAGACAGGGCAAGTTGGTAAAAATCGTTATTATATATTTTGGTGATTTGGGGTTGGGCTTCTTATTTTACAAAGCCAGGATAGTGAACAAAGGGAAGTGAAATCAGAACTATGGGAAATAATCTGCTAAATATTATTCCCTATTCCTCTGTAAACTTACTCTAAAGCAGAAGTCAGATACTTGATTTCTTTTACCCACAATTTGTATAACCTCACAAAGGCCATGTTTTCTGAGTTCCACAAGCCGAAGATGCTGGGATGTGGTAAGATCTGTAAGTCATGTTCGTTTTTTTGTCTTCTGTCTTTTAATACAAATTAGAATTAGACAAATGTTTCACATGATACAAGAACAAAGTCATTTCACTAAAAAGCATTAGTTTGCCTGCCATCTATTGCCATTTATGCTTGGCAATAGATGTTATGCTGTCATTTTTTAAAGCCTCTATCACTAAGTTTTCTGAAATAGAATCTTTATAGCTGGCTGTTTTATAGTTTTATGAGTGCTCTCTTTATTCTTCATGTTCCATTCTCTGTGCTGTTTCATTCAGACTATAATCTTATCTTCCTCCTGCCATCTCCTGCCCCCAGCTTTTTAGGGTTAGAGTTTAGGAAGTGGAAGGAGCCTGCTTAGAAGGAGCACTGTCCAGAAATACTCTTGGAGCCTGGGCTGGGAGTTAGGAGATCCTCTGTGGCTGATCATAGACCTTAACTTGAAGAACGGCAAATTAAGTTGATCTTATTTAAAGATCTAACCTCACTCAGGATATTGAACTAATTTCAACTGAGTTAGAAATCAGAATGGACCACACTAATTTGCTGAATTTTAGTTTATATGGGATCTAGCTATTCAAAAATGTGTATTTTTGGATATATACAAATTCACAATGAATCATTTTAACCAAAACCAAATCTATATATTTCTCAAACATCTGAATTAAAGTTAAACTAAGACATAAAAACATTTTCTAAATTGGCCCTGTATTTCATCAGACTTGATTTCCTGACCTCAGTTTTGGTGTCATCTGCACTACTCGCCCCCACAGCACCACCCCCAGCCCCACCTAAAGTGTTCCTCGGGGCAGGCTGGCTGTTTGAGGTAGGTTTCCTCTGAAAGTGGTGAGAAAGAGAAGAAAGGTCAGCATTTTCGGGGTTAAAGATTCTTGGGTGACTGGTTCTTTGAATTTAGGAATGGGTTGTCCCATAAAGAAAAAAATCTGATTTCTTTATCTAAATAGTTTATTAACTGAATCAGCGAAGGTCATGAATTCTGAGTTACTTAGGTTTGGTCTGTCCAGTGGCTGCATACAGTATTTGTAACCCTAGCCAGTGAGCTTACATATGCAGGCCACTAGTCACAAAGGCGACAAGCTGAGAAACTGAGAATGGATTAATGCAAATCCATGCCACTACTAGATAAATAACTCTGAGTTTAGGTTCTGCTAATGATAAGGGCATTATATTTATGGCATCTTATTTTAATTCATGGCTGTCTCAGCTAGACTTCAACCAGAACGTTTCAAAAAATGTCAGCATTCTTTGAAGACTGTTTTTATCGGGATGGCTTTCTTATGTATGGTGTAGTGATTTGGAAAGCATGTGATATGGAGTCTTTTTCTGGCCTTTGAAAAGCAGCCAATTCAGGGTTGGAGGATAACAGTTTCAAATAGTTGAACAGTATGGCTTCCCAGCAATTTAAGGAAGGAAATGGCAGTGAGTCCCTACTAGGAACTCATATTAGGCTGGCTGAAGATAGCAACTGTCTGCCCTGTCCTTCGTGCTGGCTTCTCTTTCCACAGCTCATATATAGAAGTGCAACAGTAGTAGTAGAAGTCATGGGGCCAGTTTTACTAGAGGGGATCTGAGAGAAGGGAGGAAGGATAGGAAAAGATGAATAAGAAAAGCAAGACCTCCTCCCTGTCTCCTCATGACCTCTGAGTTCATGCCCAGAGCAGGCCTGCCTCTCTGAAATACATCAAACTGCTGATAAGCCTAATACCTAGTCTCATTTTCTACTTGACCTGAAATTCTGAGCTTAAGTTATTCCTTGAATCAAAGGACATTTTTTTCCAGAGCTCCACCATTAAAACATATGAGAAAAAGGAAAGCATTAACATCTGCACCTACTCATACAGATTCATCTATCAGATTAGATGTTGAAAAGCAAAACTCAGAAATATTGAGGACTGGCATACTGGATAGGTAAATATTGGTAGAGGAGAGGAAAGGTCAGGAGCATGAGACACTCTGACCTCCTGAGCTGCCCAGTGTGTATACAGGCAGAGTCCTGGGCAGTGTGGGGAGCATGAGAGGCAACCCTCACGCACTCCAGAGATTTTAAGGGCCAACTCTGCAGATGCTGTTTTACTGCATTTGCTGTCACAGAAGCTCACCACAGGCAAACTGTGAGGACTTGCTGCTTCATTCCTCCTTGTACTCGAATGCTGAAAGCAATGGCTGTCTTTCCTGTCTGAAGGGAGTTTCCTAAGCCTTGAGTACATTTTATAGGGGTTGGGTCCCAGCACTCCGTTTAACTTACACTAGGAGAGGGTAAAATGGAGTCTTCCAGAATGAGGTGAAGAAAGAAGTCTCATCTGTGAAGAATCCTGCTGGAGAAGGTAACGTTATTCCCTGGGTGTCTTTTAGGATGTTTGGACCAGGAAGAGAGTACAACTTCACACGGCCCAATGAAAAGGGAGAGTATGAGATTGCTGAAGGAATCAGTGCAACTGTATTTCGAACAGTATTGGTATGTAGTAGCCTTTTATTTACATCCTTTTCCCCCAGGGGCCTGCATGGTCAGAAGCCCGAGAGTTCCATGAGAGTGTATTACTGACTTTCGGGGTCTCTAGTTTCAGTTACTGCCTTTCCAGCTTTATTTCACATTCCTGTAACTTCTAAGGCTTGCTGTGTGAGCTCAATCAGGTATCAAATAGTGATTAAACATGTCAAGATAGCCAGGAGCCACTTTACTATCTAATGAATCGACCAACTTGGTGGTAGTGCTAGTAACCCATCACTTTAACAGAACCAGGAATGAATAGGGGGTTGAAGAAGTAATTTTTCATCTTGTTCTTTGCTTACATTTCTTCTTCCTAATCTGTTTATAGGATTATTACAAAACTGGTATCATCAATTGTCCTGATGGCATCTCTATCCCAGACCTTAGAGATACGTGTGATTATCTCTGCATTAACTTTGACTTCAATACTATCCGATGTCAAGATCTGAGTAAGTGCAGAAGCAGCTGAACTTAGAGTTTGCTTGGAATTGACTGGTAATTTTAACTAAACAGAAAGAGTTTCAAGTGTGGGTTGAAAGCCACCTGCAGAGGCCGAGATGTGATACGAACCCATTCCCTCTCTCGCTTCAAAATACTATGAGGAAGCAGAGTAAATGAACAAAAGGGAACGTGTAGTGGATTTTAAATCTAACTTGACCCTTAAGTCACCAAACTATTTCCTTTCCCTCTTGAGACTTTGGCATTTCAGCCTTTTAACAAATAATGATACAGATTCTCAGATACGCAGGAAGCTTTACTAATAAAGACAAATAGCATAAACTGGCTGAGTTCTTTTTACAATTATTTTTTATCATTGTTATTAACTTAGTGTTTGCTAAGTGCTTTATAGATGTGAACTTGCAGAAGTCTTATTATAATTAACCCTGAAAAATGGGTGATAACTCATTTAACAAATAAGACTGAGAAATTAGCCTGTTCAGAGCTCTAAGCTGAAATTAGAACTGATTGTCCGTCTACAAACTCCATGTTCTTATCATTACCCAGGCTTCCTAAAATTATTTTTAAATTGTTCTTTGAAGTTCATGATACATTTCCCTGCATATTCCATGAAGTTCTCTGGACTTGAGGTTTCTATACTAGGTCTACTACACACTTAGAGTAAGTGCCTTGGTTTTGCCAAGCTTCAGGTTCTTTGGTACTCTGACTCCATGAAATTGGCATCGAGAGCATCTTCAGAATGGGTACTACAAAGAGTCATCCCCAAATGATGGTTCTGGCCCTTGAAGAATTAATGTTTATGGTATGACACTGTATGTCTAACAAAACTTTCATTGATCAGAATGCTCAGGGATTATTAAACATGAGGAAATGGAAGCGTAGTAGAATATGAAACATTTAACAAAATCAGTTTAATTATTGCCTTGGAGCAGGAAACAATCTGTGCCTTTAAATGAGTCTCTTCTCTGGAACTTATCAATGATAACAGCTATTATCCAATAGCCTTTTTCACTCCAGTAATAAATACACTTGGGCAGAGAGGATGTTCATCTGAATTTTCTCCCCCCAGGTGCTTTACTGCATGAACTGTCTAATGACGGTGCTCACAAGCAATTTGATCACTACCTCGAAGAACTAATCCTGCCTATCATGGTGGGCTGTGCCAAGAAAGGGGAACGAGAGTGCCACATCGTTGTGCTGACAGATGAGGATTCTGTAGACTGGGATGAAGACCACCCCCCACCCATGG
Source organism: Pteropus alecto (assembly GCF_000325575.1). Classification (NCBI taxonomy): domain Eukaryota; kingdom Metazoa; phylum Chordata; class Mammalia; order Chiroptera; family Pteropodidae; genus Pteropus; species Pteropus alecto. The sequence continues at coordinate 1,678,299 of NW_006432451.1, read as the reverse complement.
GGGAGGAATATTCCCAAAGTAGGAGCCACTTGCATGATGTAGATGTTTTTAAGCAAGAAACATGCTACTTAGAGTAGCAGCTATATTCTAGACTGAGCATGAATATCACTGTCAAGCCAGTGATGAATGAGCACAATCACCTGGATGATCAATTCAGTCTAGTGATGCAGGTTAACTTTCATGCTAGGGAATATTGTGAAAGTTGTTATACCTTCCATTGCTACCACTGGTGTCTGGTACTGTGTCAGTGCTGAGGCAGCACATTAAATGGTGATGTCTTTCTTCTCTCCATTCATTTTGTTTTAAATTCTTTTGAATTGGTAATAATTCAGAATTCAAAAAGTCCAGAAGGATATACATTGAGAAGTCTTGTTCCCACCCCTGCCTCCTCTACCCAGTTTTCCTTCTCAAGTTTCTTTTATGTCCTTCCAGATGTATTCAGTGCACATACATAAGCGATTATATACGTTTTCCCCTTTTTTTCAAATGATACCGTATTATACAGACTGTTCTATACCATTTCTTACATAAAAAGCTTCCATGATCTTTTTTTTTTTATAGCTGTATCATATTCCATTGCATGATTGTGCCATAATTGAACCAGCTCTGTTGATGGACATTTAAACTATAAGTTATAAATTATGCTGCAATGAATAGCCTTTTAAACAAAGTCTTTTCACACATGTATATCTCTATAGAATAATATTCCTAGAAATGGAATTTGTCAAAAGCTATGTGCTTTCATAATTTTGATAGATGTTACAAAATTGTCCTCACAAAACAATATATGAAGATTTTCCTCACCCTCACCAAAACAGTGTTTTCCTAAACTTTTATTTTTTCCACTGTTAAAAAAGCACTTGACTTTTAATTTCCATTTCTCATTTCATGTATGAGATTAAATACCTTTTTAATGTTTAAGAGCCACTTTAATTTCCTTTTCTGTTAACTGTATTTTTTGCCCATTACAAAATTGGATTGTTAGTCTTTTAGTGATTTGTAAAAGCTCGTTTGTGACCACTCTTTATAGACAGTAAGGAAATTAGCCCTTTATGAGTTACAGATATTTTCCCCAGTTGATTGTCTTTTTAGCTTTGATAATGGTGGTTTTGGCTAAGTAGAGACATTCATTGTATTTTTATGTAGGTGAGTGTACCAATTTTTCTTTTATGGCTTCTAGGTTTTATGTCATACCCAGAAAAGCCTTCCTTACTCTGAGACTATAAAAATTTCTTGTATGGTTTCTTTCTTATGGTTAATTCATTTTTTAATATTTAATCTGTGATCCATCTGGATTTTTTTTGGCATCAGGGCCAAAAGAGATATAACTTTCATTAGTCTGATTCTGTTAGCTCATCTCTTTCCTCTTACGAAGGGGGTCTTTGCTCCATGACTAACCCCAGATTTATTTTTTCCAGTTCTTTATAGCTCCAAGCTCTATAGATTCTTCAAATATATTGAGAATCGGGATGTTGCTAAAACAGTGTTAAAGGAACGGGGCCTGAAAAACATTCGCATTGGAATTGAAGGTAAAAATGTCCCAGTCATTATTCAGTTTGTGTGGTTTATGGAGTAGGTTGGAGCTGTGGCCACAGCTTAGATCCTTAAAGCCCAGCTTTCAGGGGACCTAGAGAATAGGTACACATGAAAACTACATTCCTACCCAAATTTGAAAGAGTCCTGTTTCTGTTTTTGATGGCCCTTAACATTTATTTTTCATTTTGTTTCCAGTTGAAAATGTTTTAAAGCAGCTGCAGGAATAAGTTCCAATTTACTACCTCAGGATAAAGAGCAGTGAGGGCTAAGGCCACTGGCGGGTAAATGTTGCAGGGCTTGTGGGTTCATCAAGTGGTGGGGGTGCTGTTCTGCCAACAGTCTTGGTGGGGATCTTTCTGGGATCTGAGGGGTCCTTCTGAAAACTGTAGCTTTGGGACTCAAAATTTAAGTTTATTCCACTACATACCGTTGAGGAATGTCTGGATGTATTGACAGAATCGCTTTACATGATCATGAGCACTGACTCCCAACCTGTGGTCTCCACAGAAGGCTCTTGGAGACTGATTCTTAGAGAGCGGTGAAGCCATCCTTTCACCCCTCCATGGTTCCTTGACTTCTGTGTCTTGTTACTCTGTCTTAGTCTTGCCCACAGAACCCATTAGACCTTCACTGTTTCCGACTTAGATTGGAATTTTAAAGTTGAGAGAGATTTTTGAGATCATCTATTAAACCTTTTTCCACTGTGTACTTCTTCCCTAGTCTCTTTGGAAACTCCAGCGATAGGGTCAGAGGGATCACTCTATGTCCCAGAGGAGTCAGTTGAACTGTCCTACTATCAGAACATTCTCCCATATGTCTAAGAGGTTACTGCCTCCCTCTTCAGTCTTCCTCCTATTTCTAGCCTCTGAAGCTACTCTGAACAAGCTTTCTCTCATTTCCACGTGACAGCCCTCCAGATATTTTAGGTGGCATTGTTTTTTTCTTTAGGCTAAATACTCCACATTTCCTTAGTTCTTATATAGAATGCTCTCTAACCAATAGAATTAGAGGACTGGAATAGCCGTGCCTTAGCAGAATTTTTGTAAAACAGTATTATTGCCAGTAACTAAAGGCTTATGAAGTTGTAAGTGGCTTCTCCAGGCCTTTCTGTTAGAAGGGACAGAATTTTTGTTACTTCCCTTCTAGGGATAAGACGTACTAACCTGGGTAGGAGGGAGGAGTGGTTAGAGCTGGGAGGGCATGGTCCCACGCTGGTCACTCCCCCAGCAGTTTTCATGCATAGTCTTTGGATTTGGGAGGAAATTGATGTGGTTATGAAGGAGGAAGTATGGAAGCCAGGGTGAACATTTGCTGACGTCATGAGAATGGTCTTTTTGTCGGTTTCAGGTTACCCTACCTGTAAAGAAAAAATTAAGAGAAGACCTGGTGGCCGGTCTGAAGTAATCTATAATTATGTGCAGCGCCCCTTTATCCAGATGTCATGGGAAAAGGAAGAAGGAAAGAGTCGCCATGTGGATTTCCAGTGTGTTCGAAGCAAATCCCTCACTAATCTGGTAGCTGCTGGAGAAGATGTCTTGGAGGACCAGGAGATATTAATGTATCACCCGCCCCAAGTGGATGAACTTGACCGGCTAAATGCCCCACTTTCTCAGATGGTTTCTAACGACTTTCAGGATTAAGGCCAGCTGTGGGTCCACCTCTCTCCAGAGCTTTTCTGTCTGGGTTGCCCAAAGCCAGTCCTCCCCATGAGTAAGACATGCTTCTCCCCCGTCCTTTCCCTTTTTCCCGTAATTAACGTGTGTCATTTTCAGTATGTCTGTACCTCCAGCAGGGGATGAAAAAGCACTCACTGGTAATTAAGCTACCAGCTTTGCAGCAGCCCTGGTAACTTGAAATTTTATGTCTGGTGCTGTTCACTAAGTCTGCATAATTGCAAAAGCAGGAAAGGAAGTCGAGACTCCTGTTGCCTCATATTCAGCAAAGCAGTTCTCATCCTTTATGCTTTGTTCTTGGCTTTTGTTTTGTTTTGTTTTATACCAGGCAAATTACTTAGCAAAGGGACCAAACTTAAAAGGTGACAATCTCTATCTTCTACAAGTAGACATTAATGGGATACTTGTTAGAGGTTAAAGAAAATGCTGTTCCTGGTGGCATCTGCCTTCAGATTGCATCTGAGAACTAGACTCTCATTCAAAATGTCTAAAAGGAAATTCTTAAGTGCTTAAATTCAGTTTTGTTTTTTCATTAAGGCAAAGAACAATCCAAAACCACATAGATTCTGTGACAGGAAGGATAATGGCATAACAATGTTTATGAAATCTTTTTAGCTTCATGGTGTTTGAGCCTAAATAAATTACTCATTTGGAATGAAACTCACAACTCAAGTAGAACCTCCGAATCAGGCCACTTTGATCATCCTGGCTTGGAATCTGGTGTGAAGCCATAAATCTTCACCCTAAGGCAACACAATCTTCACCCTAAGGCAACACATTGCTGTGGGTATGTCTGGCAGGCCATAGATATGGCTTAAAGGTCTTCAAGATGTGGGTAAAAATTTCTCACAGGTGTTTATTTAGTTTCTCAATAGAAAGACTTATAAGAGCTCCAGGCAGGGAGCATTTGGGGTGAAGCTGGGTAGGGAAACATCACCTGCCCTGGCTTTGTCCCATTACAGGGTTTTTCTTTGTATATTTTCATACTATGGAATTTTTTTGGATACTATGATATTTCAGTTTTTGAAGTAGCCTGTGCGTTGCTCACACTGGGTAAGTAAACTATACTAATGTCATCCCCAAAGGATGAGTTGAAAGGAAACTAGACCTAGAAATTTTGCTTGATCTGTTAGCCCTGTGTTAACAATGCATCAACCCAGATCACTCTCCCCTGTAGAGGTAAATCTGCCGGTGTCACCAGATCACTCTTCCTAAGAAAATGCTCCCAGTACTGAACCATCTTTCCAGATGTCCCTATGGCTGTTAACAGCGGAGCTAAATTTAAACTCATGTGTCATGGGATTATCTCCCATTTTGTGGTAGAGGTCGGCCTTCTAATAACCTACCCAGAGCATTTACTCGTCACAGATTACAAAGAGGCACATAGTTTCCTCCAAGTTAAGAACATGACTAGTTTTCTTAAATTCCATTCCCATAAGATACTATAGGGCAAGCTACTTGATTTCATTTTGTGACTGCTCTAGTCAGAGTCCTCTCAAAGGTGAAATCAGATGAGTATTGAAACCTGCTCTTTCCAGGCCTTTAGAACAAGTGTTCTCAAGAAGTGTGTTCTCTGTGCATGTGATCAGCGTCACAGTGGATGCTCTGTTCCTTTCTCTGAAAAAGTAATGAGTTAAAGTGAACCATCTCCCACCTCCAGAGTTCTTCTGATTGCCATTGGCATCCATTTGTAAGGCTGTTGGCCGAGGTCAGGATTATTTTGTAGCCAGAGGGTAGTTTTATTTTTGTGAAGCTAATTGGCTCATATTTGAGGTCAGGTTTCACTTTAACCTTACCAGTACTACATTCATATCCACTAGTAGTTGGCCAACCCAGATAATTGTTTAATGGTGCTTCCTTTAAATTTCTCAGTTGACTTCCGTGTCATTACAAAGGAAATTTGCATTGATTGTGTAGTCTGTGATATATGTAACTTGTTATACAGCTTATGTGTTAACATTTAATAAGTGTAAACACGCAGCTAATATTCTTTAAAACTAATTTAATTAGTGCTTGCTTAGGTAAAGTCAAGTATGAAAGTATGGCATGTACTTAACACTTTTTCCTATGTAAATGATTAATTTCCTCAGGCTTTCAAGAACTAGATCACCAAATTGGGTGAACATAGTTTTAACCCCAACCCTGTGGGGGTTTGAGTAAGCTGAAAATCTGTAGAGGTAAATCTGCCGGTGTCACCAGGCAGTTGTGACTGAGGGAAAAGCTGGGCCCTCAAATTCTTTCTGGTAGAGGTGGTTTCTTGTGTGTCCCATACCCTCCTGGCCTGTAGCTCAGCATCACTGTGATTCAGTGGCTCCCCTCGGCTGTAGCTGCTCTGTTCCCAGGGCCGGGACATTCTGCAATGGCAGGACCTCTTAGTTCTCATAGGGACAAGGGCTGGGTTGTGGTCATGCCCTTCAGAATCAGTTACTGGCCACCTGGGCAAGAGGTGTTTCTAATAAAAAGATGGGAGTCAGTTTTGTTTTTCTAAGTGCCTACATAAGTAAGCCAGGCTGTTTATATAGAAACATTTTCCTAAGAAAATGGTTTTAACCTACACTATCTTACTCAGAGGTATCTCAGTAAGCCAAGATGAACCTGAATTTGAGGTTTAGAATGTGAGTTTGTGTCTGCATCCATTATCACGTATAGTTGAGGAAACATTTGACATTGAGGAGTTGGAGAGCAGTGGGCAAGGAGACAGCGTTCAAATGTGCCTGTTGAGATTACTTAATGGTTTCCCCAAAGTGGAAGAAAGGTACTGAAAGAATGACAGCAAAAAAGGTAAGGAAGCTAGAAAGTAGCTGGATTTGTTGCCACACAGTATGCATAAGCCAATATTATTTTAAACTAAAATTCAAGAGAATGGCGTTATCTTATGTATACAGGTCTATGAAAATACTGTTCCAACGGGTCTTTGTGGAAGTAAAATCAATCAGAACACAGGCTTTAACTCATACTGTCAAAGTGTGATAAAATGCCCTCATTGAGTGAAAATAGAAAGGGTTTTAGTAATTTATTCAATGCCACTTCTTGCCATCATTCTGAAATTGTTAAAATGGGCGTAGTGAGTTCAGAAAGCAAACTTGATGCCTTCTTGGGAGATGGAGCCCCATTCGTGCTCTGGGTGGGACCACCTCTGCAGGAGAACACATTTTCTCTTAAAGGCAAAATGCTTATAGGTTTTGCCTCTTTACTTTGTACTTAAAGTTGCACATGTTCACCTACCAGTTGTTTACAAAATCCTATATTCGAGATGCTTTTTTTTAATAATAAAATATTATCATTTGTGTCCGTGTTGTTTTTTTAGCCAGAAACAAACTTGGAAGTCAAGACTGTAAAGGTGACTGAAAGGTGCAGCACCTGGACTGCCCAGAACAGTGTCTCTCCTGCAGCAGCCATGAGGCTTGCCTCAGACTTGTGTATTTTCCCCACCCTGCTATTTCTTTATAACTCTAGGTTCCAGAGCCCTAATAGTCTCCCTTCTCTAGTTCCTGGTTAAACTTGGATTCAAGATTCTTTCAACCCTCCAATCCAACTAAGTAGGACCCCACAAAGCTACATGTAAATTTGAAAGGTAAGAGGACTCTAACTTCTTGGATGTCCCAGTTTTGGTTTAAAGCAAAGTGAGGAGCCATGGCAGCAGTGAAAGGCAGTTGAGAAAACAGAGTGGAGTCCAGACATGTCCCATGGAAACACTGCTCTCAAAGTTCTTGCTCATCCTTTGGTCCTATCTAGTCAGCTGAGTTCCCTCAGCTCACTTAGCCTGGGAGCTTATCGGTGACACAACTTCAGCAGGGCACCAGCAGGCCTGCCTTTGCACAGAAGTTAAGAACATGCTCTGAAGATCTGGCCTGCTGAGTATATTCTGTGCCAAATGCTGCTTGACCACAGGGATACAATGACAAGCTTCTATAACCATGTAGAGAAGATCTATAAACAGTCCAGGTCACTCAAGCCCAAAAGGGTGTAGTATTCAGTTTTTACTGTGAGGAGAAGAGTTGACAAAATTCTAGAAGCGACACATAAACCAAACTGTGAAGGATGTGTACTAGTTTTGGATCCATGAATATGAGGGGAGGAGGTATTCCAGGCCAAACTCAACTGTATGAGCAAAGATGAAATAACTGCTTATCAGAGAAATGGGTGGGACGATGGCAGAGATGAGGCCAAAGTAAGGAAAGACTAGTAACCTCAGACAAAGGTTTTTGGTCTCATGAAGACTGCTGGGAGCCCTCATGGGTTTTACGCAGGAGAATAACATGATCAGACTTGAAATGTAAAAGAATTTCTTTGGCAGCAAGAATGACAGACCTGAAAGAAGGACCAGGGGCAAAGAGGTCATTTAAGAAACCACTGCAGTGGGTTCAACAAGGAATGAGGAAGGTACTGGTAGGATGGATGTCCATACTCCAGAGCTGTACATGCTTACTGATGGGAGCCATGTAATAAGTTCCCAGCATGGACAGCTGGGGGGACAGCTAGAAAAAAAGAGGCAAGAGGAGCTCTGGACAACTAGTTTGAGCCTTCCAAATGGAAATTTGGAAGGCCTTCCAAATGGAAATTACTAGAAGGTGCTTGGCTACATGGGATCTGGAGTTCTGGGAAGTGGTCTTGGTAGGTTAGTGTCTCCGAAGACCACACCACAAGACGTGATAGTCGAAGCCACAGAATGGGGCAGATCGCCCAGAGATCATGCGTGAAAATAGGACAGTCGTTGCTCTGAGGAGCAGCAGTTTAAGTGGTAACAGAGGAACTGCAAAGCAGGAAGTCAGGTGGGAGGAGAGTTTTTTTTTTTTTAAGTCAATGGTGTAAGTGCAGTACATTAATCAAGAGGACTAAAGAGCAGCCAAGGAATACAGCAGGACACTAGTGACCAGAGGAAGGGTTGTAAAAATACCAGCATGTTTTATACATGGGATAATTAGTACTAACATGTTTCACACAAGTGACAAACCAGATGAGGAGGTTGAAGTGGGAGAGGGAAATGATGTAACAAAAGAGTGCAGAGTTCTTCATAAAGTAATATTCACAGCCTAATGCCTCTACCACAGCACAAGACCATTCCTCAAGCCTCCAAAATCCTGGACATGCCACTTTCCCCTGTCAAATCACTGCTATTTAAAAACATGTCCGGGAAGCTTCTCTACGCTTCCAAACAACTCCAGGTGGCTTAACAGTACTGTTTTATCAATATTGAAGTATTAACTTTACAAGTGATGCTACATTCTGTTAAGCTACTTGGTGAGAATTCTCTCCTCAAACTGATCTGCAGTTCAGAACCACTCCTTCTTGCGTCCCCTGAGTGCCTGGTATTGAACTCTGTATATAAGGGGTGCTTAAATGTTATTTGGACAAGATGTTTTTCTCTAAAAATATGCCTGAAAAGCATGTAAGGACTGTTTTTAAGTCCATGTTGGCTTTGATAGATCATTCCAGAGAAATGTATGCTACCTAGAAAGGAAAATACCATTCAATGAATTCTTTTGAGATCTAAAAACACCATCTGGGTTACACACAAAGGCCAAAGAGAGACAAACAGGAGAAGGTGGTCCAGGAAATATGCTTTCTGAGGAAATGTGTCAGAGAAAAAACTATTAGTACTCAATGACAGAGGATTCCTATAATGCCATATAGATGAGTTTTGAAATTAGCAATGTGCTATTCAGACCCTGAATATTAATCCTGAAGAATTCATTGGTATGTTACTTTTGGAAGTAATTCTAAAAAGGAACAGACAGTGAAGAAAAGTCTGATGTACTCAAAATCAAGGGGACAGAATGACATCAGTATTGTTTCATTTTAGTACGCAGTGCTGTTAAACTATTATTTTCTAACTCCCCCTAAGAGAGTAAGAAACAGAATTATCTCTGAACAAGACCAGCACTGAGCCAACCCCAGCATGTTTCTTGAAACCCATGAGCCTTGGGAAAGGCAGTACACATTCTGACTGCCTTTAGCTTCCCTCTGACTGTAGTTCCTACCCTGGTCTTTGCCCCTTCCTTCTTGCCTCTTCAAGGCTTCTTCCCCTAACCTAGAGAAGGGCCTAAGAAGTGGGACCCAATAGGACTCAAGTACACAACGACAGAACCCTGCTCTGGTGGACACGGGGGCGCTGAGAAGTCTCATCCTGGAAGCTTGTGACATTTCTGGTCAACCCCAGGTTAGGAAAAAAATGGAGCTAGGTTACAAGTAGTTGTACGAAGGGTCTGCCAGCTGACAGCGCTTTTGTCAGCAGGTCTCCCCTTGGCCTTACTGCAAGGGGAGAGCCCACTGCCCTGTAACACTGAACCAGGTCGAAAGAGCACATGTGTGAGACACGTGTGGTGTCTTTATATGGACACCAATTCAGAAGACTCATTCTTAGGGAACAAAAAAAGCAGATCCCAGCTTCCCTAAGACAGAAAAACACTGTTTAAAGATGGTGATACAGTGTTCCAATGGTTTGTAGACAAAGGGATTAAAAGAAGCCACCAGTACTCTGCCTCTTTGAATTACAAGCCACATTTGCTTTAGAACACATCACAGATTACACTACTATTTTCACACAGTTTATTCCAAAGTTCAAAAGTTAAAATGTGGACATTTCTCCCTAAAACAAATTGTCCCCTGCCACTCCCCAACACGCAGACTATCACCACTCCTGTTACATCTCTTTACCCATGCTTACCACACACTCTTGCAAAACATGTGGGGGTCAACACCCCAACTATTTGGTAATACAAAGGAACTACAAAGTTACACAAAAGAATCTCATTTACTTCCTTTTCGCCATTAGACCATGAATGAAAGATTAAGGGGGCAGTCACATTACCTTCATCCAGAGTCAATACTTAACTAATATTCTTTTTTCTTCCTCTAAAACATTAAAATCCAAAGCAGTTTCACTTAGTACTGTAACTTTTTGATATTCCATTTTTCTTTTCTCAATGGCTAAGCTAGGACATACTTTCTTTTCAAAGCTATCTTAACAATGTCAAGACTGGCAATGTCAAGAAAACAGTCTCCCAGTTGTAGCTTGGCCAAGACGCTCTGCAACAGCCAAAGTTACCACACAGGTGCAAACGATGCTTTAAGAGTTATCAAAATTTTAAAAAGTAATAATGAATTAATATGGAGCCTCCACATTTTTCTGATGCAGCAAAATTCCTCTAAAGGTGGTGGCAGTTGTGAAAGAGAAGGCACTTTGTGCTAAAATTCAGAGGGTGTCTCATGAGAGAATGCCACAGCAGAGGCCTGGTCAGCCCAAGCTGCAGGTGACCCTTGAGGGTAGAGAGAAACATCCCCTAGGAAGGCATCTGCAAAGGAAAAATCTATAATCATGATTCCAAGGCAAAATGGCATTTAAAGTCGGGAGAGAAGAACTACCAAAAGAGAAGACAAAACACAGTTGCACCAAGGATTGAAGAGTGAACTTGTTATGAAGATCTGTAGGCTGGTTTTGCACTTTGTATTGGGCTGGTTCCCTCACCACTTCCAAGGAGGTTCTGGAGACTGAGCAGGAGCAGCACTTTGGCCAAGAGGGTTCCAGGCCTTCTGCCTCTGCCTGGGCTCTCCTTGCTGTGTTCCCAGGAATAAACCAAGTTCCTGTTGGCAGCACTTGCAGGTGTTGCTGGTCCACGTCTTGGGGATTTTCTGATACAGCCACGAAGAGAAAGTGAGGGTTTGGTTTTCCACGTGACCCGGGACTCCTTGGCAATGCCCAATGGCTTTGGGGGCCTTCTGAGAGCAACAAGGGATCAAACTGGTATTCCCCCATCAACACTCAGAAGAGCAGCAAGAGTATTTAGATGGGTGGGAGGACAGAAATCAATGGATTAAAGGTCTTTATCCTAGTACCATATATAAAGTGCACCATGAATGGAGGCTATAAAAGCCACTCGCCCGAGGCCGAGGTATGGGGAGAAACTACCCTCACCACCCTGTTAGAGGATAGTGGATCATTTCCTTCAGCCAGAATGCTGGCTGCTGAGACTTTTGTTATTGCTGTATTTCCTTAGTACTGTGGAACTTTCAGCTGTAAAAAAAAAGAAATACTTGGTGGGCTTGGTAGAAAGCATGTCACAAAATCACAGGAATTGTCTGATATTCAATACATTACAATCTCAATAATGCTGGATGATGGCTGTTTTTCCCCTTCTGATGAACTTTAGGAAAACTCAAGTTTTTTGAAGAAAAAAAAACACCTATCATATTGGCTCGTGACGCCTCTGAAGAAGCAAGACAGCTGCTTGTGGCCAATGTAGTAAAAATGGTTCTTTTTTTCCTACAGCTTTTCAGATGCATTAAGGAAGAGAATCCACTTACTATCACATTTCAGGAGAGTTTACCATGACATACAAGTGGGTTCCATAAACTTCTTGGAAGCAATTTCAAAAAAGTGTGTGAGAGGAAAACTATGATGTTGTACAAAACACTGCTCCATTTAGGATTCCATTTCAAAGATACTATTTTGCTGCTTTCATATAGGAAGGTATTGCCCCCCGTGCAGTTAGGCCTTCAAAGCGCTTGTATGTGTAATTGATGAAGACCCAGTCTTTGTTCTTGTAGTCAGTCTCAGGGTGATTACTTGTTGCCACTGGAAAGAAACAGATGTGAGAGCAGATTCACTGCCTTACCCCGATGGACTACTCGGAACGGAAGACATGACATTCTGAAGAACATACCACAGTTTCTATTTGGGAAGAGTTGTTTTTCGCTCTCTGCGAATTTTCTACATTTGCTTGCCTATATGAACTTTGAGCCTCATTTTTTTGACAAATATTTTTAAAGTTTTATTTTCCCCTGTCATTTTAGGTTGCTTAAACTTTAATTTAATAAATAACAACAAAAGAACAGATCTTTGGGATTTACCCGCCCGGTTGAGAAGTCTCAACATGGAAGTTTGTATTCATCTTCCATTCAACAAGGTGTCACTGCTACCCAGCAGCAGCACTGGAAAATACTTACAAAGAACCTGAAGATCTGAAGTTCCTCTCCACGTTCTCTACCCTGATTTATAAATATCACCCCAAAACTGGGGGGAAATAATGCGCTTACAAGGCAGCAGGAGGCAGTGTTGGCAGTATTACCTGTTGGCTTAAGAATATCAGATTCTGGAAACTCATCGAAGTTTGAAGTATCATCAATGCTTTTGATTTCAATAGATATTGCAGCAGGTCTCTCTCTGCCAAGAACAGACATGCCAAAAATTATTATGGTTAGTAATTATATGGATCATACTAATCAAGTCTTTCTCCAAAAGAGACCCGTGGTCTGACATGAGTAGACTATCCACTGGCAGGTAGAGTTTATTTTCTCTGAAAAGCTTATGACCACTGACCAACTACACCACTGACTATGTCCATACAAAATAAATTACAATGAAAAAATATAAATAACAATTATTTGTAGATAGGAAAAAAGACAAGAATAATGAGAAATTAAAGTCCAAAATTAATGCATTCCCTCTGACAGCCTGCCCCATCTGCTAAAAAGGGAAACTGGACCTCTAAGAGTCACCTCACGTAGCACTATGCCCTTCTACCAGAGGTGCCAACAAGTAGGGTGGCTAAAAATGCGGCACAAAGGAGGCAAAGGTAAAAATCACGAGGATGCAAATCAGAAAACAATTACAAAACAGCTGACAACTTCGTCTTTGGCTTAGCAACCAACAAATGCTAAGTAAGATAGTATGGGATTGTGGTAGGCTATGCAGGTTCTCATTGCCATTAGCAACACTCTACAAATGCCAACATAATGATTATCCCCCTCCCTCTCCACTCCTCTCTGAGCCACTTCTCATCCCAATCCTTTGTCCACTCCTTTCTATCTACTAGTGATAGTCCCTACCCTCTGGGCAGAGTCAGTCCTGCTGGTGGTCTCCACACTAGAGAGGCTGGTGTGTTCTAGGTAATATAGCAAGGGCAACACCATGGAACCCTAAGTTCACTTTGTAAATAACTGTTGTGTTCAACACATCTCATGGCACAAGGCCAAGAGGAAGCCCCAACTCAGGAAATTCAGGAAAAGACCCTGAATTTCTAAGAAGCTCTCTTCCCTTACTTGGATTGCCAATAATGGTGTTTCCAAATTAGTATTAAGCAAACTACAGATTTGCTGAAATAACTCTGAAAGCTTTTATATGCATATACCTGATATGTTCCCAGTCAACGCCTTCAAAAAAAGAATTACTTTTGATTTCCTCAACTCCAGGGGCTCCAATCCTATGTTCCCATTCACAGCAAAATCTGGAAAAGACAGAGGCCTTTCAGCGTACCTCAAGTAGTCTGTTTGGAAAAAGAAGAGGAATAACCTCTTTTTAAAAAAAAAAGGGGGGGGGGACTGGGAAGAAGCATGAAGCAGACCCAGAAAATAATGAAAGCCAAAAAAAAAAAAAAATGTCTTCACTTATGTCAAAAAGCCTGGGTGGAGGCAGGGGAGATGTTCTCTGACTGATACCTCAAAATCAGATCCTTGGCTTTCTCAGAGATAGGAACTTCTGGAGGAAAAGTCAAAGTTTCTTTCCAGTTCATCACCTTCTTATATGTCTCTTGAGGGGTCTCAGAACAGAAAGGTGGGTAGCCTGTAATAAAAAAGGAACTCGGAGCTTTTACATCCCAGAATTCTGAATCTAAGATTATTCTCCTTAATACGATTCTATAGATCTATAATGATCATTTATGTCCTTCTCTCCATAACATGGACAGGACTTCCCACTCTTCCCAGAAATCACCTAAATCAATCCCTCCTCTACCAAAAACCCAAAGTGAAGTTGTACTTCTGGTACCACTAGGGAGCCAGCTAATAGCTGGAGCTGGGAAAAGAAAGGAGGACATAAGCAGAGTTGCAGATGTGAGAACCACGGTGTCCAAAGAAGAAATGAAAGGATGAAACAACATCATTAAGAAATGGCTCCATTCTAAGAATCCTTATATGGGTAAGGTGCCAAACAAGTTGAATAAGAAAAAAGCATAGGTTTTAAAAATGACTACTACCCTTCTTTTGAGAACTACAGACAAAAGGATAAATATAAAACATATTACTCCACCTGCCCACCACACAGATTACATCCACCTCCAAAAGTATCCATCCAGTGTTCCCAAAGACAGGACAGCCAAACAGACGCCACACCAGCCATCACACAGACTCGCTTGGTACCAGCACAGATATACTTACTCTCCTAGTGCTCTTAGGCATATGGTCACCCACCCCTCCCCCGATGTGTCCCCTAAATGCACAGACATATCATCTGAATAAGAGGGAGAGAGGTCAGAGGGTTCCATGCTTTGAAGGCTGTGAGAAAGGACATAGCAAATAAGAAAAGCATATGAGGCAAAGCCCAGGTAATGCTCTCTGCATACCATGGATGTTTAATAAACGCCAGTGACTGAAAGAGCTACTAAATGGAAAGGATGAAAAACTAGAAGAAAAACATGATAAATCATCAGCACAGCAACCACATGATGCCTGGATGCCAAAGAATATAGGAGGATAAATTTTATGGCAGAGAATTTTCTACCCGGGAATCTACTTTGAAAGACAAGGCAGGGTGTGTGGCGGTGGGGAAGGAGAGTGCTTAGATCGCCCCAAATTGAAAGAGTTTATTACCAAAGTAGGAAAATTTCCTGGCTACACAAAAAAAGCCATCTGAAAGCATGCAACTTACCGATGAGCATCTCATACATGATCACCCCAAGCGACCACCAATCACAGAGCTTGTTGTACCCGGTCTGCATGAACACCTCGGGAGCAATGTAGTCAGGAGTACCTACTGTGGAGAAGGCCTGAAACACGTACCACACGTCAGGGAGGCCCAGCTGCCCAGAGGTCTGTTCTAGAGACCAAAAGCTACCTAGAGCTAGGTCTTCTACAAACCAAACAAGCGGAACAGCCTTGCTATTTAACAGCCTAGCTATTTAATGGCAAGCCTGATTTGCCAGAGCACTTTTGAAATGAACAATAAAGTTCACTAAGTTAGAGGTACTTGTCATAACAACTAGTACCATACCCAGTGTCAGGCTCTGTACTTCTTATATGCTTATGAACCTAGTCAGTCCTAACAAAACTCAGCAATGAGGACCTTAGTAACCCAACTTCGCAGATAAAAAAATCTGACACCCAAAATCGCTTGCCCAAGGCCTCAGAACAAGTGTCAGAGCACAGTTTGAAAATTAAATATCTTGCTCCAAATTATCCCTCCTTCCACCACATATATTCTTTGACTTGAGAAAATCATAAAGGGAAGTTTTATTATCAAAAACTAAAGTTCTATCCTATAGGTCAAAGGCTTATAAATGTCTATTTACCAAACTTATTTATATAAATAGTTCTTAGAGGAACATTTTCTAAATTCAAGTAATCTATTCTCATATACCAGGACACAACACCTTCCAATATGCTCAGCACCGGAGGGATTACCACATGGAAGGCTCTATTTTAGGTGCTGTCGATATTACCTAACTTCTAAAATTAAAAATTACAGCTGTGTTGTCTTTTTAAAATATTAATTATGAAATACTGTAAACATACAGGATAAAAAGCACAGACAATATAACACTCGTATAACCATTACCCATATTAAAGAGAGGTTAAATCATCTGCCATATTTGTCTCAGATCATTTGTCTTTTTAAAAGAAACAAAACTAAAGAAACTACAGAAGCAATTAAAGCCAGATAGTCCCTCCCTACCTCCCCACTGAAGTTAAAAATACCCCGAAGTTGCTGTGCTATGCTTGTATGAATATTCACATGAATGACAAATTACTCTTGTACATTTCAAGTTTTAATAAAGGGTTTCATACTGTACTGTATTGCTCTACAATGCTACAACTTGCTTTTAGTTCGCCCATTGTACTGTTGTACACTATTCCATTATAGAAATAGCAGTGTTTTTTGTCCACTCTCCTGTAAATGGACATTTATACTGCCTCCAATGTTTCACCATAACAAGTAACACCTGAATAAACATTCTTTTAACATCTCTTGGGCACATGTGCAAGAATTCCTCTAGAGAATGTAAGAGAAACAGTATCGCTGGGTCTTGGATTAGGAGCATCTTCTACTTAGACATCTTCCAATGTCCTCCGAAGTGGTTTATACCTATTTAACACACCCCCAGTGGAGATGAGCTCCTGATGTTCCACATCTCACGAACACTTGGCTTTGTCAGATTACCAATTTGATAAATATAGAATGGAATCTCACTGTTTTAATTTGCATTTCTCTAATTTCTAGTAAGGCTGAGTGCATATTCATATATTAATTAGCCATTCGGGTCTTTTTTCTGTGAATTTCTGTTCAGATCCTTTACCCATTCATTTTTTGTTACGTTATCTTTTTTCTTATTGACTCGTAGAAATTCTTTATGAATCCGGGGCATTAATCCTGATTCAGGACATTAATCCTTTATAGTTTTACATATTGCAAATATCTTCTCCCAGTCTGAAGCTTATACTTTTTAATTATGATTTTTTAAATGATGTAATATTTGCCACATATCAAAAATGTGTAATCATTAAATTATAAAGCATAAGAATGAAAATGAATATTCATGAGTTCATCTGAAGAATCAAAATAATACCAACATCATTAAAACTAAACATGTACTCCTCCCTATCCCATCCTCCTGCCTCTTCTAATTCCTATGCTCAATTTTCTGTTTATCATTCCAATATTTTTAGAAATTTAATTTTGCCACATTTCTATAATGAGATCTTACTGAGTTTTGTTTTTGAGCTTTGTAAAAATGGTATCATTCTACTTGCAGTCTTCTGCTATTTGATTTTTCCTCTCAATGTTTTATTTGTAAAATTAATCCACATTGTCACATGTAGCTGTAGTTTATTTTCATTGCTGTAAAATATTCTATTCTGAAATGTAACCATTTCCTGTTGATGGGCACTGAGTTATTTCCAATTCATTGCTATTTTGAAAATGCAATAAACATTCTTATACATGTCTCCGGATTCACAGGTGCAAGTTTCTCCAGGGCATATGCCTAGGGGTAGAAATGCTAGGTTGTAGGATATACACACGAATCGTAAGATAATTCCACAGCAGTTGAACCATGTGGCCTGTTTTTTCATTTTTATATTTCAATATAAAGTTTATTTTTTCCTTAAAGTAGTAAAATTATCAAGTTGTTCTTTATGATTTGTACTCTTGAATTTAAAAAATACTTCTTTACTCTGAGATCATAAAGATCTTACCCTGTATTCTAAAATTTTCAAAGTTTTACTTTCCATCTACAATTTATTTTTGTGTATACTGTAAGGCAGAAATCTACTTTTTCCATATACATAATTGTACACTGTTTTCTTTTAAATACACATATTAGGTAACATAAATGCCAGAGCTTTTTTTTAAAGCCTTAAAGTCTGAAACATGGATTGGGCCTTCCCCGAGAAGCAGAAATATTTTCATTCTAATTATAAAGGTTAATAAACTACAGAAGCCCTTCAATTTAGAGACTAGATTTATCCCAGGAAAGCTGAATGTTAAGTAAACCTTATTTCTTCAAAGATTTCTATTATAAAACCAAAGTTCTATTGCCATGGGGAAAGAATTCCTTTTAGATACTAAGGTGTTATAACATTCTTGGAGTTATAAAACATGGCCAGTAGCAGGCACAAACCTATAGTACAAGGTAATACTCCCACTCTGGGACTAGAGTCCTGTGACTTAGGAACTCACTCTCATTTTACCACACTGGTAAGTACCAGGTAGTAGATATTTCTAAACTAGGGACTGCCCCCTTCCCAAATCTTTGTCTGTTTTCCATACCAGGGTGTTCTCCAAGTGCAAGCTCTTAATACCTCAAATCTATATCCTTTTTCCTTTTGTTGGCTGGGTATTTATAGATTTAATTAGAGCTGCACTCTGAAAAAGCTTTGTTGACTGTTAACAGTCATTTTCAAACACATGATATGTTCCAACTTATGATTTCATTTAGAATTTTAGGGGAAATAAAGCAATTTCATTTCCTACTCAATCACTTCTGTAAATTCTACACTAAAAAAAAAAACCTAACGAAGATCGGATGCCTAGATGTACTTCGTCTCTTACCTCTGTGGTTTAATAACTTAAAGCTGACATACATTTATTTCCTAATCAGTTATCGAGGCCCACGACCACACAGCAATTTAAAACATTACAATATGATTCGAGCAGCCAAGGAGTGAACCTTAAGCCTCTACTTTATTCAGTGATTTTCAGTGGACTGAAAAATAATGGGCTGGGTGAGCAATGTATTAGGCTTAACCTAGAGCAGTAAATTTATGTTAAGCATTAACTAATATTAACCTTCTACTTGATACTAGCTGAATGGGATCACTTATAAATGGTCAAAAGCACAGGGTTAATTGACTTTTTAAAGTCTGAGAGGTTGCTTTATTTTCTTCAAGTTATCAAAATAGGTAATAGGAGGATGACCTTAATATGGTTCCATTTCTACTATAGATAAAAAAGGCAAGAACCTTAATCATAGCACGAGAAAAAACATTTTAAACTATTAAAGGACATTGAACTCCAAATACGAAAATTGAGAAATCTCCTTCTTTATAGACTTATAAGTGGTTCCTAGTAAGTCTGACATGACCCTTTGGTGTGTGTCAAAGAGCATAAAGCCTATCTCAAAGTATAAGGATTATTTAAGGTATTTAAGCTTAATTACCCCCCAAATAAGTATTAGTACAGTGGCCAAAGGTTAAATCTTAGCTGGCTTTAAAAAAGAAAAAAATCACAGAAGATTCCTTACTTTTAGTTAGCTTCCAAAACATAAGTAAATATCAGTTTCCCAATAATACAGGAGCTATTGTTTAAGAAACAGTCTTTTCCTTGGAGAATCTATCTTCACTGCATAGTAGAATCACCCACAGTCCTTATAAAGATCAGATACCCAGTCTACAGCCATGCCACCCTGAACAAGCCCAATCTCATCTGATCTCAGAAGCTAAGCAGGGTCGGGCCTGGTTAGTACTTGGATGGGAGACCACCTAGGAAGACCAGGTGACGTAGGCATAAAAAAATAAGGGACTGTAAGCTGACAAGGACCTTGCAATCTGTGAGGTCAACCAAGGGTTGCCTCACCTAAAAAAAAAGAAAAGATCAGATACCCAGACTATACCCCGAACCAAGTGAATTAGAATCTCTGGGGATGGGATCCAGACATCGGAATGTTCTTAAGTTCCCCAGGTGATTCTGATGTGTAGCCAAGGTTAAGATCTACAGCTCTATGGTGAGACATAATAGAAGCATCTGACTAAATTTGTTTCTAACCCTTCCTAACATTCCCTAACCCTTAACAAACCATTTAAATAGTTTTTCAACCACATATACAGAATTTAGACATTTTTTAAAGAGTATCAGAGTGCCTAAAGGAGACTACGATGTGACTATACTAAACTTAAGTAGCCCCAAGTTGTTAGAAAAAGATTATCAAAATTAATTTCAGTTACTGCATTTCCAGAATTGTTTAAGTTGATGCCTCTCCCAGGGCCCAGGTTTAACATAAAATTCATAACACTCAAAGCATGGTCTGAGGCCCACTGATGGGCCTCAAATAAATTTCTTTTAAAAAGCAAGACTTTCCTTTGATTCTTTCTATCCTACAGGCTCCCATTTTCACATATGACTGACAGCTACTCACTAGTGACCTACTAAGTGAGTTATTAAAGATACTATAGAGAACTCTAATTCAGTATTTTATTAAGAAGTCTGGCTGAAAAACAATATTTGGCAAACCTGCCAAGTTGTTATTATATACACTAACAAGCAGAAGTACCACCATTTCTAGATAATACATGTCCATGATCATCTTTCCAAGTTAGTCATAGTTTTCCACTGCTGCTAGTCTTGTTTTCTAATAACCATCTGTTAGTTTAGCTTTACCATCATCAATTTCATTTGCTATGGGTTTCTAGCAAAGCCTAAGTATGCAGTGATATACATTTCTATTATCTCTAGTCAATAATTTTCCAATAACTAGACATTAGGACATGTACATTGCATTTCAAATATGAACCAATGAATCAGAATAAAAGTTTGTTAGAAAGCAATATTTCACTGGTGAATTTGCATTATTTAAATAACTTCCAATATACTATCAAGGCATATCCAATGTTATTTTTTAAGCTTGTGGGGCACAATTTTATGTATAGACACTCAAATACTTACAAAGTAAATAATAAGTATTTCCCTTAAATTTCTCTCCAATTTTTAACACCAAGTTCCTTTTTCTACCACAAAGCAGGAAAGGGTAGGGCAGGTGAATTGAAGTCTTGACTTGATGAAGTGAATCAAATTTTTAGAAGTTTGAGAGTGACTCAAAATTTTAAAAGTTTGAGAACCATTGCCTTAAAGCTCTGGGCAAGTATCTATACTGAGTTTTATTTTGAGAGACCTCCAGCTTAAATATAACCCCTTTACCACCATAAAAACAGGGAAAAGGTGAAACAGGAAAGAAAGGGATTGTCGCCAACGAAAAAGGTCAGAATGAGGTGATCCAATGAAAATGTCACAACCAAACAACCTAATATTACCTACCCTACTTCAAAAGATTGCATTTGGTGCTACCAGCATAACAGTGCTCTATTATGATAATCTTAAAAGCAAGGGATAGATATGCTGCAAACATTTATGAAATGCAAATTTATGCACATGTATTTTGAACATATTCATATTTGGTTTGTAGCATTTAAGAAGCTATAGGTATTACTTACTAGCTGACGTCTATTTCTTTTCCAGGTTTCTGCTTTCCTTTTGGAATTCATGTTCTGGAAAGCTAAAAGTGGAGAACACAAGGTCTGATCAAAGTTCAGACAAGAACTTTTACTTCTTTTTTATCCTCTGGTTCAAACCACATGAGCCCTAAAGTCTGCCTATACATCAATAACTCTGGGTGACACATTTCCCAGCAAGTCTGTAAGCCCAAATCAGAGGCTCTAAAGCATTTACTCAAAGAATTAGACAATGAGAGTTTAAGCAGCACTTCCATGTGGATCATATGTCCAGAGTGGACATGGGCAAGCCTTAATCGGAATTACAAGGAATTTAATCAGAATTGCAAGAAATTCAGTCTCATCAGAAGCAAAGGTCCTAAAGTAGACCTAAAACATTCACAGTTTCTCAAAATTACCATCAAATTTCCAAGAATATTAACTGTTGCATAATCAGAGACTTCTGAATTTATAATAATTATCTGACATAAACTTCTCGAAGATGAATTGTCACTTTACTACACAGTTTCAATGGTTTGATAGTGCTGGAGTGGAAGTAACACTCATAAAGATAAATTTCTTTCTGCCATGACAGTAGATAAACCTAACCTGGAATTGTTCTCAGGACTTGTTGTTCTCAGGACTTTTTCCTCTACTTCCCCAAATTCCTCTCCAGGAACCTTCTCAGCAGAGCTCCAAAGCAAGCTCTTTTGGTGGTACTCACCTTGCCTCATCATACAATTCAAATCACAGGCAAAGTTGGGGAGGTTTTTTAATTCTCTAAAGACTCAAAGTGAGAATCTCCTAAACTGTCCTGCATAATCTGGTTACCAAGGGAACAGCTCCTCTAGGCCCAATTAAGGATAAAAAGGCTAACATCACTGTTAACACTTACTGAAATCACTGGGGAGGCTGTGGTTCAGATTCCTATAAAATTCTGTCCTATGTGCTTTTTTCAGTCCTGTGCAAAGGCCGAAGTCAGAAAGTTTCACATGGCCCTATGGGGAAGAAAAAACAAGGTAATGGATGGATGAACATTCACGGATGTGGAACAGAATGTTATCTTCTCCAGCTCCTTGCAGAATCCATTACAGCTCCACAGCCAAAGTATGCTGTCTTTTTTTCTTTTATTACAGGGAAAACGTATATAACAGCAAATAAATTTTTATAAGATCACCCCAAATCCTATTATACTAAAAAATTTATTTTTATTTTTGAATATTCTTTTTGTCCAAATATAAACATTTAAACATAGTTGAAACCTCCAGAGCATCTAAATTTTACTATTTCTTAAACTAATTCAAATATTCTTCTGTTTCTACAGTCTTCAAAATTACCACTGTTAATGTTTACAGATAATATTCAAATGACTTAGTACATCATGGTTTATTTAACTATCTCCCTAATACCAGATGCTTACCTCATTTCTAATTCTTCACTCTCAGGTTATGTGGATTACAGAGAGGGCCTGTGTTCTCATTCCTAACCATGCCTGGTATAGAAGACAGCCGTAATAAATGGTTGTTAAATGAGGAGTAAATGAACAAATCTTTGCTCATATAGTTGCTTCTTCTTTTAAATTATTTTATTAGGGTAAATTCCAAGAAGTAAACTATTCCAAAGACAAAGGGAATAAGCTTATTCCATAGTTCTTGATAAAAGCTGCCATACTGTATTCCAATCATAAGTCTCTGATTCTATCATTCCCCTCAAGAAAAACTCACACCTCTTGGGAGCCAGACACCATGCCTTAATTGTGTTGTCTCATTTGTAACTCTTAAGCAGCACTTCTCAGACTCAGAGTCATTAAATGGCTTGCTGGTAAAATGGCAGAACCAAAGTCATAAATCAACATGATCTTCCTCCCAAGACCAAGATTACCTAACTTTCCCAACCCCCTGATCTCATGTGGAAAATGGGGATAATGACATCTTCCTGGCAGGAATGATGACAATTAATGCATACAAGGCTCCTAACCTTGTGCCTGGCACATAACTCGCCCTAAGAAAGAGGTAGGTGTTCTTGGGGTGGTAAAATTTTAAGTAGAGAAGGAGGTAAAACCAAAAATAGGAGAGAGAATCCTGATGCTCAAGGATCTACACTGATCAAGGTTGCATAATTACAAGTGGTGTGGCCAACGCTTGGGCCCCAACGACTTCAACATCTGTGGTCTTTTTATGATATCACCTTCCTTCAGGCCCTAATACACAAACTTCCCAGAGTACAAGGCTATAGAAGCCCTGCTCAGATGGGTCAGGTTTTATTTTTTGATTTTAAAGAACTCCCATTAGATTTGACTCTGTGTGTGTGTGCACGTGTGCAAGCATGAAAGGTAAACTGCCTAACAAAGATAGCTTTTGAGCCTATTAACCTTTTTTTTTTTTTTTAGATTTGTAAATAACTTATTCTATAAGCCAAGGAACAGAGTTTAATTTGTAGTTTTCATAATTACACGTTTTACCTGGACACCTCTAAGAAAGGAGTGTATCTTAAAGACTAGTGCCTAGAGCAAATGCTATCAAGCCCAGATTTTCAGAGAATTGTGTAGCTTACTCTGAGTGTACAGCAAAAATTCGAAACTTCTACATTTTCACTTCTACAAGCCATATGGCTAAACACATAAATGAGCTCACTTGTAAGAACATTTTTCTATAAGTTTGGGCTAGCACAATATAGAGAACAAATGTGCATCTAGCAGGGTTCCCCAATCCTCCTCAGTTAGAGTCACCAAGTTCTTGACCTTCAATGTTTCCTGGACCCAAACACAGACCACGGAGTACAAATAAGCCAGCACTAAGACACCTGGGGCACAGGACCAGGGCACGTGAGCCCAAGACCAAAGTAGGGCCAGTGTTTTATTAAAAATATATCTGAACTTAATCACATAGAAAAATACTCTCATATACATTAACATTTTAAAAGCAGAATACCAAGCTATTTACTTCTAGGATGCTAACTGTATATAAATTATTGATACAAACAGAAAAGGTAGAAAAGCTATTATACCAAAATGATGGTTATCTCTGAACAATGAGATTATAGGTATTTTTCTTTTTTATAACTTTCTGTATTGTTCAAACTTTCCACTATGTATTATTCTTATAATGAAGAAAAAAGCTATTAATCAGAAGAAATTATCTGACAAATTTGCCCTCTTAAAACAGAAAGCAATGGTTTTCAAAGAGAGAAAATCAAAATTTCAGGGTTTTCAAAGACAGCAAGAAAAAGAAAATACCCTAGGAATCAAATTTTCTTTTCTACTTAAAAATTCAGTCGAGACAGCATTTCTGTGTAATAGAACATAACATTCCGGAATTTTAGGGTTGGAGGGAACTTTGGAGCTCTTCTGAATCAATATATTCACTTTACAGGTAATGAAGTCCACAAGAGGGAGGGACTTGCCGAGGGGTACCCAGCAATCTAGTAGCACACGGATTCTCTACTGATTTGCTGCGAACCTAAGAACCAATCAACTAAGCTCATTTGCATGTCAAATAATAAATATAAAAAGGCCATTACTGACTCTTTTTTAAACAGATGGCATAAGATTTGGAACCTAAACTTTGCTGTTGTTGCTGCTGCTGTGCCTTACTTCCTGGTTGTCTGGGTTCCTTGACTGATGAGGCTGCCCAACAGAGGGATGTTCAATAGGTAACACATTCGTATAGTTAATTATGTGCTGAGAAGATGATTATCTTTGGCTTTAGTACAAAATAACCTTTTAAATCAATTTTACTCTTAATAATTTTCAAAAATGCCTTTTATTTTTAAAAGGAGCATTCAAATTATAGAATCATAAGCCTTTCAGAGAAAGGAAGTAACAGCAAACTTACCTACAAAAAAGAAAGAAAGAAATACACAAGGTAAGCTCACAGTTCCACAGCTTCCCTACTGCGATTACCACAGTAGATGGTAAACTACCACAGCGCAGGTGTTAAAGCAGAAGCTGCTCAGATGGGTAAATACACAACTGGTTATGCTGCTAGCCATCCTCCACAGTACCTTGCTGTCCAGAAGAAGGTTGTCTGGTTTGATATCTCTGTGGATGAATCCAAGCTGGTGAATGGAGTCTATAGCTAATACTGTTTCTGCTATATAAAACTGAGTCTCCTCTTCTGTCAAGGTGTCTTTTTTCATCAGTAGAGTCATCATGTCCCCTGGAAACAAGAAGATACAAACCACCACACACACAAAAAAAACACATGAGTAAGTGCCAGTTTTCAGCTGTGTCTTCCCTATCTGCCAACATTAGGCAAGGCTAAATAGGCCTCTGCTGTGTTCCAGAAACTGACCCACACTATCACTATGGGCAGAAATGGTAAGTAGTTTCTAACATTTAAAAAGTAAAATTCTCAGCTATGGAGAGCAAAGCACCTAAGCTAAATGATGCTGCCCACTGAGCTATAATTTCCATTTTACTTAAATGAGGTCAAGGGAAATTTCTCTCACACTAAAAAGAAAAGAAAAGAAAAGAAAAAAAAGTAAATTGCTTAGGATAAATTTTAAACTAGCGAAAAAAGCTACTTTTAATTTTGTCTGCACAAATATCTGCAAACTTCTCTAGAGTCAAATGGCATTTCTGCATAGGTTATACTGCTATTGTTATAGAGAGAGGCTGAAATACCAAACAAAAATGTAAACATCTGAAGAGGCTGAAAACAAGCTCTTCAATTTCTATTCACAAAACACTAGAACAAATAAAAAGGTGGATTTCTATCTAGCAAAGTGCTAATAACAAAAAATAAAAATAAACTGAAAATGCTCCATGCTTGAATTTCTAATAGTGCCTTCCAAAAATGCACACTGAACACCTCCCTCAAACAGTGGGGTTTTTTTTCCTCCAGTGTTTTATTATAGGTATTTAAAAACACAATAATATACTTTATGCAACTTTTACAACACAGTATCAGTAGTTTAGCAGTTAAGAGGTAATCTCAGTTTTCTGCAAAGTCAAAATTTAATTATTTCTGCTTAATACTAGCAACATAAAATGGCAAAAAATCTGATCCTAACTCAACAGTTAGACAAAAGCAAAGCAAAGAAAAATAGGTATAAGTAGTTTAAAGCTAAGAGAAACATTTAAAGCTAAGGAAAAATTCAGTTTAGATCTCATATAAAGCCATTTGTTAGAAAATAGGAAAAGGTGAATTGAAACATTGAAAAATGAATTCCTATTCACTCCTGGCAGCCACACATTCAATCTGGAGGCACACCAGAGACATGGGGCAGCACATTCAGGCCAGCTCTAAGGTAGTTGTGTGGTCTTACACTGTGGCCCAGGAGAGCAGCCAATGGCCTCACCTGTGCGAGCTTGCCCAGATGATCAGAGAGCTCAGGCCAGATGGTCTATGGCTCTGCCGGCCAGCTCCACCGAGTGCAAAGGGCAGGGTCCAGGAGACATGAGAAGCTATGGAAGATGGTGCAGGTAAGGCTTGAGGAGACACATGTCAAGGGGCTGGTGACCGAGCTGGTTCTTACTCCTACTTAAAACTGGCATCTATATAATAAAAAGTTTCTCCTCATTCTATCAGATTCTTGTCTAACCTTCATCAATTCTTGATAAAAAATTATTGATGACCCTACATGTAAACTAAAAGGTGTCAAAATATCAAAATAGTATGTCATAATTATATCTGCTTTGCTATAGAACCAAAAAAGAAAAAGTTGTCTTTTTTTCCCACCAGAGTTTACTCACAGTTTATCTGCTCACTGGGCAACAGATTGTTCCCCAGAAGAGATGGTATGTCCTGTTCTGTGTCTACTTTGGAGCTGTCTTAGGAGATGCACGTGCTAAGTCACACAAAACTTGAAATCTCAGAAATGAGAAATTGATTCTGTCTACTAATATAGGCAATGAGAAATTCACTCCTTAGTAACAAGTTATAAAAAAAGAAACCAAAAAGTTGAAGGAAAGAATATTATAGTTTCAATTTTGTCTCTTGGGTAACTGATTATACATGATTCCCATTGACAGGAGAGCAGGCAGAGTCCCTAGTTTATTCCTATATCTTTAGAAAGAAAAAGAAAAGAAAGAAATGTCCATCTGAAATCATGAGAATGAGTGAGAAGGTTACTTTTATGGCACTAAGAATTGTGGAAAGGCACCCCAGCACAAGACAGGTTACTGACTTCCTTTACAGACCTAAAAAAGATATAGAAAGTAACTCTGTGAGCACAATTAAAAGTAGAAAGGAGGGTTAATTGAGGTGAGAGAGAAACCACAGAACAAAAAGGAAAAATGACCTTTCATCGTCATGTAATTACCTCCAGGCAGGAACTCCATGATTAGGTAGAGGTTTAGCTTATCCTGAAAACTATAGAACATTTTCACAACCCACAAACTGTCTGCCTCCACTAGAATGTCACGCTCCGCACGAATGTGGCCAACCTGGAGGTATACGCATTTGATTAATGACAAGCTTGCTCTGCTTTATTAGACTGTATATTTGTTTAAACAATTTAAATACTATTTTGAGTATTAAATTGTGATGATGCAAAAGATCTAATTTATGCTTAGGCAAACCTACTTACTCAAAATTGATAACATTTGACTCGAAGGTATTCAGTAATAAAAACTTAAGTGATGAAAGGAAATGGCAAAATGAATGGCTTTAATGCAAACAGCAATTTTAACAGGGCTATAAATTAAACCTCTGATTAGTTAAAATAACCATTATTTTGCATATCTGTTTGTTCTAATACAGTAGTGCCCCCTTATCCGAGAGGGATACATTCCAAGACCCCCAGTGAATGTCTGAAACTGAGGATAGCATTGAACCCTATATATTATATACTATGCTTTCTCCTATACATACATACCTATGGTAAAATTTAATTTATGAATTAGGCACAGGTAGAGATTAACAACAATAACTTAAAATAAAATAGAACAACTATAACAATATACTGTAATAAAAGGTATGTGAATGTGGCATCTCTCAAAATACCTTATTGTATTATACTCACCTTTTTACTTAAAAGAAGCACTTTACAGTTTCTCTTTTGCATAACTGAATTGCCAGCATCACTGCTCTTATACTTTGAGGTCATTATTAAGCAAAATAAGGGTTACTAGAACACAAGCACTGCAAAACCATGACAGTCATTCTGATAACCGAGATGGCTACTAAGTGGCTAATGGGCAGGTAACAAATAGAGCGCAGATACACTGGACAAAGGGATGATTTAAGTCCCAGGCAGAATGAAGCAGGATAGTGCAAGATTTCATCACACTACTTAGAACGGTGTGCAATTTAAAATTTATGAACTGTTTATTTCTGACATTTTCCATTTGATATCTTCAGAAGACAGCTGACCACAGGTAACTAAACTCGTGGAAAGCAAAACTGTGGATAAGGGGGACTATTGTAATTTTTTATGATAAAAATAAGCCTCAAGATGAGGCTCTCTAAACAAATCCTGGCTCAGGCCTGCAAAGATATCTACAATGACAGTGCCTTGGTTGAGAATCCTAGAATATACCACAGCATTCAGAACAGTACTGTGCAGAGTATATGCTCAATGAATTCTTACTGAATTGAAAAAGAAGAACACCTAAGAAATGTTACAGATTCAAATTTATAAAGTTTCCAGTTTCCTACTTTTACTGAAATATCTAGTTAAAGAGACCAAGTTGCCAAAGGTTTGGGAGAACTGATAGAATTACTTCATTAAAATAATGTTTTATTATCAAATTTACCTTATCTACTTTAAATATATAACAGTAATAAAAACAGTACCGCATATTATCAAATCCTGCTCCCTCTGCCCTCATATAAGTGCCATAAGATGCAAAGTTGGGCTGAATCAGACATAAATTTATTAAACCCAGCACAATCCTTGAATAGAGGTTTTTGTCAACATGTGCTACAGGGCTTGAGTTTTGCAATACTGGCACTACTCAGGTACGGTTGTTCTTTTGTTTGATACAATGTCCTACACGCTTGTTTGTTTTATTGAAGTATCTTTGGCAAAGCAAGACACTCTTCTTCCATTTGGACACAGATACCACCACCCCTCCCCTGTCTTACACCAAACCTGCCTCATTCTTCCATGCTAACTCCAAAGGGCCTGAAGCCATTTGAGTATACATACTACTTGAGTTTTCCATCTCTACTAAAATTGTTCTTTGGGAAATTTTTAAATAGCAGAAAATTTTACATTTTTACATCTCTATTTACAGTATGAGGATGGAAAAAATGGAAGATAAGGGTGATAAGAAACAGTGCTATGAAATTGTGAAGAAGCCGAGTTAAGCATCTGCCTTTACTCAGCTTTAATACAGAAGCAAAGCTTTTGGGAAACACTAAGGCCACTTGCTGAACTGCAGCCGTGGCTATGACCCAGTCCTTACCAGACACGAAGGCTGTAAAAGGCAGCCTTCACCTGCCTCTGCCTCCCTTCTCCCTACTGCTGGGAGCCAGAGAAACGGTGAGGCACTATTACTACCACTTGTCGCTCACCTTGGAGGACAGAATGGTGACTGCAAAATTCCGTTTGTCAAGGGAGAAACTGTAGTCACAGTGAGTACACCTTGCCCTTCTCTCTTGGGGCTGAAACAGCAACTAGGAACCTCAAGATCTAGGAATGAAGTTAGGTGAATATAGGGTAGGGGACAGAAGAGCCAGAGCTGGAACTCACACCAGAGGTTCCCTTTCCCGTTCTATAAATATTTAATGGGCTGGAGAATTACATGCTAGTTGCTATCCTGGGCACTAGGAAAGAGAGAAAAGTCAGTCTTTTGTCTCATCCTAACACTATACTGGCATCACAACTGGAGGCTTTCCTTTTGCATTAGAAGAGAAACACGAAGAAACTAGCTAAATGTTGGTCTCTTACCCTTTAAAATTTATTTTCCAGGTAGCAAAAAGTTCTACCCTGTGAGACAGAACAACCTGAACTCTCAGTGGGTAGCTTTAATTCTTGCTCAGTTTAATAAAAGGAAACAAAAAACTTTTCCTCTAAATAGGGTACCTACACCTACAAAAAGCTAGGCTCTGAACCTAAACTTTGTCAGCCCTATCTAAATGTGATGGGTTTGTCCTGGTCTCATTATTCTCACCTAGCACAAGTCTGTTGCTTGCTTCTTCAAGATGGCTGACCCAGGAAGAGTCTGTGTCCGGAAATTTTAACTTGACCATACTGAGCTCAAAGTTAGGGAGTTGACTCCAACAGCAAATCCTAATTCTAACAGACATTCCCTTTACTTACATGTAAAAAAATTTTAGAAATTAATTTTGAAGAAGATACAATACTTGAGAAAATGTTTTTACACAATATGTTTGGATCATCTCTGTTATCATGCTGGGCAACTGGCACATGCGCTAATTATTTGATAAAGAAAAGTTTTAAGCCTTGGTTAAACCTATAGAAAATATGTCTTGTAAAAATAAAAATTACTTGTAAAATACAAAATATATTAACTAATCAATACGGCTTTATATTTTCCATTTCAAGATCAACTGAAATTCTTTCAGTGCCTATACCCATACCACACACTAATTCTCATATAATAAATAGGGCTGTTGTGCATTTTTAATAAGGTTGGTATCAGTATAGACTATAGCGTCTGAAGATTCACTGCCAAGGTATTTGATACTCTCAACCGAAATTCCTGGCAGTCTACTAAAGCTTCTGAGTAACATGAAAATTAAGGAGAAAATATAAATTCCAAGTTTCCAGTCTCCATCCCTACTCTTGTGCTCTGTATCCAGAGCTCTCCTTGCTGTAGGGTCTCTCTTTGTCCTCCTATAGCATCTCTTAGAGGATATTTGCAGCAGTCACCCACTACAATCTGTTCTTAAGTGACTGCTAAATTAAACTAGATTTATAGATAGTCAGCATTCTCATTTCTATTATACTGTCCAATATTTAAAATTTATTTTGCATAAAGTATGTACGCATCTTATAAACCTATTTACAAAGTAGGTTTAGGTTTTAGAAAGTGTTCTTAATCATTAAAGAAGAATTCGCTGTGCCATTTACATTATATTTTTTCAAATTCATTAAGAAGACAGTTCTTTTAGGTATGCTGAGCTACTCAGAAGACCCAACTTTGGTTTCAGTGTACATGATGAAGTATATTAAGACACATTTTAGATCACACATTCCAAATTCTAATTCTTAAGCCTCCAAGGTATGTATACAATTTCTAAGTTCCAAGGTATGTATACAATTTCTATCTCTTAGCATTCAGTAAGGAACATTTGAGCAGGTGTGACCTCAAAAGAAAGATCCTCATGACAAGGACAACTTGTGGTCAACTGGGAGACACAAACGGCAGATGCTTCTCTAAGTTTTCAACTTTAAAAAGACTGCACATAACATATAGGCATTATCTGTACTTTTAAAATATATGTAACTGCTTATTTGTTGGAGAAAGAAAAGTATTCGTATATTCCTACATAAGGAAAACTGTAATGAAAATATATATTTCGATTAAGCAAAAACAACAGTTTTAGGAGACGAAAAGTTCATAAGCTGACTAAAATCGCTGCTAAAATTGTGCTTTACCTGCTCTTTTTCAAGCATATCTGCTTTACGGAGTATTTTCATTGCATATACATGTCCTGTATCTTTCTTCTGAACAAGCCGCACCTAAAAGTTATAAAAGAAATCCCAAGTTAAAAGTTCATAATGCCAAGCTAATGCCTTCATGTTATAAAAAGTAATATTTAAACTGAAAAAGTATTGCAATTTTAACATAAGCAATTGGCCATTACAAAGCAGAAGAAAATGCTTTTTGATGTTACAAAATGGACGTTATTACACACAGTGAAGTCAGTGCTAAAAACATCCTCACATATCTCCATGTATGAACAGCTTTGGTTCCCTAGTTAAATGAATCAATCTAATTTAAAACTCTCAGTTTCGAACATAAGGACTCATTAAACCCATGGCACATGTCATGCAGTCAGCTCAAAAAACCTAAGTAAATGATCACAGCAATGTTTAAAACAATAGCAAAATCTTGTGCATAGAAAAAAAATGTCTGCAAGGAAAAAAACCTATAATGTATAATTAGGAAAATATGGTTTTATGCAGTTTTCCTTTCTCTTTTTAATTTCTCAAATTTTTTTGAGAGACTAAATAAATTAAAATTAATGGTGTACAACCCAAAGAAAAACTTCTTGGCAATTCCCTGACCATCCTCCCACTCCTCTCCCATGATATGTAGGTTTTCTTCTCCCTGCACCTTTCTTCATGTTTTTCCTGATTGAGTCCCACATCCCTTCTTCACTGAACAGAAAGCAATTTAGAGGTGGTACTGTATCTCTACCTCTAAGGGGCCAACAGGGATTCTGAACACTAAGGAATCAATTTAATTTTTCACCTGTTGTTTTAAAAATGCATTCACAATTCCCCTAGGTACTATTTTTTAATAATATGCTGTTCTTTTTATACAATGATGATGAAACTATTGCATCAGTAAATCATCCACTTTGGATATTTTCCATTAATAGGGATGACTTTGTATGGGTTCATTCAAACCCTCCCCAACAGATTGCTCTTGTGACCAAGCAAGATTGCATTTGCAAGATTAGCTGGGATAAAGTTACAAAATGCTTTCAACTTTCTACCACTACCTATCTAACTCATTTCTATAAATTCTGTCTTCTAGGACTATTTTCTTAGAGCTGTACCAATCTGGCAGGAAGAAATAAAGGGTGGAGATTTGCTGTTAGTTCACTCCTGGAGAGGCAATGTGGTACTAGGAAAAACAAGAGCTTTAAGATCCAAAATCTGGGCCCAAATTCCGGTACCACTGCTCAATGGCTATGTGACACATTATATTTCCCCTGAGCCATCTATAATATGAACTGTCATGATTATAGGAGAGAAACACTCAGTAAGTAATAAATACTGATTTCCTTCTACCTTTCAACTTCTAGATCAATACTTAAAGCATCAATATCATTTCTGGAAAAACAGAGAACAGTCAGAGATCTGGGACAGGGAAGAGGGGAAGAAAGTGAGGAGGACAAAGTAGTTAAGATATGGGGCCAGTGTGCTTGATCCAACTACCCCATATCTCAGTTATTTCAACAATCATGAACTTATGGTATATTAGAAGCTTTGAAGTTCTGTGCTATTTTTATAGTTGATAAGTAGCTGTGTGTTTTTGTTTTTTACCTCACCAAACGCTCCTCTGCCTATTACTTTTAAGGACTCAAAATCTTCCAATCCAAGTCTTGTTCTCTTTAAACGAAGAAATTCTGTTTCTTTCCGAGCATGTGCTGATCTCCTGAGTCGTTTCTAATGTTTAAATAAAGGGAGAGAGGGATAGGAAGGGGAGGAGTTGAAATTCTGCAACTCTGCAACAAATCATATTTGGGCCACACTAGACTAAGCATAATCTTTTCACACATGAAAGCACCACAGAAGGACCTTTAAGAGGTCACTTCTCTCTTCCCCAACCTTCAGATTCAATAACCAAAGCATGCTGAACAGATGGATGCTTCCTCTGAGGACTTCTGTCTTTTCTAATGAAAGATAAACAATCTACATTTTCCTTTAACCTTTGTTATGTAAAATAAGTTTTTTTTAATTTTTGCATTTTTTACACGTAGCAGTTCATTTTACACTCTAACTTTCTATTATTCTTACAAATTTGGGGTATTATTCACCATTTTCCGAAGTTCTATGATTCATTTCTATTTTTGAAAGAATTTCCACTGCCATTTCAGTTTCTTGCAGTTTCTTGTTAACTGTATTTTCTCCTGCCACATTGGTGAGCATTGCAGGAAAGGGCTGTTTTGAGAGATATTTTGCCTTGATAATGATTTCAGAAATTTGTCCCCACTACTATGGATCCTTCTCAGTGAATTCTATAAGTATGCTATAATTTGCTTTTTTAAATTTTGATTTGATTTTGTCTCTTTCTTTTCTTGGAATTCTAATTTGATCTTAATTAATTGATTATAACCGTGCCAGGAGAGAGATGTCTTTCTCTCCTGAGTACTTCATAATTAACTTCTCCCTCTACACAAATATAAATCCCAAAGTGCACCAGTCCTCATAAGTTTCTCTGTTACTGAGCCAAAACCTTTACCCCATGCACTAAGGCTAAAAAATTGCTGAATAAGATATGTCCTGCCATGCTGGGTTTCAAAGGAAAAAAAGAATTCCAATTTTAATTACCTCTTCATCTTTTAGGCCTTCCTCTTCCATCACTTTTTCTAACTTCTTTTGTCTAAAAATAAATAAAGACATGCAAAGTAACATCTGAATAACTTTCTCTAAAGTCTACAAAAACATAAAAAAATTTTTTAATGATAAAAACAGGTAAATCTCAAAAGGCCTCATTAAAACAAGAAATTACAGTTACTATGACAAGTGAAAAGATTCCCACTCTGTTAGTTCTATATTTTGAAAAAGACTGTATAAGACATTAATGCAACAAAGAATCTTATTTCGAAATGAAAAGTTCTCTTTTTTTTTTTCTGGGGTATGTATTTCCTCCTTAACAAACCACAAAACAGCTGGTGTTTGATAACCTCCCATATCAGGGTGTTTCTCTCCCTCTCCCTGATATCTACTTCCTTTATTTTCACATCTTCCTCCTCCTCCCTGCCAAAAGCAAAAAGTAATAAACAACAAAGGTAAAGGCAGAATTTGAAGATTCAAGGGAGGAAAATGATCATAAAAGGTGACTCGCACCACTAACAAAACTTAAGGACCCTAAATCCCTGGAGTACTAAATTTTAGAAACTGTACTCAAGAATATTTTTGATCTAGTCTCATACTGATTTGATAAAACTAAAAGAAAACAATTAAAACTTCTTTACAACCAATTCCATATAAACTTTATTTATTCAGCATAATAAATGACAGCACATGGGCTAGAATCTCCCCTCCACCACTTATCAGAATTTTAGATGACAGGCAATGAGAGCAGGACAGGGAAGAAGAAAAGTTCAGGGTACATGAAGCAACAGCACGTAGTCTAGTGTGGCTGAGGCACACAGCACTTCTACTGCCACACTAAGAAGGCCGGCTCTTAGTCTGTAGACAATAAGAACTTACAGAGGCTTGTGCACAAAGAAGTGATGTGATAAGGTTTCTATTTTAAAATGGCAGCCAGCAGTAATGAGCTAATGGACTGGCAGGAAGAGCAACTGACAGACTGAGGCAAATTAAAAGCTACTGTAAGAATTCAGATGTGCAGGAAAGATCTGGAACTAGGGCTGGAAATCTAGACTAGAGTGAAGAGAGGTATTGCAAAGATGACCAATAGGCAGTAGGTGTCAAGGGTAAAGTTTAGAAGTTCTTGTGTGGGAGGATAATGATGCCACTAACCAAGATAGGAAACACAAAGAGAGGAACATGAAAAGATGATGAGTTTCATTTTGGTCAATGAATATTTATTGCATTAATAGTACCTAGTTAAAATGAATATATGGTTAGAAATCACATTACGAATCCACAGACTCAGATGATGAATTAAGAATGTGTCCAAACTCTCAGAAAGTGAAAAGATCCACTCTAATCCTGATAGAAAGAAGAAAGTACCTACAGGGTTCCCAGTCTGCCCACTTTTCTTCTTCTAGTTCCCAGAATATTTTGAGATATGCATCTATATGTGCTCATGTATTGGAGGGAGAAAGCTGTACTGTTGATAGTTTCCAGAGTGTAAATTAATTCCATTTCAGTGGTCCAACAGTTGAAATATGGAATAAGAAGATTCAACATAATGGCAAGAACTATAAGAATTCAACATGCTCAGCTCTTTTTGTGCCTTGAGTATCAAGTACATCAGACCTTCTAACTATGTATTTTTTGAAAGACCACACCAGAGTGGGCTAATAATACAATGTGTTATCACACAATGTGTGTCACAGAGTCCTTCTAACTATATTTTAAATCTAAATTCAAATTGAGAAGTTTTCCACAGCTTTATATAAGTGTCAGAACCCCGGGAGAGAGACAGGACACTTCTACACTTAGAAGCCACACCCACCCTCACTCCAGCACAGCCTTCCACAAGATCCACTTATTGTCATGTGAGCCCATTTCCCACATGTATGGGATGGTAAGTTCTTTTGAAGGCACAGACCACCTATGAATTTTCCTTCTCCACTAAGAATAGTGCTTTGAACACAGTAACCTTTTAAAATGTATGTTGCTAAATTAAAAAAAAAAAAAAGGTCAGAATGTATATTAATGTGCAGACTCATTCATGACTACTACTTGTAATTAGCTACCTTTTCTAAGACTAATTTACACTCCCCTCCCAGCACAACTTGATTCAGAGGCAGCAGGGATAGAAGAAAATGGCTAGTCTATTCTACAAGAGTGTAGACAAGAGTGTAATTTGTTTGATGAGACACTAAAAATCAGGAAAAATAATGTAGAAATAAACAGTGGTTATTATTTCCTTGAACAAAATTGAGAAAATTCTCAAGATATCCAAAAAAATAAAAAATAAAAATAATATTACAGATTTTTAAAAATCTCAACAAATTGCTTTGCCTGATATATCATCGGTGAATACCATTAGGAGGTCTAGACTTACCCATCCCTGGGGCTTAAATAAAATTGACATTTGCTCACATATATCAAGATCAGTTAGGAAAACCTGGGTAAGAATATCTAAGAGGAGGAGAAGGACAAGCTGGTTCTCAGAGTTTAGGTAAAACATAGGAAAGTTCTTATTTGATTTTTGGGTGTGGTGCGGGGAGAAGCAGACTGTTATTGCCTATTAAATTAGGATTTTGCGACTTTAATTAATCCAGCAAAAGAGTAGTCACGAAGAACAGAAACAACACAGAATATTTGTAAGAGGAAATGCCAGTTTCCTCAGTTTTGATTTCACTCTGATATAAATTATCCAAACAATTTTTTATGAATAACTAAGCAAACAGCAACACCTACTGTGTACCTAAGATCACATTTGATAGAAAAGAGAAGAACTGCTGTTCTTAGGGAAGCTTACCAGAGAAGCTTACCATCAAAGGCAAAATACAGATTAAATGAAGAAGATGATCTTGCCCTACTGAGTGGATTCAGCTTATAGTCTATCAGTAGCATTAACAGGAGACTATCAAACAGGTGTTCTGCAACACCTTGTGATGGGTACTAGACTTCCAGTTCAATTGTTTTTAAACAGATCAGGAGAACTTGCTATAGCGTTTCTATGAAACTGCTGTGGACAAAAAAGACACTGCCCAATGTTCTTGTTACTCTACTTTTATACAGGAAACAATTCCCAAGTGATTTTTATTCTTTCCTCTACTTCTAGGCTTTGGTCTCATCTTCCCCTGCAGTGACTCCTTTGTTTCAAATTTAAGCTAGTGCTCTACAATAAGAGGAACAATGCAAAAGTTGCATTTAACTGGGAGAAATACTAGAGATTTTAAAGGCATTCAGACGCGGCACATACAAACAAAATGAAAATTTGTACTACAACATGATCTCAAAATTTACTAGCCCAATACTTATTTCAAACTGCTCATCATATATTAGCCATATACTTAAAATAAAATGTTTACTTTATCATCAATTGTCTCACATTATTAAAATTCTGCTTATTTAGCAAGCATCTAAGTTTCCCTGGTAACATCAAAAAGCTTGAGAATCCATGTCTGACAGCTCTAATTTTAGCATACTTACTACTACAGTAACTCCTGTCAATCACTGTTTTTCCTTGATAATTTTTATTT
The DNA here is from genome assembly GCF_000325575.1 of Pteropus alecto. Classification (NCBI taxonomy): domain Eukaryota; kingdom Metazoa; phylum Chordata; class Mammalia; order Chiroptera; family Pteropodidae; genus Pteropus; species Pteropus alecto. The sequence goes on along the minus strand of NW_006432451.1, from coordinate 1,640,735 downwards.
ATTTTTTAAATGCCTACAGCACCTGGTATTCCTAGGCGGTCTCCCATCCAAGTACTAACCAGGCCCGACCCCGCTTATCCACTTAGCTTCCGAAAATAGACGAGATCGGGCATGTTCCGGGTGGCATGGCCATGGACTATTTGATAATTTTTAAATTTTCTTGAAATAAAACCGGAAATGATCTTATTAAATTGTATCAACAAACCCGAAATCGAGTATCAACTTATGATAGCACCAAAACTCCCCAAAATACTATGAATAGATGAAGACACAAAGGACCTCCACAGTAAGAACCACAAAACACTGCTGAGAAAAATTAAAGACTTAACAAAATGCAGAGATATACCATGTTCATGTATCAGAAGATTCAACAGTGTTAAGATGTCAATTCTCCCCCAAAATGATCTACAGATTCAATACAATTACAATAACTCTATCAGGCTTTTCTGAGAAACTGATAAGCTGATTCTAAAATTTATATAAACATGCAAAGAACCTAAAATATCCAAAGCAATCTTGAAAAATAGAAGAAAAAAAGGAACTTGAGGATTTACACTATTTGACTTCAAAGCTTACCACAAAGCTACAGTAATCAAGACAGTGTGATACTGGCATAGGGACAAATAGATCAATGAAACAGAATAGAGAGCCCAGAAATAGATACACACTTATATGATATTTAATTTTCAACAAAAATGTCAAAGCAATCTAAATGGAAGAAAAAATCTTTGTAACAAATGGTACTAAAATAACTAGATATCCATAAGGATAAAAATAAATCTCAATATCCATCTCATTCCACACATACTTATTAATTCAAAATGGATCACAGAACTAAATGTAAAAACTAAATCTATAAAATTTCCAGAAGAAAACATAGGATAATATCTTTATGACCTGGGGGTAGACAAAGGTTTCTTAGAGGTCACAGAATGCAATAACTATAAAAGAAAAAAATGCCAAATTAGATTTCATCAAAATTTAAAATGACTACTCATCTAAAGACATTTAAAAAAAAAAAATGAACAGGAAAGCCACAGACTAGGAAAAACTATTTGCAAAACATATATATGACAAAGGACCAATATCTAGGATAGATTTAAAAAAAAAACAAAAACCTACAATATGGTCAAAAAATTTGAACACTTCACAAAGGAAAATATATAAATGGCCAAAACCACATAAAAAATGTTTAACATCATTTAATCATCAGGGAAATGAAAATTAAAACAGTGAGATACCCCTAAACATCTACAAGAATAGTTTAAGTTAAAAGACTGACAATGCAAATGTTAGAAACAAATATAAAGCAACTGGAACGCTCATACATTGTTGGTAATATTTTGGAAAAAGGTTTAGTAATTTCTTATAAAACTAAACATATGCCATAGTATGTTTATGACCCAGTAATTCCACTCCTAAATGTTTACTCAAGAACTGAAAGCAAATGTTCACAAAAAGATCTATACACAAATGTTCGTAGAAACTTATTCGAAATAGCTAAAAACTGAAAAAATTCCAGACGTTTATTACCAGAAGACTGTATAAACAAACTGAGGTATAATCAGAAAACAGAATGGTACTCAACCATACAAAGGAACAAAGTATTGATAAAATAGCAACATGGATGTACCTTGAAAACATTAGGCTGAGTGAAAGATGCCTTACTCAAATAAGTATTTATATGAATCCATACATCAGTGATCCTCAGCCTTTTTGGCAACAGGGACCTGTGTTCCTATGAGAATCTAATGCCTGTTGATCTGAAGTGGAGCTGAGGCAGTGATGCTAGCACTGGGAAGCGGCTGCAAATACAGATGAAACTTCGCTCACTTGCCTGATGCCTACCTCCTGCTGTGAGGGCCTACCTCCTGCTGTGAGGCCCAGTTCCTAACAGGCCACTGACCAGTACCTGATTTATATGTTCCATTTGTATGGAATAGGCAAAACCAATCAGTTGTAGAAACTAAATCACAAGAGTGGTTGCCTGGTGTTGAAGGGGAATCTCTAGGAATAAAAAAACTTTCTGGGATAATGGTAATATTTTATATCTTGATAGGGGTTTAAGTTATACACATGCATGAATTTGTCAAAACTCAATGAATGGTAACCCTTAAGACTGTGCATTGCATTATATGCAAATTTTACACTTCCTTAAAAAAAATATAAGTATTGAACTCTAGTTTGTTATACAAGCAGAAATATTCAGAGGTAAAATATACTAACATCTGTAACATATTATGAAGTACAGCAAAAAAGTTAGATTAATGAATGGAGAGAGGGATAGACATATGGATATATGATAAAACAAATAACTGTACAATCTAGATGATGTATATACAGGTATCCGCTGTACAATTATTTCAACTTCTCTGCACTTTTGAATATTTTCATAATAAAATGTTGGGAAAATTTTTAATTATGAATTACCAAATGAATAGAATATACCAGATCAATAACAACAGCTGCTACATCATTAAATAAGTGATTACTAGGTATGAAGCAGTATGGTGGGTATTCGCATATGTTATATCTAATCCCCAAAGCAATCCTGAAAGGCAAGTAGTATTATTCCCATTTTCCAAATGGAGGAACTGGTACACAGAAAGACTAAAGAACTTGCTCCAGCCGCATATAGCTACTAAATGGTAAAGGAAGGATTCTAAACCCAAGTGCAACTATATAAAAGCTATTCTTTCCAACACATGACACTGCCTTAATGAACTCCAAGGATTTGGCCCAATTAATTTTTTTACTACCATGGAATTCTGTGTTATTGATATAGTAGTAGAAATAAGTGGGTTAATAACAAGGGCTTTGGAAATCAATGACATTGTCATTCCATTGTAATGGGATAGGCTAAAACATGGCTGCTGTTATTCTTGCCTCCTTTCGACGATATTATGAATATGTTTTATGATATCAGACATAAATGACAAAACCATGACACAATTTTCTCAAACAAAATTCTTTACCTCATTTCTCGTTCTTCATGTTGAGCGATAAGGTTGCTATAAAAATTCTCCAGTGTCACTTTGGTCATTGTCACCCTTTCCTTTGTGTGATTACTCATGGACGAGCAAGGTGTTGAGCCTGTCATTGCCATGGCTGCTAGAAACAAAGAAAAGAAGCAGTATTACTTTTTGAGTTAGAATCTGCCACTTATGTGTGCTCCTACCCTACTAGTAGGAATGTAAATTAGCACAACTTTTCTGGAGGACAAAGAGTAATATATAACAATAGCCAGAAAAAAGCCAAACAGAATACTTGGTGAAAATAAGTATATATTAATGTCCTATGACCCAGCAATACTATCTCTAGGTAAAAAACCCAGAGAAATTGTTACACAGGCTCTTAAGGGAACAAGCTCAAGGATGTGCATTACAGAGGATGTTCATTATACCATCATTTGTGTTATGGGAAGTTGGAGGCTATTCAGTAAGGAAATAAAATGCCGTGGATGTGTACAAAGAAATACCATGCAACAGTCAGAAGCAAATCTACCTATACCTAAAAGTGATATGAATATATCTTTAAAACAGTGTTGTATTTTTTAAAAGGAAGAAAACATGATCACAATACCATATGTGTACAATTCTCAGCCATCTAGAAATCTACCTTGGAGAAATCAAAGACCCATAAGGAATCATACATAAGAGGGTTTAATGCAGCACTACAAACAAAGGAAAACTACAAATAACTTGAATATCCACAACAGAACTGATTAAATTATGAAGAATCTTTTAATATGCATACAATGAAAATATGTTCAAATGTTTAATGTTAGAGAAAATGTTTCCAATCTAAGTGAAAACAGGTTACAAAACAGAATGTATACCATGATCTCAATTTTATATGTTTACTTTAAGTGCACAGAATTATTAGAAATATATATAAATGTTATTAGTAGCTTAATTCTAGGCAGTGAGAATACAATAGATCATTTTATTCTTGTTTTGCTTGCTGCATTCTCTATATTTTCTTCAAGAAGCATGTATGATTACCATTAAGTTATCAATAACTTAATTTACGAATTCTACATTTTAACCCATTGCCCATTTAGAAAAAAATAATGCAGCTCACTGCCAGCATTACTTTAACATCATGTGTAGGAATGCTATGTTTTCTAGGATTTGACATTTTCAACGACTGAGAATTACTATATTTTGTAAATGGAAATATCACTACTAAAAACAGAATGCTATAAATAGAATATAATTTGTTTCCAAAGACTGTCAATATATTAGAGCAATGCAAAAATAATAATAAAAGCAAGATACTTTGTGGTAAACTTTGGGGGTGAGGTTAGGACTGTAATTATCTTGGGGGAAATGCTGTTGCTGTAAGCGCCGCGAGTATTCTCGGAGCAAGCAAGAATGGGTTAAAAAAAAATCTATGACTAAAATGCTGATCTATAGATATATATACTCTGACATGTCTTATGGTATATGATAAATGTTCACTATTTTAATTTACAAATTTAAAGAAGGCCTATGATGGAAACAATATTACAAAGAAAAAACCTGAATCATAATTTTAGTGATGGAAGATATCTTAAAAACAAGCAACCCTAACTTTCTAGTTTTCCATGAGAAAACTGATACCAACAGGTTTAAATAGAACTTTTTTTCCCTAAATTTAAATCTCACTTTGCCCTAGAAATTTTTGCCAACCTATACTATCACACTTGGCCAGTCTGCTCCCCAATCTTGACTTGCTCCAATAATGCTCAATATTTTATCCTTGTTATGCCTCCCACCCATACAACTTAATCCAAGTCTGTCTTTTCATCCCAAAATAAAGCTGAGTAAAAATTGGGAGAGGCCAACATCCATTTTCAAAGACAGTGCATTTTATAAAAAAAATTTCTGATTGTCCCCTTAATGCTTAGCAGCTTTTTTGTTTTTGAAGACTAAATTAAGACTTTTAAGGCATGTGCAAAAAACACTTGTTAGTACTAAGAAAAAAGACTTAACATTATACAATTTTATAAAGTCTACTCAGAGAAAAACACATAAATAATAATCTTTTCATTGCAAAGAGATTCAAAATCAAGGCTCTACTATGGAGTCAAACATTTTGATTCATTATGTGCCAAAAAGATCAGTAATCACAAATTTTAGACATTTAACTTAGCTCTACCTCACTATAAAATATTACTTTTTATGGAAAGTTTTTGCTGATACCAAAGCAAACGCAAGTGTTTTTAGAACATCAGAATTTTTTTTTAATACCTCTATTTGGCTTATAAAGCTTGGGTGTGGTTCCTTATTTGTCAGCTCGCACCCCTTCCACCCACAATGAAAACCACATGCACTCTAAGTTGGGTGAAGAAATTTTAAAATCAGATTTAAAAACAAGTCTGAAGCAAGTGAGCACTTTGCACTCCTCCCTTGTCTGAAAATTTCTGGAGACCTTTTAGATATTTTAACAACTTAATTTACTTCAATTTAAAAATACAACTAGAGAGAGTTTAAGCCTGAGACAAACAGTGCCTTCCATATAATAGGAGGGTAATAAATATAAATTAAGCAAGTTAATGATTTTTCGGTTGTCAACAAGGCCAAAAGAACGAAATTACATTGACATTTATGGGTGTATAAATATGGGGCGGGGGTAGGGAGGCTGACCCATTTAAGTAGCTGGCATGACTTACTAAGCTTTCAAAAAGATCAACAGGAGATTAAGTACACTCAAAGATGCTTATGTAGTAGGCCGACAAATTTTCTAGCAGAATGGTTTTTAACCTTCACAATCTCTAATGTAAGGCACAAGGTGCACTGACCTTCCCTTTAACCTTTCTTCAAAACCTCTTACTCCTCTTCCTCCACTCACAAAATAGTTAGCCTAATTTTAATAAACTTTCATCGAAAGATAAAATTACTCTTGCCATATAACAATTGATAGGCTTGCTGGGTCAATCAAGTATTTTTTATAAGACTGGGCTTTCCCTCGTGTTTTCAATCATTCAAACCATCATGCCCTGACCTAAAGGCCATTGGAAGCCCTTGCCCTATTTGTATTATCATCCAACTCTGCAGAATTAGAGAATAGGTAGCTGAGAAATTTTTAAAAGTTTAAAAAATTTTACAAAAGAACGTGATCCTCATAAGTCAGGGTAGGTACTGTGAACGTAAAAAGAGATAAAATGAAAACCATTGTTTTATTCAATCTAAATAGTTATGCCTGGTTGACTGATTATACAATGGTACTCTGTTACCTCTATAATACCCCTTCTCTCACTAATTCTTTATTTTTGTGTTATTGACAATCCAATATCTTACATTTGGACAATTCAACATTGAGGTTAAGACGATTCCTTAAGAGTCACCTATCTAGTTTCTCCTACTAAACTCTAAACCACTGGAAAGCAAGCAAACTGTCTTATACTTTTAAATATCTTCCCCCGTCTCATGCACAATACCTTATAAAAGGTTTACTAGGAAAAAAATCATTGTTTATGTCCATTTCTAGGAGTTGAGAATATATATGAATGATGGGGATAGGGTTGAGACATAGAACAGTTTTCTATACAGAGCTGGAGGAAAGAGTTCCGGTCCTCTTATGAAGAAGCTAATATCTAATGTTATTGTGGTGGTTGCATGTTTAGGGAAACCACATCTACTGCCTGGCTAATTCTAATTTAGAACCAAGGTGAGCTGAGAGGGTGAGGAAGCACAAGGTCTACTTCACTCCAACCTTCCTCTGCACATTTCAAAAAGAACAAGTTTGTCTTTGTGTCTTGTAATCAATTCAAAATGCAACTGAGAGATGTGCTCTCTCTACTAGCCAGCCGTTCTGCACACTTTCTGACAGACTTTCCTCTTAATCCTTATTGACTTTCCTTTTTCATTCTCTTCTTAAAAGAGTCTTCACTAAATTTTCCTGTGATTTTAAGGTTATCTGAAGCCCAGTACCCTAAGAATAACCATGGAGAAGGAAGCAGTCAAAGGTACCTCAAGGTGGGCTTCCGACATCGCTACCTCATAAAACAGCTCTCAAGTTCTTAAACTCCAGGGGAAAAAAAAAAGAAAAAGAAAAGGAGATGAAAATTGGTAATGAGCAAGATCCCGGAGGGGACTGAGAGGTAGCAGCTAACAAAGCTGGCAACACGGAAAGAAAAGAGCCTGGCTCCCCGCCCCAGCTGCATACGAAGAAAGAAAAAGGATGAGGTGGGGAGCCTGCGTCTGGGAAACTGTGGATAGGACCGATAAGGAGCCTCTGGAGACTGGGAGGAGGACTGTCAGAAGGCTGAGAGAGGGACCGAGAGGACACGGCTGGAAAGAGGGCGCAAGCGGGAAGAGGAGATGAAGGTAAAAGCCTGGGATGGACTGAAGACAGCGACAGCAAGACACTCACCAGGGCCCCGAGGGAGACAGGACTGGGGGCGGCGGACAGCCGCAGACGCCGGCCGGGCCAGCGGTCTCGAAGTGCGGACAGGCGAAGCCCCAGTGGCAGCAGCCAGCCGGCCAGAGGAAGGGAGGGAACCGGTGAGGGCCTCTGAGGTAGGGTACGAGGGGCAGTTGCGGCTGAAGACAACAGGAAGCGCCCCAACTGCCGGAAAAGACGGAAACGCGGAGGGGCCAAGGTTGCCCCGTCCCCCGCCGCAGAGAGGGGCTGGCGCGGCGGCCAAGGGCCGAGACTGCGCAAGCGTGACTTCCCGGAGACGCGGCGGGATTTCAGGACTGCGCGTGCGCGGCCGCGCCCCACCCACCTAGCCCCCTCCCTGTCTTACCGAAGCTGAGAGCCCTGGGTGAGGGCAGAAATGTAAGGTGTGGCGCGCTCTCCGGGTGGGTGGGGCCGGGGGCAGGTTTCCTTTGTGTTTTGTGTTGTTTGGGTTTTTTTCTTTTTGGTTTGAAATAATTATAGACTCACAAAAAGTCCCGCATACCCATCACCCACCCAGCTTCCCTCAACATCTTACATAACTACACTACATTATCAAAACCAGGAAATTGACATTGGCGATGCAGTTAACTAGACCAATACAATTAAACAGAGTACAGCCCTTACTAGGATTTAACCAGTTTGGCATGCACTCCTTTGTGCGTGTATATGCGCGCGTGTTCGCTCTCGACTAAAATTTTATGAAACGTGTAGTCGTTCCACCGCCCCTCCCTTGCTTTTCGAACATTGGAGCACTAGGTTGGCTGCAGCCGTTGGCCCCACCTACTCTTCCTTAAAGTAATGATTAACATTCCTTACATTGGGATCAGGCGATCTCTCATAGGTTTGGACATGGGCCACTGGGAGGGCGTCCCATTGTGCGTAGAAGAACCTGCTTTTCAAGGCCATGTAACCGCTTACTCTGTACCATTCCATTGGGTAAAGAAGTCCTAAATTGACTAGCCTTTGGGCACCCACTAATTCCTCAAGAAAGGAGGATAGTGCCCTTAGCCAGAAAGTGTCAGGCTCTTGGAAATAAATGGTCCCTGCCTGTCTTCAAAGAGGCCATCTAGGACGTGAAAGAAGCATGTGTGCACGTCATTCATTAGGGTATTTTGTGATATTATGGTGCCTCTCTCTTTTGTGTAACTGTGAAACCATAGGTTTTGGTTTTATCCTTCAAGCTTGGGGTCCCAGGCTTTATTTCCTTAATGGTCTTAAAAACATAGACCTCCGTTGACTATCATCTTTCTAAACTTCAAAGCCCAGTTTTCTTTGTCTAACCTCATACAAAAACCATTTCACCTTTCATTCTCTCTGTCGAGAGGCCCTTCTCCCCCAATGCCTTTGTCAAAGTCCTAGCCATCCTTAACAACTTAATAACAGTGCAAGATGTTTGCACAGTGCTTTCCACCTTTACTCATTTTTATCTCAGTTGGTCCTCACAACTCTGGAAAGTTACATAGTTAGGTGTTTTTTTATTATTCAATAGTTGACATATTAGTTTCAGGTGTACAAGATAGTGATTGGACATTTATATGCCTTAGAAAGTGATCACAGTTAAGTCTGGTAACCATCTGTCACCGTGCATACTCTTTATGATTTATGATATTATTGACTAAATTCCCTATGCCATGTATTATATCCCCAGGACTTATTTTATAACTGGCAATTTGTACTTCTTAATCCCCCTCCCTTTTTAGCCCATACCCCATCCTCTACTTCCGCAACTATCAGTTTGTTCTCTGTACCTATGAGTTTGTTTCTGTTTATTCATTTGTTTTGTTTTTTAGATTCCACATATAAATCATACGGTCTTTTTCTGTCTAACTTATGATAAGGTTTTGCAGACGAAACAACTAATACTCAGAGAACCAAAGTGATATGCTTGAATTCTCACAGTTAGTAAGCCAAGTAGCAAAACAGGACTCCATTTTCTGACTGTAAATGCAATGTTTTTTCTGCTTTCTCCTTTCCTTTCCCTAAAGCCCAACTGAAACCTTATCTTCTCCTTGGAACCTTCCTAATTTCAGAAGAGGGATTGTCTTCTCTGCTCTCTATATCCCTATAATGATCTATCTGTACCCCAACTTTAATAACTACTAAAGTTTTCCTCAAAATAGCACAGCCAGAATATGCTGCTCTCTGCATGGACCCAAAAAATGACATTTTATCATAACTCCAATAAGTGTAGTGGACATTTGTCATCCTTTTTGACTACCTGAATCCCTTTCATGTGTTTCCCACTTCTCACTACAAAACTAAAAATTCCATTATTTTCTCTTCTAGACTCCCTTGCAGCTAGGGAGTGGGCACAAAACCTAAGTGCCACCAATCACTTACACTTGCCCCAGATTATGACTTGGAACCTCGGGTGATCCAACCATACACTTGTAGGACTCGACCTCATTTGCCTCACTCTAGTACTGGTGTTGTCAGATCCTGCCTTTATTGATATTTTATTCATCATGAAATTTTTTGACATTAATTTTTATTTTTTAAATTATTGCATTAAAATATTATATTTATTGCTTAGTTAATTTGCTGCCTTCATAAAATCTTGTACCAAGGCAAATTTCTACCCTACTCCAAGCCCTAGAAAGATCACTCTGAATTTGTTCTGGAAAGAATGGTAGCTGCTCCATACAGTTTTTAAAGACCTCCACAGAGGTCTCTACTGGAATTGCATCACACAGCCACCCTTCCTGAGAAGACAAGTACTTAGCTTTTTTATACTCTGCAATGAAAACAGGCAAGAAAGGGATTCGGGATGAATATTGGGTTATCCAGCCAATAACGATTGTCATGGTAGCATATATTTCTTTGCTGTTCTCTTTTAATTTGCTAATCTAAGTGGAGAACTGACATTTGGCAGGACCCTTATTAATTGACTTCTGGTTAATGGGAACATTGAACAGAGTCGATTCCTTTATATTTTATATATTGCCAACCTATCCGTCATACTTGGCCAGATTGGTGGAGGACGAGGAGGAGGTGTCTTGCTCACCTCACCCTATATTTGTCTCTGCCCTCATATAATTATAATTACAATATACTTCACCTAATCTATGCTCCTCAGTTCTATAATAGATCTCTCTAAAATCTCTTAGGAAAAAGTAACCTTTTTATAGTATACTGAGTTCTTCTTCATCCCCATGGGACTCGAGTTCCTTGGTTTGAACATTAGCACTTTTTTGTCTTGCTCTGTCCCCCTAGTTTCAGATCCACTAGCCTCTCCCTTCTCATTGTCCCAAATTGCTTCAAAGGAGTCACCTGTTTTTCTTCCAGCAGACTGACCTTCGATTGCTTCACCAGCCAAAGCTCAGTCTCTCAGCAAAGACCAAAATTCTCTAAAGCAGGAATCCCCGGGCCACGGACAAGAGGAGGTGAGGGCCTGCAAGCAAGCGAAGCTTCATCTGTATTTGCAGCTGCTCCCCAGCGCTAGCATCACTACCTCAATGCCACCTCAGATCATCAGGCATTAGAATCTCATAGGAGCACCAGTCCCTGGTGCCAAAAAGGTTGGGGACAGCTGCTGTAAAAGACAAGCAGTATGTGCCCCATCCACTGGTGCAATGACATCAACTGTGCTTGGTGCCTGCTAATCCACTGCTTCTCTAACGTGCACACAAATTCTGTGGGATTCAGTTAACATACAGATTCTGATTCAGAAAATCTGGGCAGAGCTGAGATTCTGCATATCAAGCAAGCTCCCAGGTGATGCTAATGCTGCTGGTTCACATACCGTACTAGGAGTAGCAAGGAACCTAATCATGTATCTAAGTATAAATGAAGAAGGAAAAAGTACCCATGACCCAGCAGACCGAGGTTCCTACTAGAGTCAAACTTTGGTGGGGCAAGTGAGGAACCTAGGGCACAAGAGTGAAAGAGGCACTCAAACCCAAGTGCACCCTTTGCACTTGCATGACCCTGAGAGTGAGCGCCTCATATTATGTGTCCTAGGCACACCACTTTCCCACCTTGATGCCTGCCCTGGTCACTATCAAGTAACATTTGGGTCGGTATCCCTCCAGACTATTTTCTAATATGCCTATAAACACATATGGGATCATATTGTATATGATCATACTGTATGTAATTATACCTACATGTACAGTATTATATCTTATTCATTTATATTTGTTATACTATTTTTAAACCTTCAAACTCTAAGACTTTAATCTCAACAAATTTATTTAATAATCCTGTTCCTCTAAAATGTGCATCAGTTGCTTTCTGTGAGTGGAAGAATTAAGAGTGGTTATTATTTTCTTCTTTATACTTTTCTGTTCTTTCCAAATTTTCTACATTGGACCCACATAACTTTTAATTTAGTGTTTATTATCAAAGTAATGCATGTATGGACTCGAAAAAGACCGATCTACAAGACTTATAATGATAAACAGCAGTTCTTTGCCCCACTCATCCTACCAGATTCACTCAGCAGAAGCTTTCATTGTTTCTTCTTCTATTTACCTCTTTATTTCTAAGTAACATTGCTATTTATTAAGTTTTCAGTTTTAGATATTTTTTTAATTTCCTCAGTGAAGAGGAGAATTTAACTCACATCACAACTTCCACACAACTTCTTCTACTATGCTCCTTAAGCAGGGCAGAAAAATTACCCTGTCTTCTTGTACAATTTTTTTGTTTTCCCTGGAGATAACAGTTCCTCCAGTTTTTTGCCCTTGTGTAGTTTTGTTTGTTTATTTGTTTGTTTGTTTGTTTCCGAATACCTATCACTGATTGCTGACAAGAGATGCAGTTCAGGTGAGAAGACACACACAGACTGAAAGTAAAGGGATGAAAATGGAAATGAAAAGAAAAAGCTGGTATAGCAATAATTATACCAGACAAAATTGACTTTAAAACAGAGGCTATAATAAGACACAAAGAACCCAGTAATCCCGCTTCTGGGTATTTATCCAAAGAAACCAAAAACACTAATTCAAAAAGACGTATGCATCTATATGGTCATTGCAGCATTATTTACAATAGCCAAGATATGAAAGCAACTTAAATGTCCATCAATGGATGAATGGATAAAGAAATGGTACATATATATAATGGAACATTACTCAGCCATAAAAAAGAACATTTTGATGATTGCCAAATGGGAAGGGGTTTGTGGGGATGGATGAAGAGGGGGAAGGAATTAAGAGGTACAAATTGGTAGTTACAAAATAGTCATGGGGATGTAAAGTATAACATAGAGAATATAGTCAATAATATTATAATAACTATGTATGGTGTCAGATGGGTACTAGATTTATCAGGGTGATCACTTTGTAAGTTATATAAATGTCTAATCACTACGTTGTACACCTGAAACTAAAATAATATTGTATGTCAACCTTAATTTAAAATAAAAATTATTTTTAAAATAAATAAATAAAATATCTATCACTGATTTATTTGCAAGTGTTCTGCCAAAACTAGAAAACTTTTCTCAGATTGTGGTCAAATTCAAAGTTAGTCTACCAGCTCCAATTTTTTCTCTACGGTCACCCCTCCTGGATTTCTCTGTATTAGTTAAGGTTCTCCAGAGAAACAGAACAAATAGGAGATACATATACGGAGAGAAGGAGAGAGAGAGAAAAATCGATTTGTTTTAAGGAACTGGCTCACACAATTGTGGAGGCTGGCATGTCCAAAATCTGTAAAGCAGGCTAGTAGGCTGGAAACTCAGGCAAGAGTTGGTGTTGCAGTCTTGGGACTGAAATCCACAGAGTAGACTAGCATGCTGGAAACTCAGGATTTCTATGTTGTCATCTTGAGGCAGATTTCCTTTTTCTTTGGGAAACGTCAGTTTTTGCTCTTAAGGCCTTCAACTAATTGGATGAGGCCCACCCACATTATAAAGGGTAATCTCCTGAATTTAAAGTCAAGTGATTGTGTTAATCACATCTAAAAATACCTCACCATACCCCAGTCTGGTTGACACATAAAATTAACCATCACGCCCTTCATCCTCCTAAATAATCTCTCCACTCCATGTCTTTTTTTCTCTTTAGTGTCCCCCTTCCACTGAATTTCATGGACCCCCCTTTAAGTATCAACTATAGCTTTCAGTAAGTATTTCCCAGGTGAATTAAGACAACCCATCAGGGAATTATGCTGGGGGTAGACAAAATTGATAGGAGAGTCAGTGGGTACCTTCTCCACCCCCATCCAGCTGCCTTCTCATCTCCATTTCTTTTCCACAGTCCTAGAAGAGCAGGAAAGAGAGTGCAGAGCTCAGACAGCAAATTCTCTAGGGTAAGTGCCAGTAACCAAGCCTGGCCAGGAGAAAAAGAATTTATTTGCAGCTCTAGTCCTTCAGGGAAGCATTAGTATAATTAGCCGGGTCTGCAACAGTTATCTGATCATTTTTATACTATTGCTTACGTTACAAACCTGAAAATCTCAAAGTAAAAAAAGCACTGAATGCAAAAGTAGCTTTCATATTGTTTCTTGGTTTCAGTCTTACAGATATTACAGCACAAAGTACAATGATGGCTTTAATCATAAGATTTTGCGTGCATGGTTTTGCCTGCTTAGAGATTTTTATTTTCTTTAAACTGAATGTTTATGATGGGGTCAAATTAATTGAGAATGCTTAAGATATGCAGATTTTAAATTAATTTTTTTCCAAATGATTGTGTGTGTGTGTGTGTCAGTGTGTCATGATGAGTCAATATTTCTTTGAGAATTGAAGATAAAAAAAAAATCTCAGAAATTAATGGAGGATGTGAAGTATGGCAGGTCTAGTACCCAAATCATGCAGAAACTTTTCCAACCTACCTGTTTGGGAGTGAAAATATAAGGAGGAAGGAAATTATACAAACCTTATGCAGCAAGGAGAAAAAGATAACTAATTTCTGAACAAAAAGAATGATGAAAAGTTATCCAAAGCAAAAATACATCTGAAAGCCAGAAGTGAAAGGGATAAGATGTCTACTGACCTCATTGTGCTTCAATGGGAATCTTCCTGTAAAATTAAGGGAGTTTCTGAGACTCCCACTGTTGAAAGGTTTTCTTTCAACTGGTGGGGTGGAGAGCTGTATGAATCACAAGACTCTCAGGCTCCCTTAGGAATGTGCTAAATCTTCCCATATCTGCAGAGGCCCCAGAACTGTCCTAACTGCCAGCTTATAGCTGATCTCATAAATTCCCTAAAAATGGAGGCGTGTGAATCCCCTTTGTTCCAAATAGAGGTAATAGAACACATAAAAATGTTCCATAATCAAAATTTTGGAAAATGCTGGTTAAGCAAAGTTATGTACATTTTTTATTGCAGGATTTCTCAGGACCTTTAATAGCATTGTGACTCTCCATCAGAATGTTTATTATACAGGATTTCCCAAATTTATTCTAGATGTTTTATGGAGCATTAATTAACATTGACTTAACCTAGCTCTGTGGAACACAGATCTAGATAGCCACCATGTGTCTATGTGTGTGGGGGAGGAGGGGTGGTCATAGGAGAAAGGGACCAAGAAGATCACTTACTAATTCTTGTGTAGCTTCAAGTCAAAGAAGCAAAAGAAAACCCAACAGTCAATTACCATCTTCTGCCTTTGAAAAATGATCTCAAAAATCCCCCTTTAATTCAAAATTGCTAACAACTGTTTCAAAATCCAGTAATATCAGAGCTAAAATGGAACTTAGAAATCATTTCATTTAATTCTTCCATTTTACAGGGGTGAAAACTGGCCTAGGGAGAGGAATTAGGTTGCCCAAAGCCATAGGTGAATTATATTGCAAAGCTTGGTTAGTACCAGGTTTTTCTGACTTCCTGTACACTGACAGATCGTTCTCCAGCCCTCCATATGACTGAATCTGCAGACTAGCAATGGGCTATTACTGCATGATTTCGACAAATATGCCTATAATCAAAAATGAGATCTAAGCCCAGCTGATAGCTCACGTTATCTTAAACAAATCTCAATATGATAGTGTTTCAGATAATCATAGGCATTTGAAGCAAGAGTGATCTCTGCTTTCAACACCAGATTCTTCACTTATCTCTCATGATGTCTTCCTTGAAAACAGAATTGTGAGTCATGTAAATATCATGGTCCATCATTCTTTAAAAAGTTTTTAAATAGGTTTGTATTGTTCAATAAATAGATTACAGATTATAAAAGGTTCAAAGTGAAAATCTCATGTGTCCCATGATCCTATTTTTTACCTTCCCTTTGCAAATAGCCATTGATATCAGTGTTTTGTGTATCCTTCTGGAGTTCATTATGCAAACATGGATATAGAGACCTATTTTTCTCCCTTATTTACACAAAATAAGGCATGATATCTTTATTAGGCAAGTCTCTTCCCCTTTAGGCCTAGTTTCCTCATTTATAAAGATCGAGGATTGTACCAATTCTCTCCACAGTCCCTTCTCTCTGACATTCTCAGCTGCTGAGCATGCATTAAATCCCCTGCCATTCATTCTACCACTCTTGATAATATTTGGTCTTTTGAAAAGTCACACTTGCACAGCTGGTTTAGTCAATGACCTCAAATTGAGAGCACTCAGGGTGTGGTTTGTAGAGTCTGTTATTTCATGCCTAAGAAAATCCAGTACACAAATGTCAACATTTTCAGAGCAAATTAGGGAGTGGCTGTTTGTATTACAAATGAACCTTGCAAAATGATTCACCAAAGGCATATATTCATTAATTAAATAAATTATACTTACACTTGGTACAAAATTCAAAAAAATATGTATACATTAAAAACACTCCACCTTGATCCCTGGTCACCAAGTTCTCCTCCCCATGGGTCACCGTTGTCATAAGTTTCTCATATATCCTTCCATATTCTTTGCATATGCAAACATATTGAAATATGGCACTCCAAAATAGCACTCCGAATACACTGTATTGTACCTTGTACTTTTCACTGAAAAAGATATCTTAGAAATCCTTCTGTTTCAGGACAAACAGAACCACCTCATTTTTTTCTTAAGGGTTGTATAATTTTCCAGTGATGGATATGCCAAAATGAACTCATCTGAAAGGAGTTCGTCTTAGTAGTGAACTCCGTAATCCCATTGACAATCTAATTTAATCCAGGAATTCCTGCAGTTGCAGTCTACTGGAAACAAAATTCTCTCGCAGGGTGCTTCCCTTTGCGCACAGCACACAATTGGAGCAGGCATCAGTGCCTACCAACCAACTTGTGCTAAACAGAACTCACAAGTGTTTTCACCTTCTAAATATTGACTCTCAGACTGCTCCAAGATCTTCAAAGCTTAATCTCCCTAATTTTTCAAAGTTTTTTCCTCTTCCTAATTTTTAGAATAAACTTTTCTCTCTTTCCTAACTTGTGCTAAACAGAACTCACAAGTGTTTTCACCTCCTAAATATTGACTCTCAAACTGCTCCAAGATCTTCAAAGCTTAATCTTCCTAATTTTTCAAAGAAGTTTTTTCCTCTTCCTAATTTTTAAATAGGTTAAACTTTTCTCTCTTTCCAGTCCACAAGGCTTCCTGTGCTTTGCCTGAGTAGGAATTATCACAGATTACAATTAGATCCCTCTCCCTCCCTCTCTCTCCCACTCTTTCTTTCTCTCCCCTTATCCTTCCTCATTACTGAAAAGTGAACAATCTACTGTAATTTTTTTTTTTTTTAAGCGCCAAGATTTAGAAACCTGCTTCATTCTCCAAGGCTCTGGCTAAACCCCTAATGACCTCTAGTAGCTCTTATTCTGGATGGTCCCCAGCTCTGCCCTCATAACAATAAAATTCCTCTACAGTCAGATTCACTATAAGCATAGCAAGAACTTTGTTCAGAGGCAGGTGATAATGACATCCTGATTTCCTAGCCCTCAGTGTAGCCTAGGGGGCTCAGGCAGCCTCCAGCAGCCTCATCATCCATTTACCCCAGGGAAAGTACAAATGCTATCATGATTTTTTATGTGTGACAGTGAGAAAGGTTGAGAAGTCCTGATGAGAACCATGAGAAGAAACATCGTCCTTAGCAGAGTTTGGCACACGGTGTCCTCTCAGTTAATATATGATTGATTGATGGCTCAATTGAAAGATATAATCAGGTAATGTATACTCAATAGTAGATATTATGATTATTATTATTATATCTTCTCACTGTTTTTTGTGCCTCAAGTCAAAGAAGGAAGACATTACACCTACAGATATTTTATAATCCTAAACCTAATTGACCTCTTATTTTACTTACTTAAAATACTCACTCCCCTGTGACATGACATTCTGCTGATTCTTCTTCCTCAATAGGGCCTTTAAATGTTAGAGATTTTCCAGATTTGGTTCTTCATCCTTTTCTCTCTCTCTCAACCATGTCAATGCCTCCCAGGACTCCAGAGACAAACTGTATGCTCATGAACACCAAATTGATGTTTTCAGCTCCAGACCCATGACTCCAACTGCCTCCCTGCCATCTCTTCTAATTGACTGAGATGAAGTGAAGCATCTACCACCAAGAGAAATAAAAGCTCAAAATAGAAATAAAGGTACCATTGTACCAAAATATCTACTTAAAGTTCTTTCATTTAAAAAAAAGTAGTGCGGGCAGAGAAAGGAAGAAAGGAAGGTACTAAAATACAAGGTTTTTCTTGCACATCTGGAATTCGTACCCACCCTAATAGCCATATGAAATCTTTCTTACCTTTTTCAATTCTTTGATTTTACTAACTCTTCCTACCCAAACACCCATGCCAATGAGCAGATCTATCATCTCCCACTTCTCAGAGGCCATTAGGCCACTCCCTAACCTTCTGTTACCATAGCTACAGACAAACCATTCTCACCCTTATCTTCTCCCATTTAGGCCAATTTCTTATCTGAGCTTTGGCTTGTGTTACTTCCCAGTTACTCAGGGGTCCTTTGCTACTTACTGAGCGTCCACCCTCTCCATCCTCTCTCTTCTACCTGCTCTCTCTACTTGCTGTTCCTATCTTTGAACATATTCAAAGCCTCTCCAACATAAAAGCCTAGTCTCTTGATCCCATGTCAGGCTCCTGCCACCACCCTTCACAGTCACATTTTATAAGGGTTCTCTCTGTTTATCGTCTTTATTTCTACCTCTTCCATACAGTTCAGCCTCCTGCAAACTTCCCACTATCTGCTGAAACTATTGACAAAGTCAACACCAATGCCTTCATGCCTTCCGTATTCTTTAATCCAATGATCTTCACATTGCTTGACGTCTCTGCAGCATTTGCCACTTTTAACCAGCCTCTTCTCCTTGTTTCCATGCTGTTTTCCTCATAACAATATTTTATAAATGGTTCTGGGTGGCTCACCAGGTAATTGCCAGCCCAGGGACTGTATTTTCTTTCTACCTTCGCAAACACCTTGTTATTTCTAACTCACCCCACAGGTCTCATCCCAGAGCGCCCTTCCCTGTCCCCCTAGACCAGTCTGCAAGGCTTCTTGTGCTTTGCCTGAGTAGCAATTATCACAGATTACAATTAGATGTGTTAGGGTCATTCCACACCCCAGCTTTTCTCCTGAGCTGTATCTAGTTTCCAGGGACTTCTGTGGTGGCAGAATACGAAGGAGGGTGGCTCTTTGCTTCTGAATATCATCTGCTATGCTAGCCCAGCTGAAACGTACTAAGAGCTCACAGTCTTCTCGAGTGCTAGTTTAAGGGGACCTGAATGCTCCCATTCATTGTCCTAACACATTTTAATTTTTTCCTTATGTTTTTCCAAACTTTGTCCAAAGATTACTGGAAATGATTAAAGCAGCAGTCCCTGCGGGCGGCCAGATAAAGTCCACAGAGCCTCTTTGTATGAAATTTCACCTAACAATCACCAAAGACACCAAAACAGTTTCCAGTACATTTCTCTCATCCCGTTTCCTAACTCCCAACCCAGAAGTCCTGGTCCAGTTTTGGGGGCACAGCACAGAGCCTGCAATACAGTGGCGTCTGAGTTCTCCGGTCTCCTCCTCAGTCCAGGGACCCTGATCTCATCCAGAGGGATAGTGGACTCTTCCAAGCCTCAAGTGTTGTCTTTGCCCCTGAGTCCTCTCTTTTTCCCACAGGGTCCTGGCTCCTAGCCAAGAAAAGACTCAGCTGGGTCCATTCTTCCCTGAATTGAAACAAAAAAGATTCAGAACACCGAACGGGGGGAATGGCCAAAAGGTAATCCTGGGGACAAAAGCCATCAGTTAATATTCCAAAGTAATCTCCTGACACAGTAATGTGGATACTGAGATAGAAGGAAATATAGGTTTGACAACAGATGAATCCAGAACTGCCTGAAGTCCTTAGTAGATAAATAAGTATAGCAGAAGGGAAAAAAAATCATTTTGCCAGAGAGTAAGTTAAAAAGGGCTATTTCATCTTCAGCATTACACAGAATTTCTGGGGGAGAAATGTTAAGATTTTGTGATTGTTGAAGAGCAGAGGGTATGAATCATTAGTAAATACTAAGAATAAGAAAACATGTACTTTGCCTAAATGTAGCTAGCAAGAAAGTTAATAATCGCCGACGTACTTCCCCTTAACTACCTAATTAACCTAATTACCCCTACCACCTTTTCACCCTTCTCTGCCCACATATCCCCCTTTATTATCTAAACAAAACAACACTATCACCCCAAACAAAAAGCCCAAAGATAACTAAGAGAAGCTACATGTCTGAGAAACACTTCAGCATATTTTCATGTAACTCTGCATTAACATACTTCCTTTTTTTAGAAACTCAAACCCTGGGAGAATAAAAGATGCAAGTGGAAGGCAGTGACCTCATGCTTTTCTGCAGGTACTGCTGGCTTCAGGGAGCAGGAAGCCCACTCCAGAGGCCTCTTGCTATTTGATAATTCCTCAGGATACAGCAGAACAGCAAGCACAAAGAGTCTGCCTGCAGGTGACTAAAACTTGACACTAACAGGATGAAGTCTGTCTAGCCGCCTTCTTTCTCAGAACCTCAAAATCTGCCTTCCTTTGTCAGACTGAGAAAAACTTAACGTGTTTAAATTTTTTTCCTCTGATTGATGTCCACACAGTGGAAAACTAGCCTTTGGGATCCCTGCAGAAGACTTTCTCCCATGATAGTCTCTCTGTTTTGTTTCTGGATACTCTGCTTTCTTATTTACTTAGACTTCTCTTCGGAGAGAGAGCTTTGAAGAAACCAAAATAATAGGACTCTAGGGAGAGCCAAGTTACAGAGCTGAGGCTTAAGTGAACTGACAAAATAATTTTTCTCCATATCATGTTCTTTTTTCGAAATTCTGCTTAAAAACTGGATTCTAATCGAAGTATTCTACTTTTTAAATCATTATCATTATTGTTGTTATTATTATTAACAATCACTTATTGAGTACCTACTCAATAAATATTGTTCTAAGTTTTCAACTAAGTTCTTTCCATTTGGCATCCAAGAGAAACAGGAATTGTTACCCCTACTTCATAGGTTAGAAAACTGAGCATCAGAAATAAAGTGCTAAGGAAGGGGAGACACAGAGGCTAATTAAGCTGGAAGCTAATGAAGCACAAGCCCCAGGCTTTCTTTTACATGGGCCTCTTTCAAGGCTCTCCACCTAATTCTGTATCCATAAGCTTTATTCTTCTCCTTAGGGGGAGATTTCAAAATTGCACAAGCTTCAGTCCTCACAAAATCTGGATCTGTCCCTGGTGTGGAGCCAGTATTTGAACCTAGAATTACTTGCCTTTGCAGTCTACGCTCTTCACACAGGACTATTGTTCATCATGAAGTCCAAGAGTCAGAAAATATGACTTCTGCTTTCTGAATCTGCTGTAACCTTGAACACTCCAATAACTTTAACAGAATGTTCTGTGCAAATACTACCTGAGTCACACCTTTGGAGAATCAAAGACATATATCAGCAGATACTCATCATCATGTACCTGGTGGGATAAGAGAGCCCCTTTGTGAGAGTGGTTCCAAAGACAAGCTTTGGAGCTGGTTCCCTGGGTTGGAATCCTGGTCCTCCCATTTGATCCTTGGCTCTGTATGTTTAAGCAAATTATTTAACCTCTCTGTGCCAGAATTTCCTCTTCTGAAAAATTGGTACAATAATAGCACTTACCTCATAGGAGTTTGTGTGTGTCTGTGTGTGCGTGTATAAATGAGTTTAAATTTAAAAGGGTTTTTCAAACTGCAATAATACCCATTAGTAGTTCATAAAATCAATTTAATGGGTTAACCAGAATAAAAAAAAAAATGGAATAGAATAGGAATACAACCTAACAGAAGATGTCAGAATTACACAGTCAGGATAAGTCATTGTTTTCCGAAAGCTTTGTTTCCATTGAGAACACGTGTGTATGAGTGAGCTGTGTAACTCTGTAAAATGTATTTCTTTCTTCTTCTTCTTTATTTATTTTTTTTTGTAAAACGTATTTCTTATTTTAAGTCACCATCCAAAAGGTTTTCAAACCCCTGAAAGAATACAGGCAAAGTAATTGGAAGTGTTCCAAACACCTCCTGTGAGCACTTAGTAAATGTCAGTTATTATCACAGCTGCTAGAACCTGTGGAGTAGCTACAGGCGTGCTTAATTTAGTCTAAATGCCTTATTTGTATTATCTGTTGTCTTATGTTATTCTAGTATTCTTTTTAAAATAATGTTTTATTATTATAAAATCATGTATGTGCAAGGTAGAAAGTTAGAAAATCCAAGTAGGCAAAAATATGAAAATATCATCATTTCATTATCAGAGACTATGATTATGAATATCTTAGCAAATATCAACCTGGATCTTTTTCAGTACACATGCTTTTTAACTCAAATAACATCATATCCTTCATACTACTTTATAACCCTTTTTTAGTCAACAATCTCTTTCTTACTACTCTTGTAAGCTTTTACTTTATCTGATATCCAGACTATATTCTAATTTCCCCAAAAATCTCCTTTAAAGCAAATTTGTTGAAACTAGTATTGGTGCAGGACTGCTCATTGACCTGGTTGTTAGGGCCCATAGTGTCTTCTAATTCTTTTGTCAGGACATTAACTTTCAAAGGGACCAGGCCAACTGTTCTGCAGAATGTTTCAGTTTCTGATTTTACTTTTACTTCCTGTGCCAGTGTTTGTCTTGCATCCTGCATTTGCTGTAAATTAAGTTGTATCTAATGCAGAATCCAAGGAACAACAAGAATAAACTAATTGCAAACAGACCCACAAATTTAGAGGACAATCAGGTGACGGCCAGAGGGGAGGGAGGTGGTGATGCTGGGAGAAAGCCGTGAAGGGTTAAAGAAGTACAAATTAGTAGTTGATAGATGGTCACAAGGATGGGGAGCGTGGCATAGGGAATGCAGACAGCAGTAAAATAATGGCTATGTGTAGAGCCAGAGGGAAGATAATTGCAAACAGACCCACAAATTTAGAGGACAATCAGGTGACGGCCAGAGGGGAGGGAGGTGGTGATGCTGGGAGAAAGCCGTGAAGGGTTAAAGAAGTACAAATTAGTAGTTGATAGATGGTCACAAGGATGGGGAGCGTGGCATAGGGAATGCAGACAGCAGTAAGATAATGGCTATGTGTAGAGCCAGAGGGAAGATGGATTAATCAGGGGGATCATTTCATAAACTATATAAATGTCTAACCAGTATACTGCATACTTGAAACTAATTTTTTAAAAAGTTATTTTAAATGGTGAGAGACAGTTTAAACATTTTGACTAGACTACAGTTTAAGTAGTGTTGTGTATTCATATCACTTCATTAGAAGATACCTAATATCTAGACCCAATACTGATGCTAAGATTGAACCAGTCTTAAGGAAATAACAGTCTGATTCTCCCGTTATATGGTTATATCTACCCCACCCCCAATTTGAGACTAAAAGTGAACCAGTGGTATTAATTGGCACTATTCGTGTGTATAGTTCTCTATCAATCATTCATTTAAAATTTTTAACAGCTTTATTAATGTACAGCTGACATACAATAAATGGCACATTTTAAAAGGCTACTGTTTGATTTCCTATTGCTGCTATAACAAATTATCACAAACTTAATGGCTTAAAACAACACAAAGTTTATATTACAGTTCTGTGGGTTAGAAATTCAACATGGATCTTACTGAGTTTAAATCAGTGTCAGCAGGCCTACGTTTCTGTGTAGAAACTCCAGGGGAGAATTCATCCCCTTGCTTTGTCTAGCTCCTAGAGCCTGCCCACCTTCCTTGGTTCGTAGACCCCTTTGTCCATCTTAAAAGTCAACATTACATTGTTCTGACCATTCTCCATAGGCATATCTCCCTCTGACTCTCTTCCACTTTCAAAGAACCCTGTGATTACATTGGCCCCACCCAGATAATCCAGAATAATCTCCCTATTTTTAGGTCATCTGATTAACAAACTTAATTCCATTTTGCCATGTAACATACATATTCATAGGTCTTAGGGATTAGGATGTGGACATCTTTGGGGGACCATTTTTTTGCCTACCGCAATTTATTCTATGATACCCAAAGATTTATATCCATCTCATATGCCAAATATATTTGCCCCATTCCAAAATCCCCCAAAGTCTCATTAGAGCATTAATTAAAAGTCTGAAATCTTACCTAATGCTCATCACTGCAATCATCTAAATTAGATATGGGTTAGACTCTAGATATAGTCCATCCTGGGGCAAAATTCCTCTCTATCTGTGGACCTGTGAGACTAGAAAATAAGTTTTCTGTTCCCAAAAGATAATGATGGGTTTGGCATAGGATAACAGTTATAGACATTTCCATTTAAAAGGAAAAAAGATAGATAGTAAAAAGGAATCACTGGTCCCAAGAAGTTTCAAAATCTGGCCAGGTAAACTTTATTAGATTTCAAGGCCTGGGAATAATCCTCTATGGCTCTCAGTTTTGTTCTCTGGGTTCAAGGCTCCATCCTCCAAGTCATCCTTCCTTTGTCATGAAAAGTGAGTGTGTTTACAGCTAAGTAGTTTTATCAGCCTCCTTCCTGTCTGTAGAGTTAGAGGGGGGATATGCAATAGACTTCTTTCATTTTATCTTCTCTCTGTCCCTTTCAGTACAATTTGTCAGTATTTTTGCTGGTATAAAATTCTCAAAAGCCTTGTGAGTCTCCTGTCATGGGCATTCATTCCAGTAGACAAAAGCCTCCTCCACTTACCTTTCCTAGATAATCCCATATCTATTTTTTTCTTTTGTTGAGACGGTTGAGGGAATCTATGAATCACATTCTTAATCTCCTCAAAGAGCCTTTTTGGTCTATTACAAAGATGCTATGAACATCTATGTAAAAGTCTTTGTATAGACATATTTTTTCATTTCTCTTGGGTAAATACCTAGTAATGGAATAGCTGAGTCATATGATAGATATATGTTTAATTTTTTAAGAAATTGCCAAACTGTTTTCCAAAGTGGTTGTACAGTTTACATTCTCACCAGCATTGTATAAGAATTACAATTCCTCTAAATCTTCATTTAGTATGGCCAGCCTTTTGAACTTTAATCATTCTAATGTGTGGATTGATTACCTAATGATTTTAACACCAGTTGACAAGCTTTGCTTGGATCAGCCCCATTAGAACCTGCAAAATGCTTTTATATTTCTGACATTATTTCTACATTGATTAGCCAACATTCTTCAGTAAAGCTTTCTCTCATTTTCATCAAATGAGATTATGTAGTTATCCTAAATATAGTTCCCACTAAAAAGGAGATCAAATATTTAATTCTTTACCTTTAATTGCCAATTTTCAAAACAGAGTTGTTTTAATCTTCATATACTTTTTGATTCAAGTAGGTCATTCTTGTTTTCCCATTTTGCAATATGAAAGATATGACAATGAGACTGAAAGCTTGAGGAAGTTGTTCAAGGTCTGGATCTCAGCCAACAATTAAGATTCCTGATAAGAGTTTGCTTCTAAAATAAATGGACTCAATTGCCAAGGTACTTTGAAGACTTGTCACAGTATGACTGTACTTGGCACCTGCTTCCGAGTAACGTGATCAGAGTCTATTGTAAAACATTTCATCTCACCACCATTAATGTCCTCATTTGTAGCAAGGTCATTACCAGTGTCTCACAGGCTGTCGTGCGGCTCAGTTTAGCACCTGCTGGATATGAGGCGGAAGCTGAACACTGTGGCCCAACAGTCCCGGAATACATTCCTTTGCTGTGAAAGTGACCCCTTCATTGACTTCTGTCCAAGCAGACTGCTTTTCTTTCAGAAATTAGAATTAATTAGAGGTGACCTCCTGAGCTCTTTTCCAAGCAAGGATGGGGCAGAAAGAAGCAAGGGATAGAAAAGCCGGGAATCTGAAAGTGAGTTTAGATGCTGGAGTTGGTAAGGGACACAGAAACTAAGGGGTAGATAGTGTTGTTCAACTGATGTTCAACTAGAAGTCTCTAGAACAGAGGTAACAGTTGTTAAAATGTTCAAATACTTCCGTGTTTGTTGGTAAATAGCCGCTGCTCTGAGAAACCCCACCCCATCCCCAGTGCCTATCTTCTACCACACCCAGTGCCCAGTCTCCTCTCTTGCCGCCCTTCCATGACTGTTTTGTTTAGCTAGGGTCCAGGCAAACTACAGTTAAATATTTTGAATAACTACTCTGGGTGTGGACACAAACTGGATTGGAATTCTAACTGGTATGACCTGGTATCTATATTCTAAGTTGAACATGAACATGGTGTTGTCAACCACTATTTAGACAACCTAGACACTGCCTACATGACCCCGTGTACTTGTGGGTACTATGTTGTGTTATCACATGTATTTCTTACTGTTGGGATCAAAAGTTTGAAAAACCTAGGCAAGGGCATTCTAGGCAAAAGGGACTGAATGCAGAGGTACACAGCTTGTTTCTGGGAAAAAAAGATGAAATGACTAGGAGGTAGGCAGGCCAGGTATGAAGGCCATGAGAGGGGCTTGGAAGCAGTGAGACTCATATGAGGAGCATGGGATGGAAAGATAGTGAATTGGGGATCCGAAGTACATTGAAGACACAAAAAGAAGCGTGTGTATTTGGATACACGGTTCAGGTATGAAGGAATAAGCACCCCACCAAAGATAAAGCAAAGAAAGAATTTAGGTCCTGAATGTAGATCCTGAGGTTCCTCATGGAGAGAGATATACAGATAGCCAGGAAGAGACCTAGGAGGAAACATGAGGGCTCCCTGCATTAGTGAGAAGTGGAGGAAGAAGCACTCTGAAGGACACTGAGAATGAGGAACCAGAGTTGGGAACTTGCAAAACTGGAAGGGAGAGGGTGGGAATGCTAGAAGAAGGGACTCTCAGGCTGAAATTCAATAGGTCAGGTAAGATAAGGACCCCAGACGCCTATGGGACTCAGAACATTATAGGCCTGTGGCTAATGTCCTGACTGCAGGGGGCAAAATTGGCTCTGGTAATTCTGAGCTCTGGGACCTTGGGCAAGAGACTTAACCTTTTGTGCCTCAGTTTTTTCATCCATAAAATGGAGATAATAAGATCATCTACCTCAGAGTTTCAAGGATTAAGTGAAAGAGAAAGAGAGAGAGACTGAACTGGGTTTAAAAGGTCTTAAGTGCTACATTTAAACATCTGGTAAATTATGATAATTATGGCTACCTAAATTTTTTTATACTTTCAGGGCCTGAGTTTTTTTGAATTGGTGTGTAAACAACTTAGAAACTCAGGAAAGAAGGAAAGAAGACAGCCATGGGGAACAAAGACAAATCTACATTGAAACACAGAATTAAGCACATACTAAAGATTATGACATCTTGACATCTCCACTCTGCCCTCTTCAGTTGCTTCTTGTAGTTGCTTTTGAGGCCAAACTTCTTTGCCTGTATTTCTTATTTCCAGAGTGCCAGCCTGAGTCATTGAAATAAAAGATTTCTCATCTCCTAGCTGTATAAGCAGTCCTTTCATTCTGGTCTGGATCCTTTTCCAGACTTCTTTTGTGAAAACCAAAAAAAGGAATATACTGAGGCAGGCATTGAAGTTCTGGGCCATCGAATGGGGAAGAGGGTGGAGTTGAAAACATAAAAGGAGGCTCAGGAGCTGAGCTACCTCAGGGGGCGGGGCCCAGCAAGGAAGGACATCTGGTCATGTAACATGTTGTTCCTGGAAGAACGGAGGAACATGAGGAGCTGAAAAAACAAACACACACCCACCGATGCCAAACACAGTCTTTCCAAATGGCTACAATTTCTAAGCCTTGCTGCTTTCACTCAAGTGATCACCAAGCTTCAGAGCCAGACTTGGGGTTTGAATCCCATCTCCATCCCTTACAGCTGTGTGAGCTTGAGCAAGTTACTCAACCTCTCTACATCCCAGTTTCCACTTGTTTCAAGTGCTACAGCGACATTTTCTAAATCAGGTACAATCCAGAAAACCACAGGGTGAAAATTATTGTGTGTGTATATGTGTGTTTTTGGGGGGAGAGGTTGCTACATGTAGAGAAAAGTGTAAGGGCAGTGTCAGGGAAATAGAATTACTCAAATGTTCTCAGCTAACCAACAAACTTCAGTGGTCATGTGACACCCCTAAACTAGAAAGAAATCAATCAACTGATGATTATGGGAAACCGTGAATCAATTTTAAATGAAATTTTTAAAGCCAAATTAGATTTTAAGTATTTTGGATCTTCAGTAAAAAAGACTTTTATTTTCATTAAAATATAATTATATAAAATTAGACTATACAGAGAAACAAATCTCTAAAATAAATTCTTGACCATCTCACCACCTAGACAGAGGTAAATGCCATTGTTTTTGATACATAGCCTATACTACTTTTTTATCTCTTTCTATATATTTATGCATGTGTGTATGTATGTATGTGCATGTATATGTATATACATGTATGTGCGTGTATATTACATATATAATAAATGCTTGTGTGTGTGTGTATATTATATACATAATACTTATATATTTGAAAAATGGATCGTACCTGTATTGTTTTGTTACCTGTGTGGGGTTTTGTGGGTGTTTTTTTGAGGGGTGGGTTAGAATAGTTGTAAATCCTCTTAAAACCCATGAAATGGCCACCAGCCTCGCCAGGTTCCTTATGTACACAATTCCTCTTTGCTGATTCAGTGTTTCCCAAACTTTCTGATTCTGCGACATACTTTGAGAGGCCTAAACTTTCCCAGGACACAACTGTAACCTGAAATGAACAGCCTTCATTTGCAGGGCCAGACCCTTAAACTTAAAACACAACAAAAACTCTTCAAGCAAGCTATAGGTTTTTGTCTGGAGAGTAAGGCTTTTTTTGGGTATATTTGTAATTTAACTTCTAAAGTATGTAGCAAGCGTACACCAACAATCAAGCCCTGCACCGAGAGGCTGGAAAGAGACCAGGAATAATTGCTAGGGGTGCCAACAGAGCTCATGGTCTTTCTTTGCTCTAAGACCAAGACTACGGATTGCTGCAGAGCTTCTGGACAAGTGTAGGCAGGGCTGGAAATGAGAGCTTTCATATTTATCTTTGTTGAACATTTGTTGTCTTCTAGGTGTCAGGCGGCTTCCCTCTCCAGGCAGGCAGGGCTCTTGTGGCTGGCAGGAAAGGGGTTTGGGAAGAAGCTGGGAGTGAACCTGTCTCTTCTGAATTACTGAATGTAAATGTTTCATAATCTATAAAATGCTACACTATTATGACATCAGCAGCAGCATAATAATTTTTTTGCCCCTTCTCTTCCAGTTCTTCCCTTGTGGCTTCTCTCCTTTTCAATTTCTCTCTCTCTCTCTCTCTCTCTCTCTCTCTCTCTTTACTTATGGAAATTTTCAAACATATAACAAAAGTAGACAGGAGAGTATAATAAACCCATATACCCGATACCCAGCTTCATCAATTCTTAGCTAACCGTCAATCTTGTTTTATCCTCTATCCATTTTCCCATACCTGTATTATTTTGAAGCAAATCAAGAATATCATATCATTTCATGTGTATTTCTGCATGTATATCTCATAGGGACCTAAAAAATCATAAGCATATTCTCATAATTCTTTAAAAATTAATCATAATTCTTTAATGTCATTAAATATTTAGTCAGTGTTCAGATCCCACATTCTGGTCTAGAGTCCAAACTCTGATGTATCATATCTATAGATTTGATTTATTAGTCTTAGTTTGGGCTGGTATAACAAAGTACCACAGACTGGGTGGCTTGCAAACAACATCAATTTACTTCTCATTGTTCTGAAGGCAGAAAGTCCAACATCAGGTTGCCAGCATGATCAGGTTCTGGGTTGCAGACTGCCCACTTCTCCATGTATCTTCACATAGCTGAAAGAGGCCTAGTGAGTTCTCTGGCCTTCTTAAAAGGGCTATAATTCCATTTATGAGGCCTCCACCCTCAGGACCTAATTACCTCCCAAAGGCCACGCTTCAAAATACCATCACATTGGAATTAGAATTTCAACATAGGAATTTTGTGGGGCCACAAAACTTAGTCCTTTACGTTAGGTTTATAAGGGTTGCTGACAGGCTTAGAACACTTTTGCTTGTTGTAATTTCCTTTTTTTCCCTCCCTCTTTTTAAAATTGAGGTGAAATTTACATAACATAAAATTAACCATTTTAAGGTGAACAATTCAATAATATTTAGTACACATACAATGGTATACAATCACTGCCTCTACCTAGTTCCAAAATATTTTCATCACCCCAAAAGGAAACCTGGTACTGTGAAGAAGCTACTTCTTACCACCTCCCTCCATCCTTGACAATCACCAATCTACATTCTATCTCTGAATTTATCTATTCCAGATATTTCAAATAAATTGGATTATACAATATGTGACGTTTGTGACAGACTCACTTAGCATAATGTTTTCAAGGTTTATCCATGTTGTAGGATGTGTCAGCACTTTATTTGTTTTTATAGCTAAATAATATTCCATTTTATGTATATTCTACAATTTGTTGATCCATTGATGGACATTCAGGCTGTTTCTATCTTTTGACAATTGTGAATAGTTCTGCTATGAACATGCATATGCATGTACTTGTTTGAGTACCAGTTTTCAATTCTTTTGAGTATATATCTAGAAGTGGAAATACATATAGGATAATTCTATGTTTAACTTTGTGAGGAATTGCAAAACTTTTCCACAGCAGCTACACTGTTTTACATTCCTATCAGCTATGTATGAGGGTTCTACTTTCTCTACATCCCCACCAACATTTGTTATTTTCCTTTTTAAAAACAATTATTTTAGCCATCTTAATGGGTGTGAAGTTGTACTTCTTTGCAGTTTTGATTTGCATTTTCTTAATGACTAATAATGTTGAGCATCTTTGCATGTGCTTGTTGGTCATTTATATCTCTTCTTTGGAGAAATGTCTATTCAAGTAGTTTGCACATGTTTTAATTGGTTCTTTGTTGTTGAGTCGTAAGAGTGCTTTATACTAGTTCTGGACACTAGACTAGTATCAAATATACGATTTGCAAATATTTTCTCTCATTTTGTAGGTTGTTATTCTGTTTCAGCCCCAACTGTTGCAACACAAACTATGTACTACAACTCAATTCTGACATTAGTCACCCAGAGTTGGCATCAGACGCTATAGATTTAAGGATGTGGTAACCATAAGACTGCCTCAACTTCAGATACCAGCCTCAATTTCTGGGGTCTCCAGGCCACCTGCATTTTTGTGGCTAAAAATGTAGGGGATTCCCATGACCCCCTCGCAGAGCTCACAGTATCGATAATTCATGAGAATAATTCACAGAGCTCAAGAAACCACTACACTTGCTGTTCCATTTTTATTATAAAGGATCGGATCAGGAAGAGCCAAACATAAAAAAGCATACGACAAGGTCTGAGAGGGTTCCCAACACAGAGCTTCTGTGCATCAGCCTTCCAGCACATCAATGTGTTCGTGAACCGGGAAGCTCCACTGAACTTCAGTCTAGAGTTTCATTACGTAGGTTTGGTTGATTAAGTCATTGGCTACATGATTGAACTCAGACTCCAGCCCCTGCCCCTCTCCCCAGAGGCAGAGCAGGCTCAAAGTCCTATCCTTCTAATCATATGGTTGCTCAGGAAATTCCAAGGGTTTTAGAAACTCAATGCCAGGAACCTGGGACAAAGACTAGACATATTCTCTGTTACAGAACAGTTGCCTTTTCAGTTTCTTAATAATGCCCTTTAAGGCACAACATTTTTAATTTTGATGAAGTTCAAATTAACTATTTTTTCTTTTGTTGCTTGCGCTTTTGTTGCCTGAGCTCATCGTATCTAGGAAACTATTACCAAGACCATGAAGATTTACCCCTATGTTTTCTTATAAGAGTTTTACGGTTTTAGATTTAATACTTAGGAGGTCATTGTTCCACTTGCAGTTAATTTTTGTATATGATATGAGATAAGGCGTCCAACTTCATTTTTTTTTTACAAGGGATATCCAGTTGTCACAACCACATTTGTTGAAGAAACTATTCTTTCCCCATTGAATAACCTTGGCTCTTGCCAAAAATCAGTTGGCTATAGATACATGGGTTTATTTTTATACTTTCAGTTCTATTCCATTGGTCTATATGTCTATCCTTGTGCTAGTACTACAACGTATTGATTATATAGCTATGCAGTAGGTTTTGAAATTGGGAAGTGTAAGTCCTGCAAATTTGTTCTGATTGTTCAATATTATTTTGGAGTACTTAGAGCCCCTTGCAAATCCATATGAATTTGGGGATTGGCTTTTCCATTTTTGAAAAAAAAAAAAAGGCCTGTAGAATTTTGATAGGAATTGCACTGAATCTAGATTGCTTTGGGTAATATTGCCATCTTAACAATATTAAGTCTTTCAATCCATGAACACGGGCTATCTTGCTTGTTAGAATTTTAAGTCAGCTATAATAGATCTTTGAAATATTCAGAAAATAAAGTGTATTAAATGCACAAGTGTTGCTTGATATCTTTAAAAGAATTAGATCTGTTAAGTGTGTAAATAAAGTTAATTATTTAGGGAAATTCTGCTTAACCTTGATTCAATTAAAGCTTTACCTAAGGACGGTGGGAATTATTGATGATTTTAAAAAACATTAGAGTTTCTGCAAATAAAATAATAATGATAGGGTTAGCTTAACTATATGAAAAGAACTAGATTTAAGAATTTGAAACTTTGATAAATTTAATGTTAATCAAAACAGCAGAATCAATTTTTATTTCTTTCCAGACACAAGAGGCCCCCCTCAGAAAATGAAAAGTTCAGTTGTCACCTGGAATTGTCTATGTGGAACATGGAGAAAGTCTCCTGGGTGCACCTACTTCTAATATACCATTACAGCAGCTCTCCGAGCCTTCCAGAGAGAAACATAGTAAGTACTCAGTTAACGTTTATTGAGTGAATGAAAGTGACTGATTCATCTTGCTCTATTGAAACCACTTAATAGGAACTTGGTAACCTTCTTGTTGATATCTGAATGAACACATGTATAAAATGAACATTTTACATACTATTAATTTTAAGTCTATCCCTCACTTTTGTGCACAGCCACACTGGCTTTTTTCTTTTTTAAAAAATTCTTCTGACTTAACTACAGGAACTTTACACATTCTGTACTCTTCCAGGAACATTCTCTCACTCCTCTCAATAACTTTGCCCATTAACTCTTATTTTTGCTCAATCACCACTTCCTTCGTAAAGTCTTCTCTGGTTTACCTAGTTGGGCCAATCTCTCCTATGATATATTTGTTCTTAAAGCACCATTTCCCTCCCCAGACCATTTTCCACATAAATAATTTCACAAGTACTTGTGTGATTCTTTCTCTAATTTCCCTCTATATTGGAACTTAGACCAGTGCTGACAGCCTGAAGCTTTGTTTTGGCTTACCACTTTTTCCTCCAAATCCATCTCAGTGTTTGGAAAATAGAAGAAGGTATCTAATAAAAACTTCTTGAATGAATGAATGATTGTTAACTATGAAAGATGATCCAAAAACTGTTTCAGGGAATCATATAAAAATACATAGAAGAGTGGTATCTCAAAGTATCAAAGCAATTAATTTAAAAAAAGCTTAAAACTGCAAGAACACTATTTTCACAGGATATGAGTTTTTATTTATTTAATTTTATTTTTTCTTATGATAATTTATTATAGTAGCCAAGTTCTTGATTTTTAAAAAAATTTTATTTAAGTATAGTTGGTATACAATATTATATTAGTTATATTAGTTTCAAGTGTACAATATAGTTATTTGACATTTTTATACCTTACAATGTGATCACTCTACTAATTCTAGTGATGATCTGTCACAATACAAACTTATCACAATATTATTGACTATATTCCTTCACTTTTTTCTCCCATCCCCCACACCCTTCCCTCTGGTAGCAGTCCCTTTAGTCTGTTTTTGTGAGTCTGCTTTTGTCTTGTTTTGTTTTTTTAGATTCTACACATAAGTGAAACCATGTGGTTAAAATGAACTTTTAAATGATTATTTGTTGTAATTGTATGTAGTTATTTTCCTTTTGTCTTGGTGGATCAACACTACCCAATAGAAATATAATGCGAGCCACGCATATAATTTTGTGTTCTAGTAGCCACAGCTAAAAAAGTATAAAAAATAGATGAAGTTAACTTTAATAATATATTTTTAACACAATACATCAAAAATATTAACATTTCGACATGAATTCAATATAAAAGTTAATACTATGATATTTTACCTTCTTTTTATAGTTTGAAATCTCATATGTGTTTTACATTTAGAGCATATCTCAGTTCAGACTCAAATAGCCACATGTGCCTAGTGGCTGCTGTATTGAACAGCACAGACCTAGATTAGTTTTCCAGTCTTCTCTGCTCTGCTCTGTGCCCTGGGAGGCTGACTTTTAGTCTTCCATCATCTGGAACACATTGATGTGCTGGAAGGCTGATGCACAGAAACTCTGTGTTGGGAACCTTCTCAGACCTTGTCGTATGCTTTTTTCTGTGCCCTGGGAGGCTGACTTTTAGGCTTCCATCATCCCGCTCTTTCGCACTCAGGTTTCCAGATGGCTTTGTGCTATAGAAGTCACCATTAAAAGATGGGACTATGGGAGAAGAGAATAGTCCAGTTCTTCCACCTCTTATCTTCCTGCCTCCAAGGAAAAAAAACCAACCAACCAACCCATAATTAGGCTACTGCAGTGCCTCTACCTAAGGCCATAATAACCTCTTTTCATAGCTGTGGCACTTGGCTGGTTCTGGTAATCCTGCTCCTTTCCTTGGCCCATTGGGCCTGAGAGCTGCCTCTGGGAGTTCTCTCTTCCCTTGTGGGTTTCCTTAACTCTGCCCATACATCTATAAATAATTACCTCTTCAGTAACCCTTTGTTGAGTGTCCTGCTTCCTGCCACAGTGACTAAACCAAGTAGTTAATGAACTATTGTTATGGTCCATACTCTTATTAGCTTTTCCTTCATGGATACTTGAAGTTAACTACAATATTTAAACTATTAATTCTTATACGTAGATATTAATGCCTAGCCATCAGAAACTTTTTCTTTTAAATTAAAAAAAAAGTACTTAGTGGAATTGGTAACAGGTGAAGTTTTTAGAATTGGAAGACAATTTAGTGCCATGGTTCTCAACTTGAGGTAGTGAGAATTCTATGTCATAGTAGTTTCAATATTTGGAATCTTTCCATGTACAAGTGACCAGGGGAAAAAAATCACAACTCAAAGTGGCTTAGACGAGTTGGGGGAAGAGGTAGGCAACTTGGATGTTCAAATAACTAGGAATCACAAAAGTGGAAATGGGTTTAGGGCTTCCTTGACAAGAGGCTCAGGGCTCTTTATTCCCCATTTCTCAGCTCTCCTTCCCTTTAGGTTGGGTCCACCACAGGCTGCTTCTTCCCTTCTGGAAACAGGATGGCTGCCATGGCTCAGGAACCCACTAGTCACAGGAACTGAGCATATCTTTCTCTGGTTGGCCTAGTAGTAGTGCTGGAATTAGTAGCTGACTGTTCTTGGATTACTCATTCATTCTAATTGGGGTAGAAATGGGGGATAAGAACTGGAACGATTTAATTAATCAGAGGCGGTCACGTCCCTACCCTGAAAAAGTGGGTTGTAGGGCCCAACCACATCTGAGTCAGTAATGTGGTCTATTGTGAGAAAGGTAGTTCCTCAAAAACCGAGAGATGGTCACTAAAACATATGATCCCCATTCCGTCCCCACCACGAAATTCTGATGTGTCTTCTTGGAGCTTAATGTGGTTCTAGTGTCTAGAACAACCGGTTGGTAGTCGAATAGATTTAAAGAAATATTAAAATGTTCCATAATTTAAATGGATAACTCACTTGGCTGCAGTTACCAGAGATGGAAATTATGTGTGGATAGCCAGAGGAGGTTCAAAATATATCCATGAATACAGTTGGAGGAATTAAGAGTGCTCCATTGAAAGACACATGCTAGACTAGCGTTATACATATAAACAAACATGAAAAAATAGTAGCAAAGAATGGGATACTGAGATGTGAAAAGAACATTTAAAAAGAGTCAGCTTTTTTTTTTTTTTTTTTGTCTTAAACAACAGAAATTTATTTTCTCACGGTCCTGGAAGCCAGAAGTTCAAGTTCCTTGTTGGCAAGGTTGGTTTCTCCTGAGGCCTCTTTCTTTGGCTTGCAGATGAGCTAGACAGCATTTTTTGAGCAGAGATTGTGCCAGGTGATTTACATATATATTTCTTTTACTGAATTAAATAATCAAAAAAATATGTATTGATCACCTGCCATGTGCCAGAATTGTTTCCAGGCCCTAGTGATGCAGTAGGGACCACAGCAGACAAAAGCTGAAGTTCCTGTGGGAGGAGACAGCACTTAACAACCCTGAAAGACTGGTAATATTATCTCATTTTACAGAGAGGAAACTAATCCTGAGACAGGTTAAGAAATTCTTCTCAAGACATCTTAGCAGTAAGTGTAGCAGTCCCCTAATCCAGGACTGTCTGATTTCAAAGCCCTTGCTTTGGCAAAAGAAAACATTAAAGAGGAGAAAGTTTCCATAGAGGAGGGGAGCAAGTCAAGGCAAATATAAATGAGCCAGAAGAGAAAAACATTTAGAGAAGGATAGAAAAATAAGAAGTGAAAGAGAGTTTGCTAGAACCACATCCCCCACCTGGAAATGACACAGGTAAGGAAGGCCAGCCCAGGGCCTGGCTCAACAACTGGAGTTCTTTCCCCCTCTTCCCTTGCGGTATGAAATTCCAATTTTACAGGTAAGAAAACTTAAGTCCCAGGGCAATTAAATTTTGGCATTTATTTCCCCCACTGTGGAAAAACATTTTAGAACCACAATAAGAGATAAGGCAAAAATGTCTAGGAGAGATAAGACACAATTAGCATATCATTCAGCTAATGACCGAACATACAAGTTATTGTCTTCTTTTTCTTGAGAGCAGATTTAAATGAATTTCATTCAGACACCAATGCAAAAGGGGAGAGGAGAAAGTTTGAGGACATCAGGCAAACTTCTCGATGAACTCACTGTTCCAGAGAGGGAGATATTGATTTTTCTAACACAATCGTGGTATTTCTCTCCCACTATATAATTATTTTTGCGGCTCTGTATTCCTAGGGGGAGTGGAAAAGAGGAAGGTGTGAGTGGCCCACGAGCCCCTACTCCACCCCCAAATCAATACAGCAGCCTTTTTTTCCAGGAGAAGGATTAGGGGTGCCCTTCCCGGTATTTGTTTGGGGGCCAGAATTTAAATTCAGTCTTCTTCAGGAACTTCCTTTCATTGTTATTCGCTAAAGGCGATAGTTTCTAGATGGCCTGGCCGATTTCATTTGCCTTTGGAGTTTCTATTAAACACTTAAAAAAAAAAGAGTCCAGGCCGATGACGCCACCCGTCTCTGCCAAATCTCGCAGTTGGGTGAGAGGCGGGAAACCAGCCAGAGTTGGGCAAACTTTCCAGGATCAGGCTTTTCCTTAAGTGTAGGACTTGGGCGGGCACAATCTTGTGACAGCTCGGTCACCAACAGCTCAGTGACCTTGGGAGCAACTCTGATGCACGTTTGTAAACGCGATGGTCTTAGTTCCAGCCTAACCGCTGGCGAGGATTATTAAAAGCAAATGGATCTATTAGTGTTTGGGAGTGACGGCAGTAGTGTTAATAATCTCAGCCTATTTGGAGATGAGGGAGAGAGGAGTGAGGGTAACTTGGAAGATCGGCAACGGGGGAACACCTCAGGTAGCTCCAAACTTCTGGCGCCGGGAGAGCGGCGGCGCAAGTCTCCATAGACCGTGTGGCGCGGCCAAAGCGCGCTCCCAGCAACCGCGGTTCTAGTTGCGTTTGCGGCTGTACGTCACGGCCTTCTCGGCTTCTCATTGGGTGAGCCCGCCCAATCATGTGACTCCAGCATGCCGTATAAATAGGGGCAAGGAGAAGGCGGAGGTCCGCCATTTCGTGGACGCCGGGTCCGTGAGCGTATCTACGGGAGCTGGGCGGAGGGGAGCGGAAGGCCCGTCCGAGGGTGTGTGGATTTGAGCCTCCGCGTTTCTAACCCAAGATTTCGGTAAGAGACCAGCGTCCAAAGGAGGGAAGTGGGAAGTGGAACTTGAAGAGTATGGAGGTTGGGGTCAGGCCCAATGGCGGTGCCAGATTGAGACAAAGAGACGCCGCCGCCATTTTGTGACGTTCAGCACGGGCGGTGGCGAGGGCTCCAGGCCCGCCAGAGGCCGTCCCTCGGCCTTGAAGTGAAGATGTTTGTAACTCTCCACTGGGGGCTGAAGTGGGGTGTGGGATTACCCGAGAGTTTAGGCAGAGGGGAGCTGGTAACCATGTTGTATGTACTCCAGGCCGCGGCCTTGCAATTTATGGCGCCTTTTTTTTTTTGCACCACGTTTTCTTAGGGAGGTCTTAGGATTTTTTTCCTCAAGTCACTAATCAAGCTTTCTGTACTCATTTTTCTTTTTATGTCATTTCAGTTTTTAAAGCTGAACCTCGTTTTGTTGTTTTTTTAAATCGATCGTCTTTGAGCAGCATCGTTCTTGTTCTCATTAAACTGTAGGTCTGAAACTGGTCACGGCAAAATTTTTAAAAAATCAGCCCCGGCAATGATTTGGTTTCACCTCCTGAGCACAGGGTGGGGTCACGCAAATAGGATGTGTGTGGACTGGATTGGTTTTTTTTTTGTTTTTGTTGTTGTTGGTTTTTTTTTTAAATAATCCAGAGCGGGGAGAACGTGGTGTTATGAAAAACTCTTGAGTATTTGAGTAGGCTGCTCTTCCATGCAATTGAAACTGGCCTAAGGTGAATAGAATCATTGCCAAGGCAACTTTGTGGTGAAGGTTTATCTAATACAAACCCGTAAAGTGCAGTAAATTCTTTCATAACAAATACTTAATCTTTTCCACTTGAGGTAAAATTAATGTAAGATTCATTTTAAACTACAATTCGGTGACATTTAGTACATTCATAATGTGGAGCCATCACATCTGTTTAGTTACAGAACATTGTGATTTTTCCTCCTGAGGAGACCTGTACCAATTAGTAGCCACTCCCCCTTTCCCCTGTCTTTACACCCCAGCCTAGTAACCACTAATCTGTCTCTAGATCTACCTGTTTTGGACATTTTTCACATACATGGAGTTGTGTGCACCTCTGTGTTTTCTATAACTGCAATTTTAAGGTTCATCTACGTTTGTAGTATCAGTACTTTACTGAATAATCCATTGTATGGATAATACATTTTGCTTTAACCGTTGTTGATGGACGTTTGGGTTAATACTCTCTGGCCCTTAAGAATAGTGCTGCTTTTGAGGTACATTTTTAAAAAACCTAACAGTCTTGTTGCTTTAGAAATGAAGCTGGTTAAGTTTTGGTGTTAAGGCACATTAATATTGTTTCTAGTTGTTTAGCCTTAACTACTTCTCTTCTGCATGTAGCTCATTTGGTTTTGAGTCCCCAGTATTTCAATATTTGCTTCTGAGCAGGTTATCCATATGTCTAATTTTCTTATTTTCAAGGTTAATTGAAGTAACGGGTAAAGTTTCTAACTCGGTGCCCAGAGTGTAGTAAGGTCTCATCCAGTGTTTTTCCTTCGCTTTTCAAGGAGGCATTTTTTTTCTTAAGCAATTTGTGCTGACTTCCTGGCGGTTACCAGGAACGATTAGGGAGAAACAGGTGACTCAAGGGTGATAATTTTACTTGTTTGGTGTTTAGTACTTTGGCATTTTTCCCTAAGGATATGTTTTTCACTGTGTATATTGAGTAAATCTTCAAACAGAATTTTTTTTTTTAACAGAAATGCATCGTGATTCCTGTCCATTGGATTGTAAGGTTTATGTAGGTAATCTTGGAAACAACGGTAACAAGACTGAATTGGAACGAGCTTTTGGCTATTATGGACCACTCCGAAGTGTGTGGGTTGCTAGAAACCCTCCCGGCTTCGCTTTTGTTGAATTTGAAGATCCCCGGGATGCAGCCGATGCTGTCCGAGAGCTAGATGGGAGGTAATTTGATTGATTTTTACTAATGGTAAATATGTTGCTTGTGTTTCTCATATTTAACATTTCTGGGATATGTAGTTTTGGATTACTTCTTGGTATCTGAAATTGATGTTACTGGATATAACACATAAAACTTTTGCAATCAGAAAAAGGACAACAGGTTTACTGGAGATAAGTAGGAAGTTTTTATTGGCCATTGAAGAAAATAATTTAATGGTCAATTCTTAGGCGGATCAATTGCATCCAGAAAAAGGTCAGAACATTTTAATCTAAATTCTCCACGGTGTCAACTGTGTTGTCATTTTTGAATTGTTTTCAAAACAATTTGGAATAAAATATTTTCTTTCAGTAAGAATGGCCACGGACTGATGATTGCTGTAGTTGAATGATGGTTACATGAGGATTTATCGTACCATTATCTTTTATGTGTTTGAAATACTTCCTTAAGGAAGTGTGGATTGTATAGCCGTTTCCCTTTGTAATTAGTGTCCAGTTAGCTGGCTAATAAATAACATTCGAGCCTTAACAGTGAACAGGTGTTGCCTTCCTCCTTGTAGTTGGCATTTGGAAAACCATTAGATTTCTTGAAACCAAGGAAAACTTAATCCTTAAGCTCCCCTCAAATTAAATGGTTTGAGAGATGGCTATAAAGCTGTATAAAAGGTTTTTTATCCAGGTAGATAGCAAAAAAATGTTTCCAGGGCCCCACCTTTTTCCACTGTCGGAATATGGTGCCTTATCTAAACTAAATGGTTATGGACTGATGAAGAGGTGGGCGATAATTGCCTTTTTCTGCTGCCTTTTCTTACATGTCAACTATCAAGGGATTATTGAGGAGCGGGGTTGATATAAAATGGCCAATTGTTTTTGTCCTGTTTAATTGCTTTGTTTACATGGACAATTGGGGGAGAGGAAGACCAAACTTAGTGTAGTAAGGTCAGTAAACAAGTGCTGGGACCTAAAGGAAGAAGTAACAGGGACAGTAGATGAACTAGTTCTTTGAGGATGAATCCAGAGGTTTTCACACTTAAATTGCAACTGTTAAATTAACCTTGAGCCCAGTAATCAGACTGACTTAGAGCAATAAAATGTAATGAAGTTAGTTGATTTCCTTTAAGAAAAGGGGAACCAAAACTTGCTTTGGTATTAAGGATTCTGGAGGCATTCAGATGTGTTCTTTGCTAAGAAGCTAAGTAAGAGTGTGTTTTTTGTTTTTGTTTTTGTTTTTTTTGCTTTAAAACATATCTCTTAGAAATTCAGGTTGGCTGTTTTAAAATTAATGTTTCTTCCTAGAACACTTTGTGGCTGCCGAGTAAGAGTGGAACTGTCGAATGGTGAAAAGAGAAGTCGAAATCGTGGCCCACCTCCCTCTTGGGGTCGTCGCCCTCGAGATGATTATCGGAGAAGGAGTCCTCCGCCTCGCCGCAGGTACTTGAGAGAGAGCGTGGTTAGAGGTATTGCTGTAATGGAGTAGCTAATAGGAGCAGGTATTTCTCTTAAATTTGTTGGTGGGTTTTAAACTTTGAAGAATCGGAGGTTTTTATGAAACATTTGCTGGGTGTAGTTTGGGGTATGTGAGTTGTGCTGAGTGTTGGCTTTTGTCTTTAGGTTCATGTTGGTAGTCAGTAACTTCTATCTTGGATCTGTCTTCTAGTTCATCTTCTAGTTGCATCTTTCCAAGTCTTCCCTTGTACTTCAATTTAGGCCTTTTTCCATTTCTTGACTCCATAATGACAAACATTACATTCAACTCTAGCTCTTCACAAAAATGTGTTTTCTATTAGCACGATTGTAATATTTATCAAACAGGCAGCTGTTTTAATGTTACAACTGGTAAAATAGAAATCATTCTGAAACGAAAGTCACTGACCAATAAAGGGGGCGAAAAAAGTAATCCCAGTCATCTGTTCTTCAAACCCAAATAGGAGAGAATTCAGTTTTTTTATAATTGAAAATGGCATCATTCTTGGACCAGACAGTGTTGTTTGGTTGCTATAACTCCACATCTCCTCAGACCTTCAAAATAGTTTCTATAGGACTGAATTTACCTCTTACAGGTGAGTGAAGTCCTTCTAGGAGATAACGAGTTCAAAATCTTGCCCCTTTTGCTATTTTGAAAAACAAAACACACTGTTGCCCATCATAATAAAGAGTATTTGTTAGCTAATAGATGGTTGTACTGATGGCTTGTTTTTCATTTTTTTTTTGTGCTTTTTGGTCCATCTATTAATAAAAATGAACCCCGTTACAGAGTCACCATCATGTCTCTTCTCACCACCCTCTGAGTCTGCATTAGCCAGTCAACTAGCCCTTTCAGCGTCATGTGACCAGCGCGCCCCATTCAGCTTGGCTGGTGTCGTTTCACATGACCCAGGCATGGCCAGTCGTCAGGTTGCACCGCCCTTTGGTTCCCGAGCATGCTGTTTTCTCTCAGCCTTCTCTCCAACCTTAACCAAATCGGCAGCAGCCACCTCGACCGCCCACACATTCCTGGCCAATCAGCTCAGCTGTTTATTTACCAAATGTCTTCACAACAACTACAGCAGCAGCCTTCGGCTAACAAAAAAGCAGGAAAAATCCACAACACCCCCTTCGCCAACCAACTAAATCCAACGCAACATCTGGCAAAACCTTTTCAGCAAATTCTTCCTGGCCGTCAGTCCGGCAGCCTCACCTCACCATTTCTAGCTTGTTGAAACCCAAAACTAGTAAGTTTTTCCTGCTTATACAGTTTACTGCTGGTTAAAATAAGGAGTAAGCGGCTTAAAGTAATTCTTTTTTCTGGATCAAAGGCTGGCTGTGCATAATTGAATGGTAATGTACATATATATTGCTTGAATAAAACTTTTAAGGGTGATAGGGAACTCATAATGTAACTTAGACCTTCCAGTGAAACTTATTTGCATGTGTGAGATGCCAAACTAAAAATTTTAATAACTAACAGATTTAGCTTTCCTTTCTAGCAAAAATTTGTTCACTCCTATCACCTTTAAATGGTTTTACTAACCGTTTTCAAAATTTTAAAAATTTGGGGGTGAAGTGGGCCAAGCTAAGGTAATTTTGATAAGTCTAAACACACTCTTAAATGTGACGATCACAAATGCAGTTCTAATGTAGCACTTAATGGCATCAATATTTACACC
Organism: Pteropus alecto; assembly: GCF_000325575.1. Lineage (NCBI taxonomy): Eukaryota > Metazoa > Chordata > Mammalia > Chiroptera > Pteropodidae > Pteropus > Pteropus alecto. The sequence goes on along the minus strand of NW_006432451.1, from coordinate 1,597,871 downwards.
TAGCGCGTTTTCACAAAATTACACTATCCACCTGGTACCTAAGTCTTGTCATGGACTTACAGGTTTGCATGGGTTCCAAATACTGGTTTATGGTACTGTTTTTGGAACTACTTGTGGGACTACATTTTGGTGTGGTGTTTTGGGTAGTGAAGTTAGTTTGACATGAAGTTTTGCATTGGACAGATCTGCTGTGAAGCATTCTTTGTTAAAGTGAATCCATGGTTGGAATACCTGCTTTTCACTTGAGCTTTTGGTTCCTTAATCCTTCTGTGCCTTTTTTTTCTTTTCTTTTTTTTCTTTTGTTTTGTTTTGTTTTGTTTTTGGACGATGGGTGCCAGTTCTTCGGCACATTCACTGGGCCCAACAGTGAGAATGAAAAGTTGGGAAATGCCTCACGCCATAAATACTAATTGACAATTAGCCTAACTTTCCTTTTTCTGCTTTTAGATCTCCAAGACGGAGAAGCTTCTCCCGCAGCCGGAGCAGGTAAATAACTGCCTTTTTTTGGCCACGTTCTCAGAAATGGTAGTGTTGCCGTCATTCCCAAATTGTTTTCCAAATGATTTGGTTAATGGGCGTAGACCCTTGACTTTAGTAACGAATCAGATGGTATATAGAACCAGTGTTGAGTTGTAAGACTGAAAGAGCTTTTAATTTTCAAAGACTTTCTACAAATGTTTATTGTGTGTAATCCTGAATGGTCCCATTTTTCTTTCCCCTCTGCATTTATAGGTCCCTTTCTAGAGATAGGAGAAGAGAGAGATCACTGTCTCGGGAGAGAAATCACAAGCCGTCCCGATCCTTCTCTAGGTCTCGTAGGTAAGATATTCAATGACTTGAGCCATTTAAGACCTTGCATACATAACATATTAGAAACAAATGAGTCTTTTCTCAAGCCATTTTGATAATATTTTTATTACTTCCATAAAACATTTTGATGTTTTGTTAATTGTCACCAAGTTACAGATGCAACTTGTGTTTTTTTTGTTTTTTAGCCGATCTAGGTCAAATGAAAGGAAATAGAAGACCAGTTTGCAAGAGGAGTGGTGTACAGGAAATAACTTCATTTGACAGGAGTATGTACAGAAAATTCAAGTTTTGTTTGAGACTTCATAAGCTTGGTGCATTTTTAAGATGTTTTAGCTGTTCACATTTGTTTGTCTTGGAACAGTGACAAAGATGTAATTCTCTGTGGTTTGAAATGGATCTTCAGAGGCGTATAATACCAAGAATTGTTACTTTACAATGTTCCCTTAAGCAAAATTGAATTTGCTTTGAACTTTATTTAGTGGTGCGTAGACTGATAGATAATAAACCTCTTAATTCCTGCCCAGCTACAGTGTGATGTTTAATGTGGAAACAACTGGCAAAAATTGAACATAAGATTTTTTTCATAGCTGGGATGTAATATGCAGCTGTGGTTGAACATGCAGTCTTCAAAAGCTGCTGTGAACACAAGCCAGCAGGTAAAAATTAAAGCTGCACTATTAAACTAGATTAGTGGTTAAAATTTTTTTTTTCTTTTAAACCCAACTCATTTTCACACTGGGCAGAGGTCTAGTTGGTGTAGAATCTAAGAATTTTCAAGAAAGTTAGTTTACTTTTGCTTTAGGTTATAAGTTTCTTATGTGATTGCTGTATGTGAACACATATCTCTCTATAACATTCTTTATTTGGAAATTTGAGACTATTCAAGATACCAGTGTCCTGCCAGTTTAAGGGTACATTGTAGAGCTGAACTTTGAGTTACTGTGCAAAGTTTTTTTTTCATGCTGTCATTTGTAATATGTTTTGTGAGAATCCTTGGGATTAAAGTTTTGGTTACAAATTGTTGTTTAACCTGAAAGCTTGTTTTTCCTTGCAAAACTAAATCTGTGAGCTTGGTATCAAGTTCAGGTATAACATTCCTATTGGAAGCCATACTTATTTTCTTGTAAAAAGTGCTTTTGAATTAATAAAATAATAGCATAATTGTGTAATAGTTGAACCCACTATTACCATAGTTCTTGTCCCATGGAAAGCAGTTGGTTACACAAATCTTAGAAACGAAATTGAGGCTTTTGAAGTAAAGGAGATACGTGGTTGTCACCTAAGTGATTGTTAGTACTTACCATATTTTAGAAGTAGAAGCCAGTTCAAAGTCCATGATACTCAGTGACCAACATTTTAAAGTTTAGCAGCCTGGTACATTATAACCCAAAGTTGGCCTTAAAAAGGACTTTTATCATTAGCATGAGAACTTTTCCACAAAGCTTTAAAAATTGCTTCCATTTTATATAATTTGAGGTGTTGCATGGGAATTCTAAATTGATACATCATGATGTAAAATTCACTATATGGTTTAAATGTAACAGTGCAGAATTGAACATGGAGGCATGCATAACGTTCCTCTTAGAAATCCAGAGGAGTTGTAATTTCAAATTTTTGTGCAATTAGATTAAATTATAATGCAACACTCTTGTGGCTTAGTTTTCTTAAATGTGCTTTTAATGATAATTTTGGATTATTCTGTACTGACTTTAATATGAAAGAAGTTATTGCATTAAGAGTTGACTCTATAAGGATATTTTATAAATCATAGGTCCTAAACAGATTTCCAGTGATCCTTAACTTTTCATGCAAATAACAAGGGAGGAAAATCATCGGTGTCCTAAAGGAAAATTGGTATCAGTGAGGTTCAGTATGAGCCTTGTTACAGAGGACATTTAAGACTACCTATTGATTTACTGGGAGCTCTAGTTTTGAGACTTTTGTCTTTCTGCATTTCCTCATAGCCTAAATACTTTTTTGTTAGGGTCAAGGCAAGATAGCCAAGCCATACAAGTGATATGGTACACCAATAATTACACTGCTCTTAATAGGCATTTAGATGGGGCTTTGGGGGGGGGTTAGTATACAACTTCGAGTCTTAAATTGGAAGGTTCCTGTAAAAAGGATAATAGAGTATAGGTATTATGTGGTTAATACAGAAGCTGAGATAAAATTAGTATCCTGGAGTTATCCTGACTTTGGAGTCCAAATCTGCAATCTCTTCAACTAGAAGTCTACAGCACAATTTTATGGTTGGTAAAAAATCTGGAAGATAGAACTTGTTAAACTCTTACGTTTTACTTTTAGGTTGTGGCTATTAAAAGTTGTAGAGTTAACTAATATTTAAAACAAAATTTTAAAATTGCAGGTCCCATTAGCCAGTTTGGTCATGCATCCTCTGAGTTGAATCCAGTAGTCACCAGGACTTTGACTTGTGGTGTAATGACTACTGGTGTTCACTAGAGGTCACTATTAATACTTGGTGATAATTTAAACTAAGGATTATAGTTGGTTTTTAGGCTGTGAAGACTGATGATTTGTGGTTTTCATTTTATCGTGGGTTACTTCTGAACTCCATGTTTTAAACAGAAAGGTGAAGACAAAAATTAGCCAGAGAAGTTTTAATTTTATGAGACGCAAGCTTATGTACTGTTTTTGAGTTTTGTTTAGGTACTTTTTTTAATGTTCCTTACAAAGATGATGTGATCAGTAGATGGCATCTCCACCTTTGTAGTTAGACTCACCCATATCTGGATGGCAAGTCCTGGTTGCTTTTTATTGTAGAGTCATGGTTCATGTTAGTATAGTGCCTCCTTATCAAGAATAATGTTGATCACAAATTTTTCAAAACATACACAGCCTGATTCCAGGCCCATGGCTCAAGTTTTTCATGGTCGTCTAGTCCTGTGTTATTTGAGAGTTTTCCCAGGTGATAACATCCCTGGTTATATAAGAACTGCTGGTTTAGTACTTTGTCTTAATGTGCTTTTATTTTCAGAATCCTGCTATTGGTTTAGTTGCTAGATCTAGGTGGTGGTGATGTCCTCCAGTTGTATATTTTTATACTGGACTGTTGCCTTCTGGTTTTCCATTTGGGGCAGGGAAGATGTGAAAGATTTTTATAATTAAAGTAGCTGAAGAAAAACTGGATGGGTTGGAGTATATTTTTATCAAAATAATCTGATAGTGTTAAATACGATTTTATATCCACGTAAATTTTTTTCTATTAAAGATTCATTGGATACTTCAAAAAAATTCAACTGTGACACACTTGTGAGGTTCTGAGACAAGATCATTGAAAATTTGATAAACCTAGTATATCTGCTTGGTTTTGTTCATGTAACTTTTCCCTTATTGCAGAAGTTCATAATACAGTATTTAAGACTTATTTGGTATCCCAGTTCTTTCTCTATCTGGAACGCATGACGACTACTAAAATGTTTCCCAGACTAACATGAAATACATGTGTGGAACATTACTTTCCTCATCTCTGACATGCAGGCCCGTGGACCTGGAGTGAGGTGGAATAATTTTTAGTTGAGGGCCCTTTGAAGCTCCTTAGCAGAGGAAAACAAGTGAATTGAGTCAGATGGCAGTGGCAAAGGCAGAGCTCACAGATAAGGAAAGGCTAAGTGAAGAAATGAGTCGTCATGAAATAGTTTAGAGGGCAGGAGCAATTGAGTGTACAACTGCACTAGGGTTTAGAGGTAAAACTGAAAGGATTTTAAAACTTAGTAGTTCCAGTCTGACTTGTTTTGTTAAAGCCACACTACTGCCAAATAAGCAGGCGTGGGCTAACTTGTCCAGCTTTGTACTGGCAGGAAGGCCAAGAAGTTGGGAATGTTAGACTGTACTGGTGAAATGGCTGGCTTATGTATCCCAGCTGTTTGGGGTTTAATGGGGATGAGATTTACTGAACTAGCAGTCCTGGTAAGACTTAACAATGACCTGAAATTGGCTTCCAGAAGTGAGCTGGGAGTAGAAGTTGCCCACATTATAAGTAGTAAGGAGTAGATTAACACACTGATAATTTGGAAAGGGCCAGGAACTGAATTGAAATTAGCCACCTTTTGGGTGCTGGAAGCTTTAGTGAAGACCATTGAGGTAGTCAGGAAAGTTTAAAAAAAATTTTGTCCTGCCGCTGCTGTGGCCTGCAGCAAAGGAAGTATCTTCAAATACTTTGCCAAATAGTATGCAGGGCCTTTTATGTGGTGGTTAAGCACTTGAGAGGTACACTGTTAAGAGAGGGCAGAAACAAGCTCATATTATTCAGTACTCATCCTACTAAACAAGTGTATTTACAACTCAGGCCAGCCTTGACTTCAAATCCCTACATTTTTACTTTCTCAATTCAGTAGTAAAAATGCCATTTGGTGATTGTCAGGATTTAGGGCACACCTTATTGTGAAACCATGTAAATTGAGCCTACATTGGAAAATAGTGACCTTCTAGTCTTTATAGAAATAACTTGTTAAAATTTTGTCTTCAAGAAAGGCATATGTGATGAGCGAGTATTTTTACAGCTAGAAAATACTAATGATGTGTACTTGAGCTTTTTCCATTTTACCCATCTGAAGCATGTACATCTGAGATATACGAATCTACACATATGCCATCTGGGCAAGTACCACAGTTGTTAAACAGTTAAGATTTCTTGGCAAAGGCCTACCTAGTTTTGTCTTGATGCTAATTGATGCTCATTTTAATGTGTCTAAATGTCATTGTCAGGAGGAACAGAACTGTGCTAATGTGGATGGGTTGACATTCTGTCCATGTTAACTGTTAACTTTATGCTTCAAAGCTATGACTAGTTGCTGTGGCTGATCATCAGTCTCCTGACCTTGATTTCAATTTTATCCTTTTTAGGGGTATGAAAGCAACATTGCTGAGTTTTGCATTTTTAGACGAGGTTTGATAAACATCTAATTTAGGGACTTTTAACTTTTTAAAACTTTATAAAGTGCACGATTTTTTCCTTTTTTTTTTTTTCTTTTAATGGAATCTTATGGGGAACACCACAGAAGAATTCCAAGGCCGGACAAGGCTGTGGTAGAGATTTGTGATAGGATTTTGGCCTCAACCAGTTAGTTGGCCCAAGGTTAGGAGTCTTGTGTAGCATTTCTTAGTCTTGGGTGGAAAATACTGGTCTTGGTTAAGCAGGCTCATTTGATCACTTAAGATTTTGACAGATTTGGAGCTTAAAGCTGTTTAATTGTCCAGCAGTACCTGCATTGTGGTTGGTTTGGAAGAATGCTCCATTCCTTTCTCAAATTTGATTAATTCTCACAGGTGTATGGAAGGAAGGATTTCTAAGGTAAGGTGTAAGTACATGTGCATTATCTAAGACTTGGTTCCTGGGAACCAGGAATTTATTGGTTCCAACTTTTTGGATTAGACAGCAGTTAACAGGAAGAAAATGATTCAAAAGGCTATTAAGGCAGATATGATCATCCTGCTTTATTGAGGAAGAGATTGAAATACAGAGAAGACTGGACAAGTCCAGGGTTGCAGCCCAGCGGTGATTGAGCTGGAACAGTGTAACCCAGGTTGCAGGATCATGTGTAGATTAACTGATAGAGGCCGTTAGTCAGTTCCTAGTTCAGTACTGTTTAGAGATGAGAACATAGATTTGCCCAAGGTCACACAGGGACACCATGGCAGTGGCAGAACTGGGACAAGGACTTCTAATCCAGGTGCTCGTTCTAGGGAGCAATATGATATTAAGGCTTTGAAGCCAGTAGAGTGAGTGGCAAGCTACATAATTACCAGAGTTTCTTTTTTCTCATCTGTAAAATGGCGGATAACAATAGGAAACAACTATCTTCTGTTGATATCTCGAGAATGTATTGATGTGCCGAGTATGTGACACTCAACAGGGTATGACATAGTATTCTATAAACAATAGCTGTCATGTGGCAACTTCACCCTAGTAAGCAGTAAAGCCTTCAAGCTTTTAGCAAAATTGATTCCTTTCGGTGTTGAACAGGCAAGAGTGTCTGTCCTAATGCATTCTTGCATTTCCTGTGTATACTGGGAGTGTTTCCACTGACCTTAGTCCTCACTCAATTTTGAATCCATTGTCCAGTTTGAGGGGACATTGATTTGTGTGGTCCACGGTCAGGATAGATATTTGTAGTTAAAGGGGTCTGGGCAGATTTAAAGGAGCTTCTGAATTTGGATGGGCAGATGGGAAAGGATGAAGGATTAAAACAGATGGCTCTTTAAAAATTTTTTTTTTTTTTTTTAAATTAGGCCAGTCCGGATTGATTCTGTTTTGAGAGCAAGTCACTTCTTTATTTTCTTGTAAAGTGAGGGTAATATACCTCATAGAATATTACTGATGAATCTTTGTGTATGTCATTTTTTTCCACCTTTTGCTGCACGTTGAAATCAACTGGGGAACTTTTGAAAATACTCGGGCCCTGTCCTTAGAGGCTCTGATTTAGTTTATCTGAGCTGTCTATACTTTCAAAGTTCTCCAGCTGATTCTAAAGAGCAGTCAGGATTCCAGTGTTTTTATCCCACAGTGGTCCTATTGGTCAATTTGCTCTCTATCCCAGTCCCCCCAGGTATCCCTGTATATGGAACAAGGCACATCTGTACCCTTAGCCTAGTGCTCTGCCCACTGGCCACACTCTCTGTCCATCCCTGTTCTTAACTCAACTTTGCGAGGAAAGAGGCAGCCCTGGTTCTGTTTCTGTTTCTGTACAAAGGTTGTGGAGCTGGACTGAAAACTCCCAGCATTCCTAGGGCACCTTCCTTGGTGTTACATTGCAGTTGGATGTGATTGTCACCAGAAAGTACTGCTTTCCTATTCTCCATTCACAGTGCTGGTGTGGCTATCCCTTCAGCAAGATATGGGAGAGAGGCAACGAGCTGGAAAGGGAATTCACACTGAATTACCACATGCTGAGCACATGTATTGTACTTTATCATCAACTCTGATGTTGGGGTTATTTTCCATTTACTCAAGCTCAGGGAGAGTGGTCTCAACACTATCAGACTTGGGCTCACTGTAAAAAAAACATGCATATATATATGTGTGTGTATATAGTAATGATCCTTCTCAAGTGAAATCCATTTTCTGTGTTCATTTTTTAAAAAAGGTGTGAAGCATTAACTAATATAAAAAATTTTAGGATGGGAGTATGCGGGGTGGGGGATGTCGCTCGTCATAAAGGACTCCAGCCCTTGTAAAACTTCTCTCTCAAGGCATGTATGGGTATAAATAGGTGGGGTGGAGGGGGAGGCAAGGAAAAAAACAGTTTATAAAATACTATGTGTTTATGTGTTAGGTATGACAGCTAAGAGACATAAGTTAGATGCTTGAAGCAGTTCTATACTTGCATATAGAAAAATTCAGTGTGAAGGCACATGTAGACACCAAAAGAAAAACTAGAGTTAATGATAAATTAGACTGACTTGAATATGAGAGGGGTAAATAAGCTTAATTGAAGTAGAACATGCCAAAATATAACACTGCTAATTGAAGAAATGAGGTATTCTCACAAATAAGCTGAGTCTTAAAACTAATGTCAAAAACAACTTACCTATTATAGGGCAGAGGAAGGGGAGAAAATGAAGTGCCTGTCCCATCAGTTGTCATGAAGGTTTAATTAAATTAATACACGAGAAATGTTCAAAGCAGTTCCTGGCATTTAAATACTGTGCAAGTACAGTGTACGTCTGTTGCTAGAATAACTGGATTAGGAAAAATCGAGTAGTCCAAATACATGGTAATTATTCACTTATTTCTAGACTGTTTTTATTTCATCATTCTCTCTCTAATGGACTTCTGCAAGTACTTTGTACCTGTAGTAGGTTCAGTCCTGTGGGCATGGGTAATTCTTTGATAGACGTCTAGTATCTCCATACCCAAAGTCAGTTAAGTTTTCCGGCCAATGTGACAATTAAAAAATCAATTCCCAGTTAACCACTAGGAGGCAGTAGTACCCCACTGAGACAGGCTAACTTCTTTTCCTGAAGTCAACATCTGTTTAGTAGAATTGAGTCTCCATTGACTACATCTTTCCACTCTTACCAATAAAGACAATAGTGATAGTAGTTAGCATTCCTTGAACTGAAGTGCCAGCACTATGCTAAGCATTTTACATCTACAAATCAGCTCACTTAAACCTTACCACTTGAGGGAGGTTCTGTGATCTCATTTTGCAGGTGAAAAAACAGGCTTAGGCCCAAAAGCCATGTGAAGTGTTCTGTAGAAGTTGTACTAGAGCTAAGTGTTGACTGAGATTTGGATAGAAAGCTAGCTATATGAAGAAAAAAGTCATGTGCATAAAATCAAATGTAGGAAACTTAAAGGCTTTCTGTGGACAAGTTTAAGACCCTGTGAATACATGGTTTAGAATTGGAGATTAGTAGAAAGTAAAAGCTAGAGGAAAACTTGGAGGTCATTAGGGATGGTGATTTTCAAACCTGAAAATTAGTCAAACCTTTGGCATGAAATCTTTATGTAAAACATATAAAAAACAATTTAAATAACTGCTATAAAAACTACGAATCTAGTAGGTAGTACTGGTTAATAAAAACAGGAAAAATGATTTGATGAATGCAGTCTTAGATTGACCTCATCCTAATTTTTCCTGTATCCTGACCATACAGAGAATTCAGTACAAATGGTAACATTTTTAACATCTTGTTTTGCAATCCTAGCAGAGACAGGAAGGTCTGCCCCAAAACAACCTAGAAGCACAATTTCATTTCAGCATGTTAAAAAAAGCATATGATTGAATAGTTTTTATGTTTAAAAAAATACTCTTTAAAAATGGCTAGACTTATGTATGTATTCTAAATAATCAAATGTCTGTGAGACTTTAGCATAGTGTGAGAATTCCTTATGCTGCCCACACCTTTACTCTGCAGGTAAAGAGCCCGAGGTGAAGGTTAGGGAGCAAGGTGTTAAGACTCATGGAGCCTAGCTGGGGCCATCTCCAGGTATTTGGCCTCCTGACTTATGGCTCAATGCTCCTGAGTGACCAGTCATGACATGTGGTGTGGCAGCATGCTGCAGCATGGCTGTCCACCTCTTACCTGAGAGGGCCCTGGCTGCTTACCTACCTCCCTTGCAGATAAAACCTCAGACGGAGGGCAAACATTACAAGGCTTCAGGAGTCAGTGCACATCTGATTCACCCAGTGGTTTGTGCCTGTGCCAGCCCCCAAAGCTCTCTTTTTTATGACCCTTGCTGTGGCCAGAGTGGGACTCATGAACAACAGGCAGGCAGACACCTGTGAGCATGAGAATGGAGGAATTTACAGGGCTGCACTAAGGGACTCGTCTGCCTCTCTTTGGGTGGCTCAAGAGCATTGCCGCATCAGCCTAGTTTCAGTATCAGGGTGAGGCAGCGTCACAGGGTGGGGCTTTGTGTTACCAGGGTGAGGCCACGTTGACAACAGGTGGTAGCTCTGGAGCAGGGAGAATAGGTTGGCCACCCCCAGGATTTCAAAAATACCATTTATCACCATTTGCATTTTGAAAGGTGCAATCTGTTTACACATGGCAGGACATTTAAAAATTAACTTTTTTTTCAGGAAAGCATATTAAATCATTGTCAGGGAATGTTGTTATAATTAACCTTTTTGTATAGAGAATGCATTGTATGGTGGCTGCCGAAGAGAATACCACATTTAAGTATTTTTATACAGAAACATTTTACAAGTTCATACGGTGAAAGCTTTGGCTGGACACAAGGCTATAAACTCAACCTTGACCCAGAGCAGATCCCCAGGAAGCAAGTTCCTGGAGTATGGCTCTGATGGGGGAGGGTTTTCCTCATAGGCTCTGTGGTCATGTTGCAGGTAAAGAGAAAAGGTTCCGCTTTCCCCAGAGTTGGAAGGCTGACCTTGATAACTATTGTGCATTTGTACATCCCCTCCTGCCACATCACTGTGGCCTCTCATAATAGTGAAGCCCTTGACTTTTCTGGGAACTCAGCCTCTGCAGCTGAGAAATGGGAGCCACACTGCTTTCCTTCCAGGCTTGTTGGGGCAAAATCCTGAGGGTAATGTGTGTAAAGCAGCAACAACTGTTGCTGGCACAGAGGAGGCCCCGAAAGGTGCAAAGCTCAGCGTTTTCTTCACATTAGCTCTACTTCACCTCCTTTAATTACTACTCTTTTTAAATTCAAAGGTAATCCATGATCATGATAGAAAAATTAGAGGACACAGAGGAAAAAGGTGACCCAATAGTGCCTGGCTTTCATAAATAGTATTTTTCTATCCTGATTTCTTTATTCTTTGTGCTAGGAGTGGGAAGTTTGATTTGTGTGTAGGGGGTGTTAAAGAGGTGATTGGCCCTACTTTCCAAATGAGGAAACTGAATTCCAGAAAGAGAAAGTGCGTTCTCCAAGGTCACACAGATAGTAGGAAGGTTAAGTGGGGTTTGAAACACAGCTTCTGAGTCCAAACCCAGCACTTGTGTCAGGACCTGAAGCGGCCTCAAGAGGTACCCTGCACTGAGGTGCCCACAGGTGGGTCTCAGACACCTGACCCTGAATTCCCATGTATGCAAGGAGCCTGTGTCCATGTATGATGTTTTCCTCGTGACAACTTAACCATTCCCCATGGAAGACAAACTCTTATTTGTGGCCTACCCAGTTCTGAAGTCGTGGGAGTGGGCAAGTTGTGAATAAATAACACAATTAGAGTTTTGGGGCACCTCAGTTGTGCTTTCCCAGGGCTACTGGGTTTACATTATTCTTAAGCCTGCCATTATGTAAGTCCTGTCTTTCTGGGCTTTTTTCTCACTTTAAAGGTTCCTTTCTCTTCGCTTTCCTCTGGCTTTGTTTTCTGGCTCGCTGTTTTGGGGTTCTCTGTAAATATTTCTGTTTTCTAAAACGAGCTTACTGTTTTAATGGCTAAAGTAACAAATATGCAGTTTCAGTGGTTATAATTATTCATTGAGGTAGAGATCAAGTGGACTGTGGGCAGATTTTTCCTGAAATCTATTAGTATTTCTTAAGAATGCCAAAAAGATACATCGGCCCATGAACCCTAATTGTATGATAATTGTAAGTCATCGTGTGTAATCGTAGGCCTTGCCGTAAGACAGTCCTGGTTTCACACAAACCTATCTTCTGTGCCAACACGGTATAGTCAGTCCTGGTGTCCCTGAGGGTCAGGTGAAGGAAGAGAAGGGATCTTGATTTCACTTGGTTTGCCTTATCTGTTGGGGTCGGGGAGACAGTTGGCTAGAGATGGCATGTACCTCACATGGTGGCCTGCGCCCTCCCCACACTGCACTCTGGAGTAAGTGGACCACAGCATCTTTCCAGCTGAACTCAGCCTCACATGGTGGCCTGCGCCCTCCCCACACTGCACCCTGGAGTAAGGACCACAGCATCTTTCCAGCTGAACTCACTCTATTCACTGCTTCAGGCAGAGGTGGCCTTTGATAGGAGACACGTTTTCCACACTGAGACCACCAGATGGCCTGCAAGAGCCTTTCCATCACTGATACTTTAGGACTGGCAACTCTAGAAAAAGAAAAGGGTTGCTCCTTTGTAAGGATGGCAGGTCAAGATGGTCATTTTCCTTGAAGGGAAAGGAAAAATGTTAAATGCGTAGTCAGTGACAGTTCCTCTAAGGCAGCATCAGGCTATATAATGAGCTTTTTGTTCTACAGGGGTCAGGCAAGTGTTAGTGCCCGATCAAGATTGGAATAGTCTCAAAACAATCCTCACCCGCCCTCTTAAGAGTTACTACCCAAACTGTACAAATGTGGGAACTATAGAAAAGGAAAATAACCCAGAATGAGGAAATCCACAGCCAGGACTAGACCCAAGGCCTGACTCATCGGACCCATGCTTCTCCAGCATAGCTCAGCTGTGTGTCTATGCTGTTAACAGGCCTGGCACCTGGATTCACATTGGTTTCGAGGCTGCTTGGTGAACATGGATCCCCACGAAACCCTGGAGGAACAGGTTCTCAGAAAGGGCCAGTGGGTATATAAAGGTTGTGGTATGGGAGGACTGATGAGGTCTGAAGACCACCAGGGCCCGGAACTGTCTCCACAGTGGCCCTGGGGTTATCTCTTGTCACTTAGTTCAGCACCAGGAGAGTTTTGCATAGCATCTCCAGGTTGCACGTTGGGGATTAAGGCCCTACGGTTGTCTCTGGTGGGAAAAGCACAGCATTCAATCTGGAACCTGGATTTGGCTCCTGGCAATACCATTATGTATGCCTGGGCAAGTTACTTTGCTCCTTGAGTCCTTGGTTTTGTCATATGTAAAATCGAACTGATACTTCACAGTGCTATTACAGGGTTTAAATGAGAGGGGAAAAAAATCTCTGCCGACTGCTCGGTAGGTGCCAGACACTGTTCACCTGTGTTAACCCATTTATTCCTCACAGCAATTCTCAAAGAGTAGGTGCTGTTACTCTTCCCATTTTAGGAAGCAGAGGCACAACAAGGTTAAGTAATTTGCTCAGAGTCACATAGCAAGTGGGGAAGCTGGGATTGGAACCTAGCCATCTGGCTTTGGATTAAGTGTTCAGTAAGAATCCATTAGATCAGCAGTCCCCAACCTTTTTGGCACCAGGGACAGGTGTTCCTACGAGACTCTAATGCCTGATGATCTGAGGTGGAGCTGAGGCAGTGATGCTAGCGCTGGGGAGTGGCTGCAAATACAGATGAAGCTTCACTCACTAGCCTTCCACTCACCTCCTGCTGTGCGGCCCAGTAACTAACAGGCCATAGACCGGTACCAGTCCGTAGATCAGGGATTGGGAACCCCTGCATTAGATGAATAAATTAATTCTAGGGCTGGTGAAGCCTAGATAACAGCTTTCTGAGTGTCAAAGACATGGGACCATAGAAGAACATAGTATAACCTGCTGTTTAATGGGTGAGGACCCCAGGGGTCAGAGGGTGAAAGACCTGCTGGAGGTCTTATCTGTGGCAGAGCTGAGAGAAGAACCCAGGCCTCCAAACAGCCATGCCCGGTCAGAGTTGCCCATGGCCTACAATCCTCAGGTTTTATGTACAAGGAGACGCTCTCTGGGAAAAAGGACAGTAACTTCTGTAATCATTAATGCAGAGTCTCGATGAACTCTCCAACATGTATCCATTAACTCTGTCCCCAAACACTTTAACATTGTTACAAAAATGGCAATAAAAGAACAAGGCACAATGCAATGCTATGTGGCAATCAATACATGCCTACAAAACCCTGCACTTTAGAACACGTACAAATAAAAGGATATACTAGAATGGCTGACTATGGGGCAGGGGAATGGGAGTGACACATGGGATAAGGGTAATATATAAAACAAGAAGGGGCTAGCCAGAACCAATGATGACCATGATCTATCACCTGGCGAGTACCAAAAATTGAGTAAAAATAGGACACTAGATGAAATCACTCTGCCTGAAACATGTTGGCTCTGGGCTCATGTAGGAAAGGTGGGGACACATCCTGGGCTGCCTCAATGAATGCAGAGGTCTGGAAGAGTGTCCCTGGGTGGGGCAAGTGAGGTAAAGGGAAGAGTAAGTCACAGCTGCCTCAGTGAGCTCAAGCTCCAGGCCAGAGGCCGCAGGAATACCCTCAAAGGCTGTAGGGAAGGAGTGAAGAGCAGTTCCTGGATTAGTTGTAAGAGGTCACAGTCACCTGCTGTCACACCTTCCTCACCAAGGGTTAGCCAAATCGACTATTAGAATGATTCTAAGGATGTGAGGAAGACATGGATATAGGCCAATAACCCCGTGATTGTATGATTGTAGGCTTGGTTGCCATAAGGGTCCTACTACATGCTGGTCAAAGTGACACACATACCCATCTCCCACGCCAATGAAGTGTACTTGTGAGGCTCGACGGGGAGGGCATCTTCATTTACTCAGCTGGCTCATCTGTAGTTGGGGCACAATTGAATGTACACCTCTCCTAACCACCCTACCTGGTTACTGGAACCTTCCTGCGAAGTGGTTATCCCCAGGGCACAGAGCCCGCAGTTCTGGGATCAGGTCACAAGGTGGCAGCGTGGGGAAGAAAGCTGGTTTTCAACTCCATGCAGTGGATGTTTAAGTTTGCCTTCAGGCATGGGAAGCAGGAGGTACCATGGTTCTTCAAGATTGGCTGATTTATTAAACATGAAGTGAAGCAGAAGCCTGTAACCCTAGTGGCAGGGGAAGGGCAGCAAGAAGAGGCAAGCATGCTTTTCTAGAAAGTAAATCTCCAAGCCTGTCAGTCTTCACCCATTAACCACCACGGAGATGGTGATTGTGTGCGTGAATATATAAGTGCTTATGTGTATGTATATGTGAATGTGTGTTATTGTGTGTGTGACTAGGGTAATTGTGTGTGTGAGGGTGACTGGGTGACTGTACATGAGTGCAAGTGTGGTTGTGGGGGAAGGGGGAAGCAGCCCGCTTGAGTGTCGCCAGAAAGGCTGGGAGGAAACTATAAACCTGGGCGATGTCCTCTTTATCAGTGAGCCCTTCTCCTGGGTGAATTGGAGTAGAGCGCAAAGTTCATGCAGATTAGTAGCAACTGGAAAGCATGAAGCAGGTAATGATATCGAAGGGGAGGAGGTGGCGCTCTAATGGAGAAGGAAGGGCCTGTACTAAATTCCACTTAGCCCCAGACTCAGGGAATGGATTCTGGGCCCAGCACAGCCGGTTCCACCCAGCCTGACCATTTTCAAGTGGTGCAGGTGGGACAGTTAATAACCTCCCTGGGCTTCAGTGTCTCCACCTGTAAAATGACAGAAAATTGGACTTGCCTTCCTCCTGGCTGTGTGTGAGGATTAAATGAGAGCTATGTGTGTAATGCACTCAGTAGGCGGCCTAGTATATAGTAAGTGCACATCTGTTGGTTGTGGAGAAAACATGAAATCAGGCTAGAGACCCATGTACAGCCTGGTCCAGCCCCACCACTCTGGACTAGTCTCCTGTCCTCTGCCTACCCCAGCCTTCCTGAGAAGACCTCCCTAATGGAATGGCCCTTCTCAGGGGAGTACCTGCCTCTGGGGTAGGGAGAGTTTGCAGGGGACAAGGGGAGAGAGCTGTCAGGCCTACACCTCCTAGATCCAGCTCCAGCTCTGACACTGCACACTCCAGGCAGTTTAGAGTACTGACTCACGCGTACTCCTGCTCAAGTTTTGCTCTTGTTTTTTCTTTTCTTTTTATTAAGGACTGGGTGGAGAACATTTGGTGTCATCCAGGATTACTTTGAAACTACCGCCTCACATTGGGAGCTGGCTTGAGTCAACTGGTCACCATGGAATTTCTTTTTTTAGCACATAAACAGCCAAGTTAGGAGCAGCTGTTGCCTCATCCAGGCAGGAAAGCAGCCTGTTGATGTTGAGCTGCCTAGCTCGTATTTCTTGGGCAGACAGATGCCATGTCTCTCAACTCACCAATTAGGAAGCCCAGAAACTGTGGTTTAAAGACCACATGTCTAGTTATGTCTAGTTATTTAGGTGGTTTCACCTGGGAAGCCCTCGCTGAATATCAAAGCCACAAGGTAAAGGACATATACAATATCTGGAGTGCTCCACTTCTTAAGGGCTACCCCAGGAAGCGGTGAATACTAAGTGCCAAGTCAGTGAAGAAACCCTGTTTTGGAGCCAAAGCATAAAAAACCCCAGCCACAAACCACAGAGCCTTCCTGAGCTCTTGTTTTCTGCAGGTTCTGAGCCCAAGGAGGGCCTCTGAGGAGAGGGGAGGCTGGAAGTAGGGAGAATTACATGGGATGAGGTAAGGCCTTTCAAGAGGCAGGAACAGCATAAGCTAAGGCACAGAGATAGTATCATATAAACTATGTTATAGGGAAAAGTTTGTTTGGAACAGAGGGTTTATAAGAATAAATTCAACACTCATTCATTTAGCATCTACTATGTGCTAGACACTTTGAGTCACAGGGATGAAGTTGATGAGCAAAACAAAAATCCATCCTCCGTGTATATTCTCTGACTAACAACAAGATAAATAGTAAAAGCTCACATTTATTGAGCTTTCTGCATGCCCGACACTGTTTTAAATACTTTATTTACTCATTTAATCCTCAAAACACCCATGTAAAGTAGTTATGGTTACCATGTCTAGTTCATGGACGAGGAAGCATAGGCATTGAGTGGTAAAGGTAGAATTCAAACCCAGGGCCCGTGCTCTGACCCCAACACTCTACTACTCCACCACCCTTGGTGAGAAAGGGTGAGAGGTCAGGTTGCCAGGTAACAGAGTCTGGTTTTCAGGGTGGCGAATGCTGGGCAGGGGAGGTTGGTTTCAGAAAATTTTTCTGGGGGCCTATGTGGAGTTGATTGGGGGGGCAGGTGGCTAGAAGGAACTTGGGGGTTCAGAGGGCAGTACAGCCCTCTGGCCTCACATAGGAGGAGGAGAGGAGTGAAGACAGGGGAATCGGTAGATAGGGCTTGGAATATTGCTTAGGCCATACCTGGCCTGGAATTAAAGAACTTGGCAGAAAGTGTTCCTTCCCATCAAAGAGGACTGACAACCAGTGGACTACTCTTTTTATTATCATTACTTGCACTTCATGAGGGGTGAGGGGGCTTTCTGGTGTGCCGAACCCTAGCCCATAACGAGGGCCTCGAAGGACCTCCCAGATTCGGCTAGAAAACGTGATGATCTGTACAAGGTCCAACCTCAGTCCTCTCTAAATTCCATTAGCCAATCTCCAAACTCAGTGTTCAGATGACCTGCAGACCCACTCCCATTCTCCCCACCCCAGTCCCCTCCTTGTATCACGGGACCCTTCCCATTTCTTCATCAGCAATCCCAGCGCCAGCCCCTCCTGGTGGCCAGCCTGCAGGTCCCGGTGCACGGCTAGAGTCATGCTTTTGTGCAGGTGGTACCACTGCTTTTGTCTCTCTGCCTGCCAACCACTACATGCTGGCTTCAGACTTCTAGAAGCATAAGCCAGATCCCTGATTCAACCTCTTCCAGTTTTCACCACGTTTCCTGAACGGATGTAGGATCTTACTCTGGCTTAGGTAAGAGAAGCCAACTTTATTTTTTGGCTGGTACCACTTCAGTGCTGTCAGTAAAGCCTCTTAGAGCGCCCCTCCCCACACCTGCACTCACAGCCCTCTTGGCCACACTGCTTTGCCAAGCCTTTTCCTCTCTGCATTCCGCCTCAGGGAAAGGACGGGCCCCCTGATATCCCAGAGAGTGCTGGATCCACAGGCACCATTTGGCTCACCCACCAGCGACTGCGCACTTCTCCCCTATTCCCTTTAGCCCTAGCCTCTTCCTCCCACCCTAGCTCTGCTCTGACCCTCAAAACACAGCTCCAGTTTTGTACACATCCCCCGTCTTGGGCAAGGTGGGGGTCCAGGGACAGGTACTCCCATGAGCTGGCAACAATATTAAGAACGAATTTCAAGATTGCCCTTTTAAGACTGGCCTCAGCCTGGCGCAGTCCTTGAGGGTTGGGAATTCCCGCCTGGGAATTTTTCCAATATTCTGCCAGCTGTTTCTTCTCTTTCAGTGGTTTTATTATATATATATATGTATATATATATTTTTTTCTGTGTGTGTGTGTGTGTGCTGACTCCTCCTTTCGCTTTCAGTATGGCAGCTCAGGCCAAATAGCTGTGGAGGGTGGGAACGAAGCATTTGCTGAGGTAGGAGCTGTGGCCAGCTGTGCCAAGGGAGGGGATGGGACAAAGGAGGAAATGGGAGTGGAACAGAGGAAACGAGACCAGAGCAGGGCGGCCTCTTGTTTTTCTGGTGATTTTCACGTCATTTGATTCTGGGCATATGGCCTTGTCTCCTGGCCCTGTCAAAAACGCACATTTGCTACTTGGCTGGGTGACACATTAACCCAGTAACACCAATTCACTTGTCAGATGTGCTGGCTGTTGCCTAACAGCGCAGAGACCAAGGAGAAGGACACGCAAAACAGGTAAGTTGTGAAGAAGCATATAGGGAGGGTCGGGGGTAGGGACCATATGCCTGGGAAGGTGTCCACACCAGACTCACAGGAATTGGGGCAAAAGGGATGAACCCTTGCCTAGGAGGACTTTCTTCACTGTATAATTAAGCTCCAAAAGGTGGGTAGGGTGGGTAGGGTCCCTCGGTGAGATCATTTTCCTGATGTGATATTGTCACCACAAAACCTGCCTGTGCCATTGGGTCTTCACGATTAGATCCCTTGGACAACTTTCCTGAGAGGACAGCCACTGGCCTCCAGCTTTAGATAAGTCTTCAGATAAGTCTGCTGCATGTAACAGAAAAGCAAAATTAGTAGCTCAAAGAAGAAACAGCTTTATTTTTCCCTCACATAAAAGAATTGTGGAGCCAGACAATCCTGAGCATTTTAAAAGCAAGACTTTAAGGAACAGGGACACCCAGGTACCCCTAGCCTTTACTCCACTTCTGCGCATTTTCCCAAGCCGGCCACTCATTCTGTGTGGAGTCTGAGAATTGGGCCTGCCTGGGTTTCCTTTCCTGCTATGTCATTGCCCCACATGCTTCCTGGGCTCACCTCCTAAATCTTGTCTTTGGGTCTGCCTCTGGGGGAACCCCAACGAAGATACTAACATTAGTGAATATTTACTGCACGTGAGGTCTTGTCTCATTTCCTCCTCAACCCTGTGTGGTGGGATGCAATTATTAAGTCCCATTTTAGGGATGAGGACATAACTTGCCCAAGGTCACCCAGTATCGGAGCCAAAACTCAAACCAGGCTGATCGTTTTGTGATATTTTCCGGGGATGGATTCGTAAACCTGAACCACTGGGTCAGAGAGTGCACATTTTCAGATTTTTGGCCTATTCTGCCAAATTGCCTTGAGTGAAGTCAAGCCTGACTGCCCTCCCCACCAGCAGTGTGAGGGACAACTCACTTCTCACATCTTTGCTGCCAGGAGCTCCCAGCTCTTTTCAGTTCGTCCCCCTGTGAGGCCACTCCTCCCAAATCCGTCTTTTTAAAAGTAGAGAGAGCATTAACTAACATGTAGACTTGCCTGTTAGCCTTATACTAGCAGATGTGCAATATGTGTCTGTGAGTTTAACTGAAAGAGATGGAACCAAGTAGACAAGTTCCTAATCTGAGCAGAACAGTTTCCTCCAGCCCTCTCGGCTTTCTGGGGACTACAGGTTTTGCCCCCTTCTGCTCCCTGGTGGAGGGTGAGCAGAGGTGTGTGGGTGGGCAGGTGGGAAAGGGAGCAGGATCAAGGAGGAGGGGCACCTGGAAGGCCACTGTGTGGCGAGGGCCTGGGGAGAGAAATCTTTGCATAACTTTGGTCTCTGCCACCACATTCCTTTTCTTAGCAGAAATACTGGTGCGGTGGGGGTGGCTGTGCCCGCAGCACCCTTCCTCTTAGATATGTGAAGAGCTATCAACCACTCCCCAGCCATTCCCCAGCCCAGGCGTGCCAATGCCTGAGGGTGGCAGGGAAGCACTCAGGCAGCTGGAGGCAGGCACAGGAATTCCTCTCGCCAGCACATAAAGCTGCTGTTTCAGATGTCCTGGGTGAGCAGGGAACTCCGCCTGTGGCTGCAAGATGGGGCTGTGCCTGTCTGACCCCTTTCTAATAAAACTCTCTACTAGGCTTTATAGTACCCAAAACACTTGCACATCAGGGAACTTCTTTGATCCTTCCACAACCTGTAAAGTGGACTGAGCCAGGGTGTCATTATCCCCATTTTACAGATAGGGAAGCTGAGGCTTTGGTTAAAATAATGGTTCAAAGTCACATGCTATAACTCAAGAGTTATGTACCCTCTCCTGCTAATCATTATATTCAGAGTGATAACAATATTCATTGAACATTATTACAGGCAGATACTGTGTGTGGCTCTTTGTCAGCCCTGATAGGTAGTCAGCCACTTCTGGCAGAGCTGGGATTTGAACCTGGGCTATCTGACTCCATAGCCAGGGGTTCTCAAAAGTGTGGTCCCCAGACCAAGATTATCAGCTGGAAACTTGTGAGAAATGCACATTCTCAGGCCCTTCCCTAGAACTACTGAATGAGAAACCTGAAGCAGGCCTCGGCAGTCAATGGCTTAACGTCCTCCAGGTAATCCTGATGCACTCTCGAACTTGAGAGTTGCTATTCTAATACATTCTTTCGACTCGGTGGATTCCAATCCTGACTGCACAGCAGAATCACTTGGGAGCTTTAATAAATACTAATGCAGGGCCAGAAATGAATCTCTTGGGTGGGGCTCAGGCATCAGTATTTTTAGAGGCTCCCTATGTTCACTTCACTGTCTTTGAGGCACCAGGGAGGTAAACGCTGGAAAACTCCACGTTTTTCCAGAAGGTTCTAAAGTAGAACAGGGCAGCCTGTTACAGAGAATCCTGGAGGGGATGAGGGGAGATTGAAATCTAGGAAGGAGAGACTCAGCCCCCACTTCTCAAGCAGCCTCTGTGAGGGCCCAGGAAGCCTGCAGCCTTGCGGTGGGGGTGGGGAGCAGAGTGCCCTGTTTGTCTTGGCCTTTGCCCAAGCAGGCTGTTCTGTGTGGAGCTGCAACTCTTTTGTTTGTGTGGTTTAACTGTTGGCCTGTTTTTTTCTAGGACTGATTAGGTTTCCCTGAGAAGAACATATCCCTCTCTAGTCCATAGGATTCCCGAAAAGGGGCTGAAACAGCTGTTTCCCCTTAGAGCGGAGGCGAGGCGGGGGTGGGAGGGACTGGCTCCTGCTTCAAACTACCACAACCTGAGCCTACTCAGATTAAGGAATCTGATGAGTATGTCAGTCAGGGTCCAGTCAGGAGACAGAGTACACCAGTCATTTTAACAGACAGAATCTGATCTGAAGGACTGTTAATGAGGAACTGAAGAACTGAAAAGGCAGAGAGAGAACGCTGTGAAGTATCACAGGTCACAACCACAGAAGCGGCTAGGGTGTCCCTAGGCCTGGAGGAACAAAGAGAAAAGGCTGCAGTTGTTAAAATTTAGAAGTTCGGAGAATGGCTGTGGAGCTGAAACCCAGATCTTTAAGGATGGGGTGCCAGCTGTGGTGCTGTGTCCCCCGGGGGAAATCATGAGGTTGGTTCTGCAAGCACTGGGGGAAAAACAAACTGGAATCAACTGCTATCTCGGAATGAACTGCTGCTGTCGGGTGGAAAGTGTTGCTAGGGTTAGGGGAATGCTGGAGCAGCTGTGTTTCTGGCTGTCTAACTTCTCTCTACCCTTGGGGACACTCCATCCTCACCCCAATCTCACACTCTCCCACTTCTCAGTTTTCTTCTTTCCAGGACTAATTCCAAATGTTGCTAGTTCAATCGATAAGGCTTTATTGAACACCTATCATGCCCTGGGCCCTAAGGTCTGGGTGCCAGAGATAGAGATATAATAATAGTGCCCACATTCATTGGAGCATTTACCTGTCTGACTCTGCCTGCTCTAAGCATCTCACATGCATTAACTCATTTACTATTACCCTCAATTTATATATGGGGAAAAAGAGGCACAGAGACATTTACTACCTTACTTAAGGTTATTATTTAGCTAGTAAGTGGCAGAACCTGAATAGGAACCCTATTAGTGTGGCTCCCCTACCCAATATTCTTCGCCAATTCATCTCATTGCTTCAAGTCCTAGAGAGACAGACATGTAAATAGTTAGCTGACTGCAGCACAAAGAGGAGAATGCCACAAGGAGAGGGTGGTGGTAACACATTTCATTCATTCGCTCAGTAGTAAATCTTTAGACTGGGTATAAATGGTGAGCAAAACCAGAAATTCTACCTGCTCTTGGAGACAGGGGCATTAGACAAATTTTCACACCCCAAAAAGTTAGCTCCATTAAACAGGTACCCTTTGCTGTGAACAGTGTAATCACAAAGATTTGTTATAAATGTGGGAATGAAAGAAGGCTTCTTCCTGGAGAAGTGGTGGTTGGGCTAGGGTAGGAAAGATGAGATGGAGTTACTCGAATGAAAAAAAGAGAGTTCCAGGCAGAAGGAACAGCATGTGCAAAGGCTCTGTGGTGGGGAGGGTGTAGTGAGTATGAGGGCTACAAGTCCTGCCCCTGAGCTCTGGCCAGCTGACCTTGGCCAGCCCTCCCAGGCTGGAGCCCTATGGCCCACCCCTTCCTAGATTATGCTGGAGGCTGGCCATCACTTGCTAGTGCAGGTCCCAGCCTCCTTCAGCTCCTAACAGGCTGGCCTCAGGGGACTCCTGAGGGAGGCCTGAAAAAGCTCCGAAGCTGGAAGCTGGTCTGGGGACAATTCCGTGGGTAGCAAATGGAGCAAGTCCCCAGGGAGTCTTTGGAGCGGGAGTGAAAGAGCTCATTGTATAAATGACCTTTGTAAAAAGAAGCCTCAGGGCAGCTGGGGGCACAAATGGGCAATGATGGATCTCTCCCCACAACCACCTGAATCTTGACTGGGAGTCTTGGAGCACTCAACACTTAACAATTAACTCCCACTCCTTGACAGGGTGGGAAGGCAAAGATTAGGTCCATTTTACAGGGCAGGGAAACTGACAGGCAAGACTAGAGAGGAACTTCTCCGTCTGGGGCGGCTTTCAGGCTGAACCTTCTGGAATGCAGCTGGGCCTTCGGAGCATGAGGTTCTGAGGAGCCATGCACAGGCTTTGTGAAGCGTCCAGAGAGCCTCTGGAATTAGCAGGCGAGACTCTAACCTCCTAATGGGTTTGGAAAGAAGAAGAGACAGATCAGAGGAAAGAGAGAACTGCTTCTTCCTAGATTCCCAAGTGCCTCCTCTCTGCCCTGTTTACAGAAAACAAAGTGCCTTTGGCTGACTGGGTGAGTTCCCCTGAAGCAATTAGAGCAACCACTGTCAATGCTTCCAGGAGGCCACCTTCTTCCCTGACCCTTCCACCTTGCAGTAGGTGAAGGCTCCACTGGGGGCCAGTGCTGGCGTCTGTTGGGAACTGCATGCCTAGGGTCCCCAACTCCTCCCACAATCCAGCCAGCACTGAAGGGGTGCCCAAAGCTATCCAATTTTCCGTGGGCCCAACCTAATCAAGCACTGCGGACTGTGTCATCCTCATCGCAACTTGGGAACATCTGATGAGGAGGAACAGCTTTGAATGGGCCCCTCTGGTTCCCAGTGGAAAACCGAGCCCCTCCCCTCCTGACCCCTGTGTAGGCCTGAGGTAGGCCTTTCAACAGAACCACCCAACTGGAGGCACTGAACAATGATTTGAATGCTCCTTCCGGGGCAAAGGTGAGGGTGTGTACGCAAATCTCTGTTGTGCCCTGTTGGGGTGAGGGGCCCTACAGGATGCCACCACCTGTCTGCCACGCTGACTAGGCCTTGGAGGACATGGGAATCACCTGATGAGATGACATGGGCCAGGACTCATCTTGGGTGAGGACTCAGTAGCTGACAGAGGGACACCTCCTATTGATATGCTGGGGGTCCAGAGACTCTTTGTCCTCTTAATACCCGTGGCTCAATATCTTTCCTACCAGCCTGATGAACTGCTTGGGTGGTAGAGAAGTTTCCTCTCTCCTTTCTTTACTTTGTCCCCCACCCCGACACCTCACCCTAGGTTGGCAGGTCTGGGGGTATACTGGAGCCAGCTCATACAGGCTTGCAAGAGCCAACTGTTAAATATTCAGAAATTTTGTAAGCTGATTGCTAAACTCAGCCACCATTAAAAATTAAATTATACAAACCAGTATAATTATTCTCAAACTTTTGTTCATTAGGATCCTAAGGATCCTTTTCAGACATTATTTTGCATTTTACTACCCTCACCATGAAATTTTAATATTACTGATATACTGTATGTCTGCTTATGTACTGAGTGTCTATATCTGTGTTTTAGCTATAAAAAGAGTAAGATTATTTCTGTCCTCCACCAAGAACCAATTGTCACCTCTGTTGAGAATGCCTGATATAAACTCACAATTAAATAAATTATATTAAAAACAAAAGAAACACATACTCAAAACTCATCACTTCCTAGTTATTTTACTACAATTTTACTATTATCAATTCTTTCCAAGTTATTGATATATTTTTTTTACTCTGAAGAGCTAATTGTTCAACATTTACCAGTATAGCACTGGGTAGGTCTTTTAGCAAAATAACAGACACTTTGA
The DNA here is from genome assembly GCF_000325575.1 of Pteropus alecto. Lineage (NCBI taxonomy): Eukaryota > Metazoa > Chordata > Mammalia > Chiroptera > Pteropodidae > Pteropus > Pteropus alecto. The sequence continues at coordinate 1,573,058 of NW_006432451.1, read as the reverse complement.
GAAGTGATTGATTTTAGTCAAAGAAAGACTTTTTTCTAGCAAAAACTTCAGTTGAAGAAACACAGGAGGACCTGGAGAACTCCAGGGGATGCAGGCAAAACGGGAAAGAGGAGGCAAGAGAGAGAAAGGCCCTTCGATGCTGACTCCATATTGGCTGAAGGGTATCCCTCTATATGAAAAGTTTAAAGTGTGTGTGTGTGTGTGTGCGCGTGCGCAGAGTCTGCGTGTATGTAATTCACATCCTCCTGCTCAGGATTGTTTGTGATTAGCAATCACTTGCTTTTACCTCAGGTGTAGTGCACACCTTCACACACCATTAGAGGTCAGGGCAGAAAGTTGAGACATCCCCCGCCCCTACTGCCCTATTTCCTCCCAGTGTCTCTTGTCTAGAGTCTCCTGTAAACATCTGAATCTCCATTCTGAATGGTGCGCTGGGCCCTAAGGGAACACAGAGAAACCAATGACACTGCCCAGCCTTGAGGAGAGGGAGAAGACACAACTTTCACACAGACACACAATGTATAAGTATCGCATCGCTTCCTCCTCTCTGGGCCTCAGTTTCCTCACCAATAAAATGGAAGGGGTGGACTGTGTTCTAGGAGGCCCTCTCCACTCTCACCATCCTTGCCTGGAAAGCCATCTCTTCTTGCTTCCATCTGGACAAGGTCACTTCCTCCTCCCACTCCTCTGGCCTCCCTCATTTCCCATCCACCTGTAGGATGGCCTTCAACTTGGGCTTTAGCTTCTGAAGTGCCTTTAGTTCCAACTGCTTCTCCCCTGAAAGGCGATATGAAAGAGAGCAGAGCATGAACTCCGATACCGTCATTATTTTTTGAAAGCACTCATGTAATTCACTAAATTGATTCTATGACCTGAAGTTTGAAAAGCACCTTGGTGGATGGCAGCTGGGTTCATCAAATTACTTGTCACCTGGCCAACTGTGAGCCATTATCAGCCTGTCCCAACACCAGACTCCTTGTCTTTAAAACAGGAATAAGGCCTGCAGCACCTAGGTTGGGGTGAAGGTGCATGAGCTACTGTGTTGTGCACATAGTGGATCCTTGCTGTGGACTGAATTGTGTCCCCCCAAATTCATATGTTGATGCCCTAACCCCCCAGTACCTTAGAATGTGACTATATTTGGACACAGGGCCTTTAAAACAGCAGTTAAGTTAAAATGAGGCCATTAGGGTGGGCTTAATCCAATCTAACTGGTGTCTTCCTAAGAAGAAGAGATTAGGACATTTAGAGAGACACCAGGGTCCTGAATGCTCAGAGGGATGACCATGTGAACAGGCAGCAAGGGGGTGGTTGTCTGCAAGCCAAGGAGAGAGGCCTCAGGAAAAATCAAGCTTTCTGGCACCTTGATCTTGGACTTCCAGCCTCCTAATCTGTGAGAAGGTAAATTTGTTTAAATCACCCAGTCCGTGGTATTTTGTTATGGCAGCTCTGGCAGACTACTATAGTCCTTAAGAGGCACTGATTCTGCCTTTAATTTGCATCAGCCTTGTTTTAGATGTAGGAAGTCTTATGACACCAGGTAGGTGTAGCTTTCCCTGTGTCCCCAGAGGGCATAGTTCAACAATGGCGCAAAATACCTGGGTCCTCATTGTCCACTTTGCCCACCTGCAGACAGGGTGGGGGGATCCATCTGCCATTCACTAAAGTGCTTTTCAAACTTCAGGTTAGGGAATCAATATAGAGTCACACGAGTGCTTTTTACAAATAATGACACAATATAGCAGAAAATAGAAAATGCCAGAGTTAGGGAGGGGACTGGGTCCTCAGGGCAAGGGCCTAAAATGGGTGGATTCACTTTGTCCAGGCAAATGGCCATGGAGCCCTAGCCTTGGGTTCTGTCCTCTCTTCGTCATGGGACAAGTGACATGACCTCCTGGGCCTCAGGTTTCCTATCTGCAAAATCTCCTCACAGAGAGGGGTGCTGTCCAGGAGCCAAGGAACCTGAAGGCCCCCACCCACTGGCATAACAGGCAGTTTTGTTCTTTCATCCTTTCATTCAGGTCTGTCTGCTCTAGCAGGGGAACTATTTTTTTCCTCTTCTACCTCAGGAGAAAGGAATGCACGTGCCCCTCACCCCTCAAGAATCCCTGGCTGGGGATGGGCCAGGAACTCAGGGGTATCCAGAAAGGCACTTCAGAAGCTAAAGCCCAAGTCGAAACTCTCCTAAGGATTTTATGCAGATAAAATCAACTTCTGGTAAATGCTTGAAGCAGCTTCCAAAGGGGAGCGATGTCCTAAGAGGCCAGGAGAGGAGTAGCCTCCTACCCTTTGTTCAGGAAACAGAGGGATCTGGGCCCACCGCCACCCCTCCACACTCTGGCTAGGTTCCCAGGAACATGGCCCTTCGGCCCTGAGTCACTGTTAGAAGCCACCCTGGGCCCCCAGGGAGTGCAGGCTGGGACAGCTTCTCCCTCAGATGGTTCCCTGAACATGGTGTCCTAGCCACCCCCTCCCTCAGCCAGGCCCTTCTCCATGACATGAACAAGCTTCTTTTCTCTGGGCCTCTTCTTCTGCCTCTCTGCAACCCATGGTGACAAACCTGCTTCCATGCAGGGAACTTGGATGTGAGTAGACTGTCTGGAATTCCTAGAGGATTTATAACCCAGCAACTGGGATGGGTATAGCTGACCCCCACCCCTACCGCAGCTCTGACTCTGCCTCTAGCTCTGGCATTGGTCTCTCCTCTGTGGCCCCAGAGGCACATCTAAGTCACCATCTTAACCTCCATCCCCAGGTTCAGAGCAGAGAGCACTAGATGCAGAGTCAGAAGCCCTGTTTCCAGACCCAGACTGCCTCTAACTATATGTGACCTCAGGCAGTCCATCTAACCTTTCTGGGCCTTGGTTTCCTTACCTGTAAAACAGGTGGGCTGGTGGGAGATAGGTTAGTACTTGATTTTCTTTAAGAGATCTTTAACTGTTCTGTTTTTCTAAAATTCTAGGAAATGAACTAGAGGAGCTGAAACCATGCTGGTTTCTGCCTCAAATGGTAAAATGGGTACCCTTGTTCCTGGGGATGCAGCCGGCGCTTCTGAGCCACCAGACCAGTTTCCAGGGTTTACAGTCTGGTTGGTGGGGCAGAGGGTAGACATGCTTTCTGCAGCTTCACACCAGCAGGGTGTGAACTTTGGCCTGTACAGGGTATACCCAGGTCTGGGGCGGGACAGGGAGAGTGGTCATTCCCCACGAAGCAGCTGTGTTCTGCACCAGAGCTGGGAAATGGGGAACTTCTCCTTGGCAGTCCTCACTAGCCACTCTCCCTTCTCTTCTGTCTCAACTCGGAGACCCTCTGCTTTATTTTGGAGATGCCCATTGTCCAAGACTGATCAGAGAGACTCCCAAACCCCACCCACTCGACCTGCCCCCAGATCGTCCCCGTCATCCCCCTCGCCAACTGTCCTTTGTGAATCAGGAGACTAACAGATAATCAGCCCCTCTGGCCCAGAATTTCACTTGTTGAAATTAATCCTAAAAAAAAAGAGGCCCTCAGATGCTCTTTCTCCTCTGTGAAAGATGCCCTGACCAGTGCCCCCACTCCACCTTCCTACACACCAGACCCAGCTCCTTCTCTGTGGGGTTTAGGGACTTCTCTGTGGCGAGCAGGGGCTCTTCTTTGTTTCTCAGCACCCAACAAGTGCCTGTCTTCAAAATATTGCAGATGACATTTGGCCAAAAGGGAAATTGGTTTATGCCTGCAGCTGGTCCTAACTCTGTTATTTAGGGATAACAAAAGATGGGAAAAGTAAGTAAGGCTAGACACTGGGTTAAATTGTCTGCTGCAGCTGCTAGCCTAGAGTGTGGTTTGGCCATATCTATCAAAATTATAAATGCATTTCCTTTCTGACCCTGCAATTTCACTTCTAGGAGTTTATTGACAGATGGATGTTCACATATGTAAAATGATACATGTACAATATTAGTCACTATTTGCAACAGATTGGAAACAACTTAAATGTTCATTTATGGAGTCTAGTTTAATACATTATGCTTCAAATATATAGAGGAGAATTCTATGAGGGATAAAAAAAAAAAAAATTGCTTTTTCCGCTATCTGGAGCCTTGGAGGCCTGCTGAGAACAGGACTTCTAAAACAACAAATATGTCTGGAAGGCTATGGTCCAAGGCTATTTTTGCTGTCTATAAGCGGGGTCTCCGGAACCAGAGAGAACACACCACTCTTCTTAAAACTGAAGGCGTTTATGCTCGAGATGAGACTGAGTTTTATTTAAGCAAGAGATGTGCTTATGTGTACAAGGCAAAGAATAACACGGTGACTCCTGGTGGCAAACCGAACAAAACCAGAGTAATTTGGGGCTAGGTAACTTGTGTTCATGGAAACGGTGGTATGGTTTGTGCCAAATTCCAAAGCAACCTTCCTGCTAAGGCCATTGGACACAGAATCGTGTAATGCTGTGCCCCTCATGGATTTAAACTTAGTAAATAAAGTAGATTTGTTCTCTTGTAAGCAAACATTCAAATAAACAAATAAACAAAATGATTGAGGAAGCTCTCCTTGAATATAAATAGGAAGACTTCTAAGATATATTGTTGAATTAGAAAGGAGGGTGAGGAAGAGAGTGGTAGTTCATTATTCTTTGTGTAAAAAATGGGGAGGGGTCTGGGGAAGGAATACATTTAAGTGTACATGTGTTTGTTTCGATATGCATAAAAGGGTCCTTCACGGAGGCCTCACAGTGAATGGGTTAACAGTCAGTACCATGAGAGAAAAAATGGGCAAATGAGGAACAAGGTGGGAAGAAGTCTTTCCACTAAATGCTCTTTGAATATTTGGAATGTAAATGTGTTAACCTATTAAAAAATAAAATGCAAAATAAAATTAATAAAGACTATGAGGCAACATTGGAAAATGCTTATAAGATAGGTAGGGAAAAATTAAAACTATATTCAGTGAGATCATAACTATGTAAAACAAATGCATGTTAAAATTTCTATATGTAGAAGAAAAATTCTAAGTAATTTTTATTTCCTTTTTTTGTTGTTTTTCCCCCAGAAATTTCTATAATATATATTGCTTTTATTATTAGAAAAAATTAGTGACGCAAGAAAATACATATCTACTAAGAGAATGTATATTCTGTATAATCTCAGTTATGAAAACAAGGCATTGAAAAAGAATGGAAGGAAATATGCAGTGTTCACAGTGGTTGTCTATAGATGTGAGATATTAGATAATTTTTATACTTTGTATTACTTTCATGACGGAAGGAACGGAAGGAAGGAAAGAAGGGAGGAAGGAAGGAATTCTAGTGGGAGGGAATTCTTCACAATAACAGTTGTGTTAGGGTGTAAGATTATGGGTAATTTTTGTTGCTTTGTTTAGTTTCCCAAACTTTTCATTATGTGGTTTTATTGTTATTTTAGCGGGAATAAAACCCTCATTGCTGCAGAGCAGGATTTCACTCTCCAAAGATCTGCTGATTTGTGCTAAAGAGCTGGAGCTCCTACATGCTTGTTATTCATTTCAAGTAAGAAAGCAAAAGGGGTTGCTCTCGATGATGGGAGATTGCTACTGGTGACATGTCACTGGGGGAGAGAGAGCAAACATCAGAGCACCCTTAGCCCTTAAAATATCTCAGTGGGCAAACATTTATGGAGCCCCTCAGCCAGGCTTGGTGCTGCGAGAGTGAAGAGTAGTAAGATACAGTCTCTGCCCTCCCTGGGCTCCAGCCTCCTATGGCGTTCTAAGGCAAGAGTGTTTCACATGGAGGTGGAAGGGGTGTCCTCAGCGAGGCCTGAGCAGAGGCCTGGCAAGATCTGGCCTTGCAGACAGTGTCTAACTTCACCAATGGACAAAATGAGGCCGGTCTAAAATTAGGATTGTCCAAGGGTGAACCCTCACTGGTCCTCACTTGCCTTGCCATCGTGAGCACATATCCAAGCAGAATCTTCTTGGTGGAAAGACACCACTAAGTGATTACAAAGCAAACTGTCCCATAAGAGTTTCGGTCGTCCAAACTCAAGAGACCTGGACTTTGCTTCTGGTTCTGCCATTAACTATCTATGGGACCTTGGACAAGTAATTCTACCTTTATGAACCTCAATCTCCTCATTGTAAAGTAGGGAGAATCATAATAATAATGAATAGTACCTGCCCTGAATTCCTCCCAAAGTGTTTTGTGAGGATTAGATAACAAATGTATATAAAAGCACATTAAAACTATAAAGCATGGCAACTGATGAATGGATAAACAAAATGTGATATATCAACACAATGGAATACTATTCAATCTTAAAAAGGAATGAAGTACTGGTATATGATTCGACATGCGTGAACCTTGAAAACCTTACCATAAGTGAAAGATGACAGACACAAAAGACTGCATATTTTATGATTCCATTCATATGCAATGTTCAGACTAGGCAAATCCATAGAGATAGAAAGCAGATCAGTGGTTGCCAAGGGCTGGGGGGAGGGGGATGGAGAGTGACTGCTTAATGCGTACAGTGTTTCCTTTTGAAGTGATGAAGATACTCAGGAATAGATGAATAGCAGCGATGGTCGCACGACATTGTGAATGTACTGAAGTCACTGAATTGAACACTTTAAAAATGATTAAAATGGTAAATTTGTTATAGGTATTTTACCACACTTTTTAAAAACTGAAATAAGTATAGATGATTCAAATCTGAGTTTATTATTATGATTATTTCCACAATTAATAATAATAAAAAGATTAGATGTCCAGAATTTCAGAGTTCTTCATCTCTACCAAGGCAGTGTGAAAAGTGACTAGAAAAAGAAAAGAAAGTCACACTCAGAAACTGATCGGAGTCCCAGGGACACAAGTCATTCATCCTGGGAGCAGTGTGGCCAGAGGGGAATCCTGAAATGCCAAGGCCAGGGAAGCACACTGATCTGGGAATTTTAAAAACCATTTTGTGGGCTCACCCTTTAATTTAGTGGCCGTGTGATCCCTCGGGGGAGATTTAATCCCCAGCCTCCTGGCCCCAAACCATTTCCCAGCCAGACAGGAAAAGTGTTTTCTGGTTCCTGCCCAGACGGCAAAGGGCAGCTTCCTGGACATAAAGGGGCTGGAACCTGGCTTAGCTCCTGCGTGACCGCAGACCTGTAAGGCTTCAGAACTGGAGACTTAAGATGAAGACTTCTTGATGACAATGATGTGACATAAGAGCAACAATTCATTCACAGGACACTCAGATGTGCAAAGAAGATATTGTTCCTTTCTTTTTTTTTTTTTTTCCTGTTACTGATTTAATCTGTCTCGTGAGCCCCACCTCAGAGAGTGGGAGTTGCGAAGGAAGAAGATAACTTGTCAGTTGGGCATCTTGGTCCTTTCCCGTTTAACCTGCACCTAGCAGATAATATTCAGTCACCTCATTAATCGGGCCATTTCTCCCTTCCCTCCCCCACCCTCTCCTTATGCAACCTTGGGGTCAGTTCTCACACATGGAACCCGCTGCTCCCTTGGCCCTTTTCCTTCTCCCCACAATGTACAGGGCCTGAGGGGTAGGCACACCCTCTCCATCAGGGTTTCTTAAATTTCCCTGACGAGAAGCTGTAACTGGGGCACTAAGAGTATGATCAAGTAAATCCGGGGCAGGACCCAAGAATCCGTATTTAGTTCTCTCTCAGGAAAGTTAGAGAAATACTGCTCTGTGCCATATACTGGGTTCTCTCTAGCCTGGCTTACAATAACCTTAATGGTCAAGTCCTCCAGGCTGAAAACATTTATAAAATTATTTCCTTCTCTCCAAAGCCTTTCAAGATTATTGTCTTGCAAGGAGCAATGCATCAATAAAGGGAAACTTGTTAGTTGAAGGAGAGCAATGACTTTGTTGTAGAAACTGGTTCTTTGCTCCCCTTTTGACACTACAGAAACCTGCTGATTCTGGCCTGGGGAGCCTCAAAGGTCAGCAGGATTAATGGACTTACACTTTCAAAAGTATTTTTTAAATCCTCAATCACTAACAACAATAATATCTAATATTCATTGAAAACCTACTATGAGCAAGGCATTGTTACATGCATTCACAGATTATCTTTCTTAATCTTCACAACAACTTTACACTATAAACTATCCCCAGTTTACATGTAAGGAAACTGAGGTGCATAGAGGTTCAACAATTTGCCCAGGGAAGAGACAGGATTCGAAGTGATGTCTGGGTAACTCTAAGTGTTCTTTTACTCACTAAGATACTCTTCCCCTTCCCAAGTTTGAGGTCTCTTAGAAATCATCTGGTCCAATCTTTCTATTTTACAGGTGTGGAGACCTAGGCTTGGAGAGGGAGAGTGACTTACCAAGGACACAAGAGCTAGTCAGCAGCAAGGCTGGGAATACATTCCAGGGCTGGGGCTCCTGATCCAGTGCTCCTCCCCTCATCCTCAGCGCTGGCATTTGACTTGCGATTCTCAACATTCCCCAGTTGCTGTTGTACAGAGCTGCTTAACTGCCTAAGGACAGCGAGAGTCTTCAGGGGTCTGAGATCTGTCAGATGGTTTCATAATTTTAGTTAATTCTCGAAACATTGCTTCGATGCTGTTGCACCATGTTTCCGTTCATCGATTTCTAATGTGCACATTTTTTGGTTATGACTCTAAACCATTTGCAGTCTAATTCTGTTTTGCAGATTTTTTAGGAGTCAAAAAAAAGGTGAGGCTGGTAGTCCCATGAGAGCATCTCTGGACCATAACAGTTTGTTTCACCTTTGCAAGGTGCAAAGCCCTGAGGCAGGGAACTCCTCTGAGGGTGTGAATAATTGGGGTGAGAAGCCTGTTGACACTGGTCATAGGATCTTTGTCCCTGCACATTTCACAACTTGGAAGGGGAAACTCCGAAATCCCAAGTGGAAGAAGAAAGGGAGTCCACATTTAGTGAGCGGCTGCTATGAGCCAGACCCGGTGTTAAATACTTAAAAGAATTATTTCATTTAATTCCTAACCTTGCCCTGCAAGACAGGTACTATTATCCTCATTCCACGGATGAAGAAATCAAGGCTCTGAGACTGTAATTTGCCTGAGGTCTCACAGCTTTTAAACCAGATGACCTGGAATTTGCACTCAGAGTCCGTTGGATTCCAGACATTATACATAGGACACTATGGAGCCTTCAAGGGTGAAATGCCACCTACAAGCTTTACCAAGTCTTTGCAGGTCCAACCAAGTGCTGCCGGACAGGATTCTTCATCATCCTGATCCTCACCTGGGCTAACATTTCCTGATTCTGTGCTGCTCTCATCTGAAGTCCATACTTGTCCCTATCTCAGCTCTTATTTTCTGGCCAGGAGGAGTTAACGGCCTTAATGAGGTGTTCTGGAAATATCAATCATTGCATCGCCCACGCACACCCCTTCTGGGGGACTGCTTACCTCAAAACCTGTCCTCCAGGGTACCAGCTGATTGCTCCAAGATGGACACCTGACCAAGGTCAGTTCAGCAGTAACTAGCTCAGCTACTTGAGCTTTGTGGGATCTTAGCGAAGAGGAGCTGTTTCCATCAGATGCCTTTTCAAAAGTTGGAAACTGGGCACTGAATAAGTAGTGGCACTTGAATTATAAATGCTGATTTGTAGAAAGGTGCCTAGGAAGTAGGGAAGGATATGATGGTCCACCTCTGAACTGATGAATAAATAAGCCAAGCCTATGCAATGAGAAAGGAGTAGAGCATATGTGCAGTGGCAATTTCCATGAGGACATGCTGTATAGCAGTTCCTGTTCTTGGATTCCCGTGAACCTTCTCTATCCTTTCATTTAAACCCCTTTTCCTGAGGTTAATTAATTTAGGGTTCCTTCTCTTCCTTGAAACCTAAGAACCTTTTTCTAGAGCAGGAGGAAACTTGAAATAATTTATAAGGTCTGAACTTCCTTTCAATTGGCAAAGAACACCTTTGGGTTAAGAGTTCCCAAAGGACTCCAACCATCAAGTCACAGGGAGCCCTGATCCATATTCAAATGTATGTTAAATGCAGCAACAGATTAAAAGGCTGAATAAAACTATTGCTGCAGTGAGACAGAATTATGAAATGCAGAGATAAGTACAAAGCACAGCAGTGTGGGACCATTTAATGCAGGTGCAAACAGCCTAGCAGATCTCAGTAACCTTTGGGGTCTCATTACATGAGAGCACACTAATGTTGAACCTGAACCCTCTGTTAAGAAGGGAGAGGTGGGATGATACATTTTGGGTTGACTTACATCAGAAATAATTTAAATAATGTTTTGGCTTTTAAATGGATAATAACTTCAATAACATTAAATTTCTCTCATGATAGAAAAATACTTCTATGTCTCCTATGATTATTTTATGTGTTACCTTTCAAGAAGAAAGAGCAACCTACCTTAGAATTCTCTTGGAGGTATTATTGCATTATCTTCTAGCCTCCATTACTGTTGAAGAGAAGTCTGCTTTTACTCTATATTAGTTCCTTTGTAGGATATCTGTCTTATTTCCCTGGTTGCATTTAAAATATTTCTGTCTTTGGTGTACTGCATTTGCTCTTACATATCTACCCATGGAGTTAAAAAAATGCTGTTCAGGTTTCAATATGATTCTTCAATCTGATGATATATGTTGTATAACAAAGAATCTGTCTGGTCTTTGTCCTGGGTTCCTGGAAGGGAGCTCCTACACCCATCCCGATATTCCCAACTGATAGAAGCATCTTTGTTAATCATGGTGGGACCCTTAGACCACACCTGAGTTTATGCTAATGAGTGATTCAGGACGGGAGCAGGTCACACCAAGAAAACCAACCACCTAATTAGAGGGTTGCGGATTTGAACTGTGGTATCAGCCGAACTTCCTCTGGGGAGGGAGGGGAGCTAGAGATTGAATTTAATCAATCATACATATATAACGAAACCCCAATAAAAACTGGACACTCGAAGTTTGGGTGAGCCTCCTAGTTTGTAAATGCATTGATATGCTGGGAAGGTGATATATCCTGATTTCACGTGAGGGCTCATGGAAAGTCCGTGTTTGGGACCTTCCCAGATCTTGTCCTATGTGTCTCTTCATTGGCTTGTTCTGATTTGTATCCCTTATAATGAAACTGTAATCATTAAGTGTAGCACTTTCCTGAGTTCGCTAAATCATCCTAGCAAGTTATGGAACCTGAGGGGGTTATGAGAATCCATGAATTTGTGGCCAATTGGTCAGAAGCGAGGATGGTCTGGGGACCCTTGAACTTGCAGCTGTCATCTAAGTAGGGTAGTCTTATTGGAGAATGTATCCTTAACCTGTGGAGGCTATGCTAATTCTGGGTGGTTACTGCCAGAACTGCACTGCGGTATTGCACATCTTTGTTCACTCTGGGAAGATTTCAGTGTTAGACACATGTGCTCATCAAATACTAACACTGATTTACTGAGAAAACTGTAATGACTCCCTATTGCCTATTCTTCCTATTGGAGCAAACCGTGGCTCTTCTGCTTGGCACCAAAAACATGCCATTAAGTGTAGGAGAAATAATGTCATACCTTTGATGTCAAAATAAGACAGTATAAAATAGAGGCGGTGTGGCAGATGGCATTAATATTCCCGTAGCAGACATTACTGATGTTCGGCCCAGATCTTCTCAGATCTCTTTTCAAGTTCTGTTCCTTCCCAATTTCTGTGTGATTTTATTTCTAAGAGCCGTGTACCTATGACTCTTTTTGAAGGACTGCTCCAGGGCTATTGGAGCTGCTTCACCCAGCTTCAGAAAGCCAAAAGTGCCCAGTTGCTTAGGTCCCCTTGAAGCAGTCCTTCACCAATAACTGACAGCTGTGGAAATATGAAAGCTTAGCTCCCTGCCCTGAGTTAGGATAGACTCTGAGGTATAATTTACACTCCAGAATCCTCTGCAGGATGAAGCTCAGCCCAGGACTTTGCTTAAAATTATACCCTTAGCTTTGCCTCCTTCCCTTTACCTCCCCCACTCTTTTCCTGGATTCTCTTAGGAACACTTCTTAATATATCACTTACCACAAATCCTTGACTCAGGGTCCACTTCTGGGGAACCTAAAAGTTTCCAACCATTCACTACTGAACAGGTTGCCATGTGACTTGCAATGCCTGGGGGTAGGGGAATCTATTTCTCAGTCCCCACTGAGTCAAGATCGGCCATATGATGTGCTTTCACCAAGGGAATGTGATGAGAAGTAATGTATGCTACACATTACTTGACTCTTAAGAATCATCACATGTTACTGGAATTGCTCTTTTCTCTGGGAAAAGGCCAAGATAGGAGCTTCTCTTTCAGCCTAGATCCCAGAACAAGACATGCAAAGCAAAACTACAGCTGACACAGAGCCAGTATGTAAGGTGAGCAAGAGCAAACCTTTATTATTGTAAGACACTGAGATTTGGGGGTTGTTACTACAGCATAACCTAACAGATGTAATACAGGAAGGGTAGCATAATAGTTAAAGAGCATGTGTCCTGGAGTTAGACAGCCTGGGGTCAAGGCCAAACTCTACCACTTACTACCACTTGGTCAAGTTACTTAGCTGAGCCTCAGTTTCTCCATTCATAAAATGGGAATATTAATGATATCAACTTCATAAGTGCATCAAATGAGTTAACACAAAGTACTTTAAACAGTGCCTTGCACATGGTACACACTTAATAATTAACTAAAGTGTACTAGTTGCAAGTGATAGCTCATCTCCAAGTTTCCAATGTTTCTCCCACAGACACTGAGCTTGTTGGTTGTCTCCCCAGCATCCCTTCCACTCTTCCCACAGTCTCAATTTCTATTTGGCGATCTACATGGTTCTAGGGAAAGTGACTTCACTTGACCTAAGAAGAGCAACCGACCAGTAGTGTGCTGCTAAACTGGATTCTAGGAGGGTGGGAAGGAAAGGCAATTTCCACGGTGAAAATACTGCCTCCGTGGCTGATTTCAAACTACCAGTGGTTTAACAACTGGTTTGCAAGATTCTTGAATATTTAACAATTAGCTGGTGAGCCGGCACTCCTCTAAGCCACGCCTCCAGCCATAATATGTAAGTGCAAGTTGCTCCAATCAGTGAGAATCTCAAGACTTCTACAACTCTGATCGGGCATAAACATTTCCCCTGCATGTTGTAAAAATATGTGTTCCAGAATGCATTAAGTTTAGCATATGAAATTGCCAATATTTAACTAGTTTTGATCTACATAAAGGGCAATTTCATATGTTCGACCTAATACATCGAACGCACAGGAAAACGGCATTAGTTCAAAAGAAGGAAAGAGGAGGAGGAGGTACATCCCACCAGAAACAAATCTGAAGTACGACCATGTGAAGTTTAAAAAGAGATGTTAATCCTTTACTCCACAAAGGGTATTAAGTATAATTTTGAACAATTAGCTTCTTTATTATTCAACTACACACCCCCTGGAAAGTATCATATTATACCATACAAGCTTATCTAACATCTTTCTTCCAACCTTGTTTTCACGATATTAAACCTGGATTCCCTTTTCATCACAGTTGAGAAATTCACAAAGATCTTAGGAGAGATTTTGGCGAGCACTTCTCGACAGGTTTTCGGGGGAAAATCAGGGTCACGCTATCCAAGGAGTTCTATTTTCCTGCGTTTTTCTCGCCGTAAATTCACTTGGAGCAAATTAAAGTGTTAGGGACCCTAACGGGGCGGGTCCTTCACCGCTCGGAGCCTCAAGTAACTCACATGTGCGGTGGGGATAAGGGTGGGGATAAGAACTCCCCTCGGAAGCCCGCCGTGAGGATTAAAAGGGGAAATATATATCCGGGGCACCGCACTCGCTCAACAGGAGGCATTATTGAGTCGGGCAATTTAAACACCTGGCGGCTCTTACACAGCCCAGCCCCGCACCAGATGAGGAGTGACGTGGCCGGCGGCGCCTCCACTCCCAGCGCCACCGCCCGCGCCCCTTCCCTGCGGCCCCTGTGGTGGGCGTGGCCCCGCTTCCCAGAATGCCCCGCAGCTTGGTTCCGCGGGCGGCGGCTGGAGGTCCAGCCGGGGGAACGTCTTAGCCACCGGGCCGGGTGCCACCGCAGAAGCCCATATCGTACCACAGTGCCCATCCTACCCGAGCATCATGCACATGTGGACACCGCACCCCCGGAATAGATACACTGGCACACTTGTCCACACACCACACTCTGCTTTCGGCCCACCGATGACACACATCTTCTCGACCGTGAAAGCCCATGCACCAGAGTAAAAGGAGCATACGCAAAGCACAACACAAATGCATCTACACGCTAGTGGTACGTCTCAACCCCCACACCGAACACAATTCAGAACAGCGTTCATTCGGCTTGCTAAAGACATGAATACATTCCATAACACAGCAAACAGCACACAACACAGTGCACCACTTACACATGCACGCACTACAAACACCATGTATTTTACCAAGAGACTACACGAGTCACACCCACACACCCAGTTGGACTTCACACACACACCCCCCACAATGCACTGTTCCCTCCTTACGTGAATGACATGCATGCATTCCACACTACACCAAACACAAAATATACACTTAAACTTCTGCTGAAGAAAACATACATTCATTGCACACAAATGGCATGCATACATTACCCATACCACACTAATTACAACAGATACAAGCCCTATGCATATGAACACATCTCACAAACACATGCACACGTCACATCTTTACACACTCAGCATACACCCACCACACAAAATCTAAATGTACCAACAGATCCACACTCACCCGCTACATACAAACATGAATAATTACACACATACCCACATTCAGCACACTGGACATATAGATACCACACCAGAAAAAACTACATGCAGAGCTGACCCATACAATCCTAGGTACACCTATGGTGACCAACCATCTCATGTGCCCAGAGTGGCCTGGTTTTAGCATTGAAAATCCTACGTCCTGAGAAACCCCTCAGTCTCGGGCAACCCAGGCCCTAGTCACCCCACACATTATTGAAATGAATCAGGATCCCAATTAATACCAGTAATAAAATCTGAGTAGCTCTGCGGGCAAAAATAAGGGGCTGCAGTGGCCCAGAGTTCAGGGGTCCCAGGCGTGGTTCCTTGAATATCAAGGCCATGCCTCCCCCACCCCCCGCCACTGCTACCCCCACTTGTCTGTAGGGAGAAATGTAGCTAGGGAGGAAATGCCTTAAAAATGAAGTTGTCAGCACCCTTTAAAAAAGGAAAGAGAGAGAGGCCTAACCACACCTGACTTTAGGGTTTTACTCTTGGCAAAGCACTTGTACTGAACTTATCTCACTCATCTGATCCTTAGAAAAACCTGTGAGGTAGGTAGCGTAGGTGCTATTATGACAATGATGCCAGAGAAGTATAGGCACGTGTTTGAAGTCACGCAGCATAGGTCGCAGGCAGGGCAAATCTGGAAGAAGTCCCAGCTCCCTGTTCACCCCACCCAGGCTTCCCCCATCCTGCCGACTGTCTGCACAGGCCCCCTGTATCCCCCAACCTGGTTGAGACACCTTGGCTAGAATCAAGAAGCCACCTGTCTTGAGCCGCCACCTTCAAAAGCCTTTCATTCTATCTTAATGGGGCAAGGTGCCCAGGCTGCCCCACCCTTGGAGTGGATTAGGCCTCCACCTCCCTGTTGGGGTTTAAAGTACATCGAAAGAGCACCCTATGCCAAAATAGCTCTCACAGGCCCTGTCTGATAGCTTGAAATCATACCAGCAGACACCCCTTTAGGTAAAGGCATTGTGTCTCTGAGGACCCTGTTCAAAATTCACCTGTATCCCTGAGAGGTACTCCCACGCTATAGCCTCTAGTGCCTTAGCTGCCATCGTCTCCCTGTCTGTGCATTGCAACAGACATTGCCCTAGTGCCAGCTTGCTGTTAGATTTGGATTGTCTCTAGCAAGTCCTGTGAGAATGGGGCACAGGATGGGGAAATTCGATCCTGACTGAGGGAGGGTGTGAGAAGGATGCAGAGTGACTTGGGGAGGGGAAAACAGAATAGTTGAGATATAGGGTGTTGAGAAGGATAGGGACACACCATTGGCAGGAGTGGAGGAGACCCTGAGTCTAAGGAGGAAGGCAACGGGAATGCCATGAGATTTCCAGAGATGCTCAGAAGTAAAAGAGGGTCGTGTGTATAGGGTGGGCACATGTGGAGGATGGAGAGGTCAATGGAGGGGACTGTTTGTGGGGGACACTCTGATTCATTGCTGGCAGCACCCTGAGCAGGACACTTGAGCAATCACAGATTATTGCTCTGTGGAAGTTGCAGAAGAAAACATAGGAACATGGGAAAATGTTTGCGATGTAATGATAAGTGAGAAAAAAAGAGGTTACAAAACGGGACATAGAGTAGGATCCCTATTTTGTAACAATGACTGGAAAAACACCAAAACCTTAGCTGTTGTTATCCCTGTAGTAGTGAGGATGACTTGCATTTCTTCTTGGAGCCTATTCATATATTCCAGATTTTCTGCAATGAACTTGGAATATGATTTCTGTACATATCAGGATTATTTTAGAAGAAAATTCATTGACTATTTATTAAGTGCTTATCAAATTCTATAGTGTTGGCACCACAAATGATGCAGAGAAATGTAAGCCATGGCCACTGCACTCAGATTACCCTTAAATCTGGTCATGGCACTGGGGTACAGTTCAGTGCACAAGATTGTGGCCTCTGGAACCAAACTGCCTGGGTTCAAGTTCTTCTTCTACTGCTTCCTTGCTATGTGACCTGGGCAAGTATGTTGACCTTTCTCTGTTTTGGTTGCCTCATCTGTAAAATGGGAATAATAGTTATATTTGTGAGGATTAGCTGAGCTGTTACATGTGAAAACTTAGAAGAGCAGCTGGCATTAGGTAATCACTACTGAAATGTTAGCTGTGACTTATTAATGGTTAAGAGCTTTGCCTTTGGAGTCACCCTGTCTGGGTTCAAAACCACGTTTCTACCTCAGTTTCTTAATCTTTAAAATGGGGATGAAATTAACTCATTCGTAGAGTCTTTATGAAAATTAACCAGGTAACTATAGATAAAGTATATTACTTACAAGAATGCCTGGCACATAAAAAGTGCTCAGTAAATGCGAGTTGCTATAATACTAATTAATATTACTATTATTGTTATTACTACCATGGGAGGCAGTGAATGGGGTTTAGGAACCACCAGAGCACCCTTTTTAGAGCCAGCAGGGGGGTCCAGGACACATGAAGCGGGCTGAGCTGGACACTGAAGGATGGTCCCATCCCCTTTTTCTTGCCTCTCCTGTGTCCTCCTCCAGTTCAGGTTATTCTGGTCCTTTAAGTCTTAAAACTGTGGCCTCCTCAGATGCCATTCCTTACACACATACCACTACCTCCCTGATCCTTATTTAGCTACACACAGAGGTAGACATATGGTGAAGATAACAAAGGGTGGCATCTAGGACTCTTTATTTGCATGGGAAGTGCCACGGCAACATTATATTTATAATTGTGTCTTCTTTTTCTTACAGGAGACTTCATCATTGAATCCACTTTGGCCCCACCTTGATCCTCCCTTGGTTTTAGGAAACGGTCTCCCAATTCAGACTTCCAAGGCCCCATCTGCTGAAATCCAGCCCCTTTCTTTAACTGGACCTGGTCACCAGAGACCTATCTGGGTGGTATTTTTGCCCATGTGAGCCATTATTGTTGTTGTTGTTGTTGTTATTGGTGAATACTGTTTCATGTCTCCTCCTACAGCCACAGCCTCTACCTGTCACCATTTTGGCTGATAGCATCTTAAATGAATGAATGAACAAATGAACGAATGAATGAATGAACCAATGAGGAAAACCAACAGCAGGGTAATTGCTTAATCTTGGAGTAACACAAAGTCTATCGTTCCTGTGTTCCTTATTGAGAGCTTGTGTTCTTACAGTTAGACTGTATTAATGCTACTCTACTGGTGTACTTTATTACAGATTTATGTTTTTATTTAAAAATAAGCAAAATCAACAGGAGAGGAAGCCTGTTATGTTGATGTCAGGCATAAACTCTCAGTGTTTCTCTGGCTTTCTGGACTATATTTGAGGGAATTTTCCAGGCTGTGTTCAGAACCTGGCAACTTATCCCACACTAGACACTTCTACATACTCATTGTGATTATTTCATGGGCCCGACTTTCTCTCCTATGTAGCTATTAACTTTGGAAAGGTGGGGACTTCCGCATCCTCACTGACAAGTCCTCAAAGCTGAGGAGTTGGGTGTTAAATAGGTATGACAGTAAATTTTGTGTCAACTTAATACACACTTGTTTGGTCAAACACCAGTCTAGATGGTACTGTGAAGGGATTTGTAGATGTGATTAACATTTAAATCAGTAGACTTTGAGTAAAGCTGATTACCCTCTATAATGGGGTTGGGCCTCATCTAATCAGTTGAAGACCTAAGAGAAAAGGCTGCAACATTGATTTCTGCTGAAATTGCCAGCCTGCCAGCCTGCCAGCCTGCACTACAGATTATGGTCTTGCCAGCCCCCATAACTGCATGAGTCTCTCTCCGTCTCTCCTCCCTCTGCCCTCTGTTCTCCTCCACCTTTTTTTTCTCCTGTTTCTCTGGAGAACCCTCATACAGTAGGTCTGATGTAAATTGTTTTTTTGCCCGGAAAAAATTATTCTTAATGTGAATGACTTTTCATGACTTTAAGTGGTTAGACAGGTGTAGGAGATCCAGGAAACCTCAGAAGGTCTTCTTGTCTCTTCCCCCAACTTCTGAGCAGGTTTGGACTTAAACGTTCAGTCACAAGCATTAGAAATGAGGATCCAGTTCTTCCTCTGCTACCCTCCCCCTCCGTGTAGTTAATGTAGTTAGCTGTATCTAAAAGTATATGAGTCTATGGCCATGCTACCCAGAACAAGCCCAATCCTGTCTGATCTTGGAAGCTAAGCAGGGTCGGGCCTGATTAGTACTTGGATGGGAGACCATCTAGGAAGACCAGGTGCTGTAGGTGTAAAACATAAAAAATAAAAAAATAAGGGATTGTAAGCTGACAAGGTCCTTGCAATCTGTGAGGTCAGCCAAGGGTTGCCTCATCTAAAAAATAAAAATAAAGTAAAATAAAATAAAGTTTTAAAAAAATAAAAAGTAAAACTATATGAGTTTGTAATATCAGAAGACTGGAAACAGCGTAAACATTCATGCATATGATAGGATAGAGTACTATGCAGCAGTAAAAAGGAATTGAGGGCTTTCTCTGTACTGATGTGGAAAGCCTCTAAGATATGAATGATAAAAGCAAGGTGCTCAACACTGCTTCCATTTCAGCAGGTGAAAAGAATATATGCATATTTATATGTACAATCCCTTATCCATAATTCCAAAATCCAAAAAACTCTGAAAACCAAAAGGTTTTCCTTTGATTCGTGGCAAATTTATTTGGTAGCAAAACTAGAGCTGAAAGGATGTGCAGCCATTTGCAGTTTTTATTTATCCCTCTTAGTGTGAATACCTCACACCCTGGACCTAGGGTGACCAGTAGTCCTGTTTGCCTGGCACTGAGGAGTTCCTTGGACATGGAAGTTACAGTGATAAAACTGGGACGATGAGTCACCCTATACAGAGCCTCCTGGGGGTGTTACTGAACACGTTATATGTACCTTATTACCCACCTAAAATCTGCTAAGTTCTGGATTCTGAAGCCCAGCTGTTCCCAAGGGTTTTGAATGAGGGACTGTGAACTGTCTCTGGCACAAGACACAAGAAATCAGCCACAGACGCTGGTTGGAAAATGGGTGGCTAGAGGGTAGGGGTAGGAGGGAGAGTTTTTACTGCATATCATTTTGCATCTTTTGACCGTGAACAATGTGAATGTATTAGCGCCTCAAAAAATGAACACAGGAAATCATGTAAAAAACAAAACTCTGCCCTTTTGACTAAACTACAAATAGAATTTTAAAGATTTTTGAAAACAGAAATTACTGTGCTGCTGTTATTGATGCAGTCAAAACAATGTTTGTCTTTCTGATTCTGCTGATTCCAGTGTATCCAGTCCTCAGAGCCGCTTCATCTATTGAGCCCTGACTTGGGAGTCAGAAGACTTGCTTTTTATTTTCTAAGCTCAGAGTGCTGAGTAGGTCTCTCCTGGAGCAGTGGGCGGACCCTGGCCCTTGCTTCAGCAGCATACTCCACAGCCCCAGGCAATTTTTTTCCTCGTTAGTAGTTGTTATTATTTTGAAAAGTCAAGAACAATCATGCAAAACAAGTAGAAACAGGCTGGGTCAGCTGGAAAATGCCCACATGCTCCTACCCTGGGTCTCTGGGTGATATAATTAGCTGGTTTTATCCAGCGGTGAGTGGGCGGCTTGCTCCTCTGGCACCTGGCAAGACCGGAGGATGATTCAACAAAAGGCAAGCCCAGGCAAGGCTGAGCTTGAGCTGTGCTGGCCAGAGATGCTGAAGCGATGCTCTGCGGTGGAGAGGGGGAGAAAAATGGGGGGTGTTTCAGGGCTGCAGGTGTGTGGGTGACTGGACTACCCAGGAGACAAAGCTGGCCTCCTGCTCAAGCAGCCTTGAGCTCCCACCCCACCTGTTCCTAGTTCTCTTTATCTCATAGAGGTGGAAAGGCCTGCTGAGAGCTTCTAGAGGTGATAAGGGGGACCTGGGCATAGAGAGACTAAATCAGTTTCCCAAAGCTGTGAGAGCAGAGAGGGTGAGGAGGTTTTAATCACTGGGAGGATTTTTCAAAATATGTGTGCACTTGTGTAGATGGCTGACCCTCAGCCAATTTTAATTCAATAGGTTCAAATAGGACCAGAAATCGGAATAGGTTTCTAATTGTGTTCATTATTATTTAAAATGGTATTAACTATTTAAAAAATATTTTATGAGAAATAAGCCCACCTTGTATCCTGAGATAAGCAAGCTTTGCACAGCACAAGCCCAGGGGGCACCGTCACACAGATTCTGTGGCTCTAATGCTGTCCCTGGAGGTGGGCAATACAGTGGACCTGCCCCTCTCTCTGGAGGCAACCACCGTCATTGTTTCCTGTGTCTTCTTCCAGAGAGAGTCCATATACATATAGAACCAGAGCATTTTTCACAAAGGGTTGCCCTTTTTCCCACTTCCTAAGTTGAGAATCATTGCGCTAGGGGAAGGACGGTCTAATGGAAGGAGTTCATGGATCTGCAAGGTGGTAAAGGAGTACTGGGCCTTCCCGGAAGTCTCACCACAGCAATCCCCCTACCCTCCACCAGGTCCAGGCTGAGTCCCACACACTCCATCAAGAACCTGTCGGGGTCTCTGTATCTGCCTTTCAGGCAATAAAAGGCCTTTTCTTCATAACCCTCCTAGGCCCCAGCAGATTTTCTGATGGATTTGCTGAGTAAGAGATTTTCCTATATTTCAGTCCAATTGACTTCTCAGCAAGCTTTGATGTTGATTTATAAAAACAAAGCAGAACAAACCTGTGTCCAGTAGGAAGAAAGCAGGTCCTGCTGTGTGATTTTAGACAAGTCACACTGTTTGTATCCTGGTTTCTTCCTTTGTGAACATCACATCTACCTTGTTTTCTCCAAAGAGGTTGTAAGATCACAGATATGAAAGTATCCATTTTATAGATAAACCTATTGAGGTCCAAGATTTCGCAGCTCACGTGGCACTGTTCTTCTTGTGGTCACGTTGGGACACTTGGTGGCAAACGACTCTTTTGTAGGACTAAGGTGGTGAGGGAGGGGATTTCATCTGTCTCGCTCCCCTGCTGTGGCAGAGATGGCTAGCAAGTCATCACAAATCTGTGTCCCCATCAAGGGACTACAGAGACCCTCGCATCTAGGTGCGGCCACGTGACGAGTTCTTGTCAATGGAATATGGGTGGGAAGTGGTGTGCATGTCACTTCTGAGGCAGGTGTGAAGAAACGCACATGCCTTCTTCATGCCTTTTTCTCTTTCCTCCGGGTGGAAGCAGAGATCCTGGGGCCCTAGGGGATGGTGGAGCCACAGGATGAAAAAAGCCCGAGTCCCTGAATCAGCCCATAAAGGTCAGCTACTCCACCAACCAGAACACCTCAATTGTATTCACATGTGATTGAGAAAAGAACTTCTATTGGGTTATCACTGAAATTTGCAATTTTGTTTGTTACCCCGGCTAGTATCATCCTAACACATACCTCCACTTTCTTCCTAAGTCCGGCCCTGAACTGCTCACATGTATCCAAGAGGAGACATTGGAAATTATTCCTCCCAGTGGGGACGAGGTTGTTAGAAACCAGTGAGGTTGTGGGGAGGAAGGTATCTCCTCCCTGGCTCTGAGCTTGGCTCCAGTGGGGCCACCAGCATTTGGGAATTGGGCGTTGCAGCTGTTGCTCTGGTGTCATGACCATGTGTGACACTCAGAGCAATCCTAGGGAAGCAAAGACAAAGATGAGCAGCTGATAGGAGAGGGAGCAGAAAGGGGGAACAGCCAGAGCCCTGACTCTTGGCCTGTGTCACCTCAGCCAAAGCCAGCACCTCCTGGGGCCTCCATTTCCCTCTGTAATATGAGTCTAAAACACCTGTCCTGGATGAGGGCAGGAGGGAGGTGGGAATGGTGAGGAGCAAGATAATGGATCTGAAATCCTGAAATCATTTTCTAAGACTGCACACTGCTTGCAATCAGAGGATCCAAACCGAAGATACTCAGAACTTTCATGTATGTGGGGCCTTTTTTGAGGAGGGACGTAAAGATCATTAGAGAAGAAAAAAATGAAAGAATGCACAATTCCTACTCTTTTGGGCTCATCCAGAAGACTATTCTGAGCTAAAGGGCCTGGGGAGGCGGGTGTCTTGGGAGCTTTGAAGTTCAGCTCAGAGGACTGAACTCAGTGTCTGTGAGCAGTTCCCTTTGTCACTAAACATCTACACACAGGTATCACAGTAGTTGAAATTCCACCATTAGTGCTTCATTCCTTTGGATTCCCTTTCGTTCCTCCACAAAAATGCAAGAAATGATATAATCCCTAACACGTGTTCAGTGCTTTAGACTGTTCCAATAATAATCTTGAAAGAGACAGAAATAGACAGTGAGGGCCAAACACCGACTGCGGGAGCTTTTTCAATCACTTTTCTCTTGACAGGAAGATCGTGGGGGCAATTCTACTGCTAGGTGTGCATCCAAGAGAAACTCTTACACATGTGCCCCATGGATAAGAATAATCATAGCAGCCCTTTTGTGTTATATAATAACACAAAATTGGAAATAACCCAGTGTCCATCGACAGGAAAAGGGATCAATGGATGTTACATAATAGTGAGAATGATTAACCCTTGTTTTTATTATATGTTTCTGCATAACAAACTATGTTAAAACATAGTGGCAACCACAGCCAGTTATTTGTTCACGGTTTAGGCAGGGGCTCACTGGGGACGGCTTGTCTCTACTTCATGTGGCTTCAACTGGAGAGGCTCAACTGAGGCTGAAAGACAAATTTTCAAGATGGTCCTACTCACATGGCTGGCTCGTCAATGCTGGCAGTCGGTTAGGAGATCCGCTGGAGCTATTGGGGGTGGAGGCCTTGGTTATCTTGCATGTGGTCTCTCTACATGACCTCTCATAGCTCTGTGGTCTCAGAGTATTCAAACTTCTCACATGTAGCTCAAGGTCCCCAGGAATGCAAAAGCAGAACTTGCTAGATCTTCTCAAGGCTTAGGCCTGGGACAGGCACAGAATTACTTCTGTCCCATTCTATTGGCTAAAAGAGGTACAAGCCAGACATATTTAAGGGGAGGCAACTACTGAAGAGTGTGAACACACAGAGATCTATCTGATTGGGTGCCACAGATTTCCACAAGCCACAATCACCCATGGCCACATGGATAAATCTTAGGTAGGTCATGCTGCAGTAACAAATAACTTCTATATTTCAGTGATTTCACATAACAAAGGGTTACTTCTTTCTCTCATACATATCCCACACAAGTTGGTGGGGTGCTCTGCTTCGTACAGTCAGGATCCCAGGCTGATGGAGGCTCTACTGTGTTGAGGTGGCACCAATTGGAACATGAGACCTCACTTTTGCCACAGCCATGGAGGACAGAAAGGCTGGAGAATTTCACTTGGCCTCAGCCCCCAAAAAGACAAATGTCACTTATGCTCACATTTCATTGGCTAGAGCTGGTCACATGACTCTGTCTAACCTGCAAGGGGGTGCTGGGAAATGTAGAAGAGCACATAGAAAAATGGGTGAGTATTAATGTCTAGGTCGCATGTGATAAAACTATTGAAAACAAAGGGAAGTTCAACATAAAATTCAATAGAGTGTTTACTTTGAGGTAGAGGAGAAGAGGTCAGGGTAGAAGAGAAACTCCAAGGTGTCAGTGATATTTGTAAAGGCACTGAAGCCTAACCTCAGAGTGCAGGCTAAAAATGGCACTTCCGTAAATCTTCGCTGCGCTCCAGCCGAGACTGTTAGGCTTCAAAAGTACAAAGATGAATAAAATATGGGCTCATCCCCTCCAGGTTCCCAGCTCAGGGAATGCAGTAGGCACATAAACTAAGAAGGCCAGCAAAGCACAGTGAAGTGGATTATTCACCAGGAACTCTAGGAGCCAGAGGGAGCCCTGAGAAGACCTCCCTGCAAAGGATCATGTAAATTGGGCTATGAAGGATCAATAGGAGTTCAACCAGTGGAGAGAGGAGTGGAGATAGTGTAGGCTGGGGAGGAATACTCATTCCAGGAAGAGGAAACGATATGTGCAAGCCCTTCACTCCTGAGGCAGCCTATATTTGCTGCATTTTCTCACCACCTTCTATTCCCTAAACGATTTGATCAACTCATTCATACTGTAATGTGCCACTTAGAACCCTCTGCAGGACCCAGGCACTCATTCTCCCCACTGGCTGTTGGGATGATTAGCTGCTAATGCTTACAGCTGAACGCTCAGATAAGGGAGTGCTCTTGTTCAAGGTCATGCATCCCCCTACTCCAGGGGTAGCCACATCCAAATGACTGATTGAAGCAGGTGTATAAAGTCCTGGCCCCTTGCTTCAACTCAGGGAACTCTGCAGGACCATCCTAACTCCAGAGCCCCCAATGGGATCCACTAAGGCCTCTCTAGGGCCTCTAGTCAGCCCAGCTCCTCTCAGCCCAATCCTGTTTCCTTTATACCCTCATAGGTGTTGATTGCAAATGCACTCCTCAAGAAACCTCCTTCAAGCAAATCTCTACTTGAGAGTGTATTTTCTGGGAAACCTACCAAAGACACCATTGGAGTATAAATGATTACTCAATTTCAAGAGATATCTTCCTTGGAGGTGTTGGAAAGCAATAATAATAACTAATATTCAGAGAGTGATTCCTATGTGCCAGGAACTATGCTAAGCACTTTACCTACATGGTCTTATTTAATGAAGAATAGAATTTGTGCCAAAGAAATGAATTTCTCATGGTGAAATTTCAGGCTTAGGTAAGGTGATATTTGCAGCTTAGGGAGACTGGCTGGAAGTATTTGTGTAGCACAAATTCTGCCACAAATTTCTCTGCCTCACTATATGGTCAGTCCCGATCTTTGTACTGGCTGAGTAAAGTCCCTAATGGGTCAGAGTGGGGGCTCCCAGTCTCATTCTTCCTTAAAAAAAAAAAAAAGGCAGGTTTTCTTCTGCTTAGCAATATAATATCTCTATTTTGCCTCTTCTCTGGGGTCTCACTTCTTGAGAGCCAGTGTGGAGGTGAATTCCTCTGAAAGCTGACTGCCCCGATTTGGGACTCCCCGGTCCATTTCTGAGAAATGGTGACATTGTTCCCAGCACTTCCTCTCCCTTCTTGAGCAGCTCCTGCAGCCACCATAGAGCCCTCCTCACATCTTCCTTTTTCAGGCTTGGACTTTCTACCTTTCCTTTCTATCATCACCTCCTGCCCTGGTGGGGACTGATCTGGACTGTCTTGTCCCCTAGACTGAGCCTTGCTCCATCCCTAAGCTGCCTGCTTTCTGGGGAGCATGCCCAGGCAGCAGACAGTGGCCTGACTGGCCCTCTGGCCCTCAGGAACTTGTCCCGACATGTCGAGTCCTGGCACGGAAGAGGCTGATGGCTGTTTTGTTCTTGGGGCTGCCTGCTTTTGGGGGAAGGGGGATAGTAGAAGACAGGAGACACCTCTCCCCGCCCTGCCCCCCTGCAGCCAGAGACCTCAGGGAGACCTTGGTCTGAGTTTCTCTGAACAGAATATGTGGTTTGCAGCATATCCCTTCAGATTGGCCTGAGATCTGTTATGTGCGCACACACGTGTGTGTGTGTGTGTGTGTGTATTGGGAGTCAGATCTCCTGTGTAACTTCTTCAGGGCAGAAGTCCTCTTATAAGGACATACCTGGCTATACATTCAAGTGTATGGTTGGAAACACTTAGTAGGTGCTTTATAAATATTTGTTGAATTCTGTTGTGGTGGTGCTGGTGGTGAGCTAGAGGTTATTAAAAAAAACCCTCACTTCCCAACAATAACAACAAAAATAATTATTTTATGGTGAAGCTCGGTACCACAAAACTTTAAGTAATTCAAAACAAGCCTTCATTAAAATTTTTTTCCCTAAGTAAACAGTTAGACAATGTCAACTCTATTTGAAATGCCTGAAAGCCGAAGGGATTCAAAGCAGTACGAGGTTGTAGGAGGATGTGCCTGTCTTCTGTTGGACATTTGACAATCCAGACTTTGGATAGTGCAGGTATGTGTGTGTTGGGGGACAAGGGGAGGGCGGAGAAAGGAGCTAGGGAGAAGGGGCTGGTCCTGGGGTCTTGGACTTTTTGAGGCCCTCCTAAGGTCCAGCTATACTCCTGGCCTGACTCCAATATCAGGCAGGCAAGAGGGTCTGATGCTGTGCCTTCCCACCCCAACCGTGGTTCCCATCCTGGCAGTGAAAGAGAAAGAGGCTTGTATTCTCTGAGGTCAGCTGTGTTAGAGGAAGAAGACTGGGCATGTCCGGGCAGAGATTTCCAGACACTGAACAGCCCTAGATGTCAGTATTTATAGTCCAAATAGACTCCAAGCTTGAATTCTATTTTTTAGTGGGATTTCTGTTCAGATTAACACTTATCTGCAATTTTTTAAAAGCAGAAACTGCAAATGTTTTAGGTGAAGGAAGGGGGCAAAGGTGAGATCCAAGGTGAACTAGGTGTGTAGAGGTTTGTGGGAACATATGGGACCTCACTTGCTTCTGTATCTGTCAGAAACACCAGGAGACATTTCCAGAATTGTTCTTCATCCATGTCACTTCAGTAAGCTGCCTGAAAATTAGGGGTCCTGGGTGTCTCCCTCATTCTAGAACCTATGAAATATAGAGCAAGAAGAAGCTCTGGTATAGAGGCAAAACACCTACGTTCCAACCATAGCCATTTATTGCTGTGTGATCTGAGTCAAGTCACTGACCATCTCTGAACCTGTTTCACCAGAGGTGTATGTGGGCTGTGTGGGGAATATTCAGGAGATAACTCATTCACCCATTCTTCCCCTTCCTAGCCATAGAATCTGCTGCAATCACAGAGGTTTCTTCTGTTGAGTTGAGAGAGGTGGGTGTGGGAATGAGAAGGAGAGTTCAGGGAGGTTTGTTCAACGCTGAATTTCCCCCATTTCCTCTGGAAACCAGGTTGACCCTTTCTGAGAAGTGTCCCCAATTCGCTCCTTCCCTGAGGCATTGCCAAGCAAACCCTTTGCATCCCTTTAGTTCTGTGGGACTCAGTTTCCTCATCTGTGAAATAAAGGGGATTGAATCTGGTTCAGACCTCCAGGAGGCTTTCTTGGGGTGTCTGGGTGCCCCAGGTGCTTGGGGGAGAGATGGTTTAGTGAGGGTTCCGTGGAAATAGTGGTGGTATACTGGGGCTTTTCTGGGAATTGCAAAGCGAGGCGCATCATTTTTATTATTTAAGGATTCTTATTTTACTATTAATCTCACCCCTTGTGATCTTTTTCAGGGCTCATCTTAACAATGTCATCCCCTCCTGGGGAATGCCAACTCACGCAACTGAAAAAAAAAACACCCCAAAACCCCACATTTGTGGCTCAATTCGTAGGGAAATGGTCAAGCGCACAAATCAGGACGCGGGGTATGGAGAGGCGGGAAGCGCCCTCCTGCAGCACGCGAAGCTGACACCGGAGCACGGAGGAGCGAGTGCGTTGCCAGGCGCGGAGGAGGAGCCGGTGTCCCGGGGGAGGGCGGTCCCAGCCGCGCAATGAGCGGAGCAGCCGGCCCCGCCTGAAACCCCAGTTATAAGGGCCGCGCCCGGCGGCGCCAGCTGAGGTGTGAGCAGCTGACGGAGTCGGTGGCTTAAAGTTCCAGAGCCCGCGCGTGTTCTCCGAGACAGAGACATTCAGAGGTGAGGGAGTCGTGGCCGGCAAGGACAGACCCGGAGCTGGCGTCCGGGAGCAAAGCTGAGCTGAGCGTGTCCGTGTTTGTGTCCCGTACATGTACTGCCCGTACGTGTGAGGGTCCGCGAGGGTGTGCGTGTGCTGTGTCCACAGGTGAATGACGTGCGTGGGTCTGTGCGTGAGTCTCGGTTTTGCTCACGGCGTGTCTGGAAGCGCGTGTGTGATGGGGGTCGACATGTGTCGGAGACTCGGGGCGGGGAGAGGGACGTGAGTGCCAGGGATCCGCTGCCACGGTCCCCTCGCGTACAAACTCGGCTGGGATGAGGGGAGGCGTGGACCCGGCGCGGCCGGCTCGCGGCGTGGGGATGAAGACCCTGTCCGCGGAGGGGTCCGGCAGGGGCGCGCACGCCGACTGGGCACGTTCGTCTGGGCTCCGCTCCTGGGCGGCTCTCAGATCCAATGCGTGAGGTGTGGGTCCCCGACGCTGTCGTGTCAGCCACCCGACTGGGCGCTGAGGTCAGCGCGGGCAGTGTCCCTTGCTCTTGGGAACAAGTCAGGACACATCCCTTAAGGGCCAGCGAGGAGGTGACTCACGGCGACAAGGAGACCCCCGGGGGCCGGGCCGGGTGAGGTCAGAACTCCGCCCTGGCTGGGGTACAGTGGTGCCCCCGAAGGCCCCTTCCGTGCCCCTCCGCGGTCTCCGTCCCCGCCCCCTCCCCTTCAGCACAGTGGCCTATTTGGCTGGTACAAAGTGTTCCCAGAGAAGCGGGACACCGGGAGGTCCAGGAACGGGTGTCCGGTCTCCACCCAGCCGTGCGTCCTCGGGGACCTGGAGCCGCGGCCCCGCGCCGGGTGGGTTAGGGCCAGCCTGTCAGTTCAAGAAGCGCAGGAGGCCCCCCCACCTCTCTCCCAGCACTGCCGGGAGACCCCGTCCCTGCCTGCCATCGGGTCAGGGCGAAGGACTCCGAAGCCGGAGCCGAGCTCTGCGCTGCGGGGCGAAGGGGCGTGCGGTCGACGCCGGAGTGGTAGGCGGGGTGGGGTGGCAGCTTGGAGAGGTGAGGAGGCTTCGGGGGAGCAACGCTGCTCAGGGCCTCTGTTAGCTGCGTCCCCGGGCTTGGGGCGCAGAATTCCGGACCCAGTCCAGAATTCCCTTTCCGAGGGCGACAGAGCTGAGCGGCGTAGGAAGGCGAGTCGCCTTTCGGGTGCCGCCGCCCATCCCGGGCCACAGTGCGGCCGCCAAGTCTCAGGACCTTGGGGGGGACACTTGCGCCCTCATGCGGAAAAGAATCTTGGAACTGGGTTTGGCACTTTCGGGCGCTCAGGCAGCTCCCTCCCTCTTTCACTCCACGTCGCGTTTCGGGGAGGACTTTCGAGCGGTTTTGTTTTCTGCGCTCCCGTCTATTTTTATTTTCCAGGGATCTGACTCATCCCGTGCTTTGGGAGTGGAGATAAGGTGGAGGGACCAGATCACTGCGCGCCTGTGCGTGCGGTGCGTGTGTGGGACAGAGATGGCGCGAGAGTGCGCGGTTTCCCAACAGTGGCGGGGTTTTCGGAAGCCTGGCTGGGTCAGCGTGACGTGTTCGCGGCCCCAGTCCCCCTCCT
>NW_006432451.1:1530160-1543185 GCF_000325575.1 Pteropus alecto | reverse complement strand
AAGCGAAGTTTTGGCGGGCGGGGAGCACTTAGCAGGAAACTGACTCATCACAACTCACTGCCGCTGTCCAAGGCCTTGCCCACGCATCTCTTACCGGCGCGTGATTTCCTGGAGACCGGCGCCCCCTTCCGGCCCCTGCGCGAATAGCACACACTCCTTCCCGCGGAAGGCCGCTTAGCCCGCCTTTCTTCCCGCCGCTACTCCTGGGCTTATTCCAGGTCGCTCATCGCCCCCCA
Source organism: Pteropus alecto (assembly GCF_000325575.1). Classification (NCBI taxonomy): domain Eukaryota; kingdom Metazoa; phylum Chordata; class Mammalia; order Chiroptera; family Pteropodidae; genus Pteropus; species Pteropus alecto. The sequence goes on along the minus strand of NW_006432451.1, from coordinate 1,542,949 downwards.
CCCCCAACCGACGACCCCTCAAAAGACTCCCATTGGTTCAACAATGTTTACTGGGTGCTTACTATTTACTTGAGAATTAAATTTGGTTAAAGTCTAAAACACGGAGGCCAACGAAGAAAGCTATTCTCAGTTACTTGTTTGTAAAACGAGGGTTTGCGTTTGTGAGTTTCCTCTGAGCTGGTAGTTAAGATAATGGGCAACGGAGCAGTTTTGATGGGGACCCTATAAGAGACATAAGGGAAGGGGTGGTAGATAGAAGGTTCCTGCCTGGATTCTGGTCCCATCTTCAGCTCCTGGAAGCCAAAGAATATCCAACTTCCTGATAAAGCCCTAGGTGAGCCCCTTCTCATACCAATGAGGCACCGAGACCCAGACTGTCTATTTCAGCATCTTCCCAAGACTGCCCATCTGGGAACTGCCAAACATTTGCTTAAATCCCCTTCAATTTGAATTAACGTGGTCTGAGGAGGGAGGGTCTTATCAATCTCTATTTTGAAAAAGGTCCCCAACTGATTCTGATGGCCCTCTCTGGTTAAGAAATTTCAAAATTAGGGAGTAGGGTTCAACACCAGAGCACAGAACCCAAGGCAAATAGGCCTGGGTTCAAATCTGGATGTGCTACTTGTGAGATATGTGACCTTGGGTAAGTTACTTTTCTGAGACTTGGTTACCTCTTCTGTAAAAAAGAGATAATATACCCACTTTTGGGAGAAATTAATATCCATAAATTTCTTAGCTCCTGGCACATAAAAGTATATAAATTAATCCAAATCCTTGCCTTAAAGAGAGTGGGCAGAGGTTATTGAGGGCTCTGCACTCTGTAACCCCTCTATGGGGCAGTGGCCCTTGAGCTTTTTATCTGCACGGTTTTGGGGACAAGTATCATATCTCTTGGAACTCCTACCCTTTAAACTTGGTCTGAGATCACCAATGCCCCCCACGCCCGCCCCCATCAGCTGAGATGTGGGCTGCACTTATTGTGAGAGGTGGAGTAAGGAGCGGTAGGTGTGGCGTGGGTCCAGGGCTTTCTGTCCCAAGGGGTCCCTCAGCAGAACTTTCACCCTCAGAGTCTGCAAATCAGGACTTGTCCCCAGGAAAACCCAGTCCCTGCCAAGGTCGTGCAACTGCTCAGCCGTGGAGTCAGGCCAGAGCAGGGCAAATGGGTGCCAGCACTCCCTCATGGGCAAACACCCTTGGCTTCCCTCTCCTGAAGTGGGAGGAGAGGAACAGGGTAGACCAGCCACCATTAATTTTCTTTGCCTGCAAAACAGGTTTTTTGGATGTAGGCAACATAGGGCAGGGGTTTCAAGGCTGTCTAGACTTCAGATCACCTGATGGGCCTGGCAGGATGTGGCTCAGCCTGGGAGAAATCATCACTGCCCTGCCCTGCCCAGCTCCTCCTCAGCCCCAGGCTGCCCACCTGATGACATCCTTGGGAAAGGTGCTCAGCCTACAGCACCTGTCAGCTGCTGTTCAAAGGAGGTGGTGGCCTGGGGGGAGGCTCAGCTAGAACTGAAGGCAGAGAGAAATAATAATACTTCTGTTTTCCAAACATTTCTGTATACCAGGTATTGCTCTATGCATGTAACCTACATCAACTCAGTTAATCCTCTGTTCTCTGAGACATTCACTATTATTGTCTCCATTTTATGGATGAGAACAGTAGAGTCCAGAGAAGTTAAGCCACTTATCCAGGGTCAACCAGCAGAGCCGGGATTCTAACCCAGGCAGTCCCGCTCTAGAACTCTTGCTCTTAGCCGCAAGATACAGCCTTTCCGCTCTGTTTCATCTGCCTTGCCTAGAGGGACACCCTGACCAATTGTTTGAACGTGTTTCCACAGCGATGCTCTTGAAGCTTTCATAAAGTTCCATTTTATAGTTAAGAAAACTGAGGCCCAGAGACATTAAGTGACTTTTCAAAGTTTAGATAGTAAGCAGGAAAGGTAGGCTTAGATCCCAGTTGTTTTTTTACCCCAAAGTCCAGGATATTTTTAAGTGTCAGAGCAGAGTTATGCTACATGCGCATCTGGACTGGCGGATTCAGGAGGAGCTGTCAGCCTGTCCATTCATTTGGTAACTGACCTCTTGGCCAGGGCTGGGGCTGGGAAACTGCTGGACTGGCAATTCACAGGTACTTGGGCATTCACATCCATGAGGGACACCTCAGAGGGGGACAGTAAATTGGTTTTTATCTGATAATACCTGGTGGTAAACAGGCCCCTGATCCCTGCTATTGCATAAACTTGCCTTTGTTGACATAAGCTTGCCCTTCACCTGCCTGCTCTTTCAGTCGCCCTGGGGTCCAGGCTGGCTGAGCTCTGCCCCAACCCAGTGTCTGATGGTGGGATGTTTGGGGGGCCCTGTGGGAAGAAGGTGGTAGACAGCTGGAAGGAACCAGAGACACCCTTTCACCTCCTGTTCTAGTAGGAAGACCTCACCTGAGCAAAGCACTGCCTGGTAAGGGGGTCTATTTTCCCACTAACCAGTGTCTTACTGTCTCACCTGCAGGTGCCATGTCGGAGCCATCCCGAAATGCCCGTCCAATCCCCCAGGGCAGCAAGGCCTGTCGTCGCCTCTTCGGCCCAGTGGACAGTGAGCAGCTGCGCCGAGACTGCGATGCACTAATGGCCAGCTGTGTGCAGGAGGCCTGTGAGCGATGGAACTTCGACTTTGTCACTGAGACACCGCTGGAGGGCAACTTTGCCTGGGAGCGTGTGTGGGGTCTGGGCCTGCCCAAGGTCTACTTGCCCTCGGGGCCCCGGGGGACCCGAGACGACGTGGGAGGAGGCAGGCGGCCTAGCAGCTCACCTGTCCTGCTGCAGGGGACAGCTCAGGAGGACCATGTGGACCTGTCACTGTCCTGTACCCTCTTGCCTCGCTCCCCTGAGCAGCCTGAGGGGTCCCCAGGTGGGCCTGGTATCTCTCAGGGCCGGAAACGGCGGCAGACCAGCATGACAGGTAAGGACAGATGCAAGAATGTCACTGACACTGCAAGGGACCAAGACCTAGGATTCATGGTGCAAGGGCTGACCTGTCTGGTGCTGCTTGCTCATTACAAGGGGGAAACAGGCACAGAGAGGGAAGCCACTTGCCTGAGGTCACACAGCAAGTCTGTAACCAAGACCAACTAGCTAACATTTATTGGGAACATTTATTAAATGCCAGGTCCTTCGCTAAGTTTCTAAGGGGGATTTCATTTAGTCCTTATAGCAATCCTATACCATATGACATTCTTGCCATCCTTTTATAGGCAAGGAAACAAGATTCAGAGAGGTAGAGTGGTTTTCCTAAAGTTGCACAGTGAATTTGCAAAGGAAAGAAAACTAAGATATAATTTACTAGCTGCTCTATACAAGCTTAACTCCTCTTCCCCATCACACACACCTACTTCCAGTCCTGCCCTGCCTATTTTGTTCGCTTTAGTACTTTTTACCATTAGCAGCTACTTTCTTATCTTGTTATTGTCCATCTCCCCCACTAGGATATTATCTCCATGAGAAAGGGATCTCTATCTCTCTTGTTCATTGCTGACTCCCTAGCACCTATAACAGTGTCTGGCATATAGTAGGGCTTGATAAATTATAAATGAGTAATGCTGACATTTGAGCAATTATTAGGCCAAGCCCTAGACCAAAGCCTTTCTAGAGAGCATTCCATTTAATCCTTAGAGGACCATACCAGTGTTATCCTCATTTTACAGGTAAGGAAACAGAGGCTCAAAGAGCTGTAGCCAAGAGTCCCACAGCAAATTCGTAGCTGAATCAGAACTAACAATAAGGGTAATAATAATAATAATAGCTAATGTTTATATGGCCCAAGCATTGTGCAGGCACACTTTTCATGGATGATCTAATGATATCCTTAGAGCAGTGCTGTCCAATAGAACTCTGCAGTGATGCAAATATCCAGTGCTACTAACCACGTAGAGCTTTGATTATTTGACATGTGACTAGTGTGACTGAGAAAGTGAATTTTTCGTTTTACTTAGTTAATTTAAATAACCGCATAGGACTGGTGGCACATTGGGTAGCCTGGCTTAGAGCTGGCTCAGGAACATAAGTCCCGTTATCAGTGACTTCTGTGAAGTGTGGTGATGTCCTGTAAACACCCTGGGAAATGGGGCAGAAGTTGCCAGAGTTCTTCCCAGTATTTGACAATGTGTCCCTTTGGCCCTAGGGAGGGGTCCCTGGTTCCTCTGCAGTTTGCCTTGATTTAGTAATTGTGCCTTCTTCCTCCTGGCCTGTCTGACTTCTGTTCTCTCTCCTCAGATTTCTATCACTCCAAACGCCGCCTGATCTTCTCCAAGAAGAAGCCCTAACCCGCGCACTGGAAGCCTCACACTCCTGTAAACGTGGACCTGCCGCCCCTTGCAGGCTCCTTCTACATCTTTTGCCTTAGTCTTTTAGTTTGTGTGTCTTAATTATTATGTGTGTTTTAATTTAAATTCCTCATGTACATAGCCTGCTTGCCTCCCACCCCTGCCAGCTGCTGGCATTAGAATTATTTAAAGAAAACATTAGAGGAATGATAGGCTTATTAGATTGCCAGATATTTTTATTATGCAAACTATTATTTAAAAATTTCTCATCCTATGCTCTGTTTCCTGTCTCCTGGAGGTAAAGTGGGGCTGGCATGACCCCCACCTGCTAGGTGGTGCTCACCGGAGGGGCCTGGCTCCCTCTGTTCACTGTCACACTGACATTATGAAATTCTGCCCCTTTCCTTCATTCTCAGACCTGAATTCCTTAAAATTTGAGAAGAAATAGCACTTTGAAGGGGGCCAAGCAGAGTGGGGGCATCATCCAAACCTTGGAGTCCTTTTGCCTCCTCTAAGGCTGAGCATGGTGACCTTGAAGTGGGCATAGCCTGGAATAGGGCTGGGGACTGGCACCTTCCTGGCCCTTGATACCCCACTCTGTCTTGTGAAGGCCTGGGGAAGGTAGGGTCCCGTAGCAAACCACCTTGCCTCCCCTCACTCCCCTCTGCTGCCCACGGTGGGGCCAGCACAGTGTATGGCCTCCACCCTGTTGGCTTCCCTGGGACTTTTCTAGGAGCTCCAGATGCCCCACTTTTCTAGCTGGGCTCTCAAGTCCTCCTCTGTTTCTTTCCTCTCCCCTATGTCTTTTCCCTCTAGACTCCTCTCAGCCCTGGTGGCAGCTCTGGGGTGCTTGTCCCCACCAACTCAGTGGATGGGAAGGGGAAGGGGTATGCTAGAAGTAGAGTTCCCCAGTTCTACCTCAGGCAACTCGAGCAGTGACTTTCTTCTCCTCTCAGCGCTTGGGGTAGAAATCTTGGGTGGTCAGACAGGCCTCCTTGAGTGGGGATCTCTGCATTAGAAGTATGTGGGTAGTGGGGGTGGGGAGCGACGTTTTCTAGGAGGGAGAGAGTGTGACAGCAGCCCCTGGGACTCCTCCAAGGACTTTCCCCATCTGCCCCACCCCTCCCCCATTTCATTGCACTTTGAATAGCAGCTGAACAAGGAGTCGGATGTTTTAAGATGGTGGGAGTAGAGGCAGTGGATCGAGCATGTCAAATGGGCCACTACAGGCCTGGGAGTTGTGGGCTGTCTTTCCTGGCACTGAACATTGAACCCCGGGAGGCACCAAAGCACTTAGTGGTTCTAACCCCAAACATCTTCCAGCTTCTGTAACTTCCTGGCCTGGACTGTTATCTCCTGGCTCTCCATGTGTCCTCATTTGCCTGTCTCCACCTAGATTGTACACCTTTCAAGGGCAGGGACCAAGTTCTGTATTGCTCTGTGTCCTTTGTAGCCCCTCCCACAATGCTGGGTATACAGCAGGTGCTCAATAAATATTTCTGGTGACTTTACTTGTGAATATGCCTTGTTATCTTTAAGAACATGTAGGTGGAAGGTTTTTCAGTTGTTTTTATAGTTTTAAAAGTTAAGCATTTAAGTTTTAAAAATGCAGGAAGCTTAGCAAACAGAAGGACCATGAGACAAAAAATAAAAACCAAACCGAACCAAATCAATAAATCATCACACCTCTGCAAAGATCACCACTGTCAATATTTTGGTTTCTTGTGTGCTCTTTTTAAGTAAAGAACACGTTGTAGCTTGACACCATTACTTATCAGAGAAATGCAAATTAAAACCACAGTAAGATACCACTATACACCTACCAGAATGACTAAGATGAAAAAGACTGACAATGCGAAGTGTTAATGAAGATGAGGAGCATCTGGAACTCTTATGCCTTGCAGGTAGAAACAAAATACTTCAACTATTTCGAAAAACTGGCAATATCTTCTAAAGATACCTCCCCTCATTCCTACATGACCCAGCAATTCTATTCCTACGTTTGTTCTCAAGAGAAATGAGTAAAGATTTTCACTAAAAGACATATTCATAGCAACATTATTTGTAACAGACCCAAACTGGAAACAATGTGATTAACAAAAGTGTGTGTGTGTGTGTGTGTGTGTGTGTGTGTATACAAAAGTATATATATGTCAATTATGTATATATAGTGGAATAGTATACAACATTAAAAAGAACAAAGTACTGTTACATGCATGTTCTGATTATCTTTTTATAATTAATCCCCCCAAGACTTAGTGGCTCAAAACGATAATCATTTATTTGCTCCCAATTCTGCATTTTGGCCAAGAACTACTTTTTAAGTGCTGACTCATTCTCTGCTGTACAGGGCATGGCTCTGCTCTAAAACCTTAGAGGTCTAAGGTGAGGATGTCCCATTGGGGCTTTCCAGAGACTTCACACTATTACTTACCACCTATGGATATTTCTAGCACCACGGGATATGCTGGGTCATACTTCCCAAGTGCTTGTCCCATAGCGTGGACCCATCACAGAGCCCTCTTTTGCTCTGGCCTCCACTCAAACATGGCAGCTTCTTAAGTCATCCAATAAATGGGCTGGAGCATTAGCATGCTGCCTCCAAAATCCAAACTGGCCCACACAGTGCTATGCCTCTTTTCAGTGGTAAGATGTTCACAGTATAATAACTTGTCCTTTCCCATAGGAGGAATGTCCTAGCATGCTCCAGGTTACTGACCACTTAAAATCTAACTGACATGATAGCTTCCTTTCCTGATGTGGATTTAGAAAGAATGCATTGGCCATATTACTAGCTTCTTGCAGTCAGAGGCTGCATAGACTCTTCTAGTAAAGCTATCGTATGGGACATAATGACCAGTTAGAGCTACTATGTGAGTAACCATCAATGGCCTTGCTTTGTTTGGTTATTACAGGAGCAGTATGGGGTAGATTGAAGGGAGATACGATGGGGCCATCTTGCATCCTTTGAGAGCACGACTAATCTCTGTAATTCCACCTGGGATGTGTGGTGTTGCTTCTGATTTACTATCTTGACTATGGAATGATTTTAGAGACTTGCATTTGGTTCTTCTTTGCATAATGACTCTTATTTCATAGATTGGGAAACCAGTTCTGCCAGCTGCTAAGTGTATCCATCCCAAATTGCACTCAAGGGCTAGGAAATAACCACAGAGTGGGTCCACACCCATTAGACTCTGAGACGAACCTGGGCGGGACTCTATATGTCCCCTACTCTAAAAGAAGGGTATAATGGTATTTTGGGTCACTTGGAACCAGTGTAAGCCCAGACTCCATCCAGTAGGCCTCAAGAGATCAGGTTATTTCCTTTCCACACTGTACAGCTATTCTGGTAAATAGCCAGAGGGCACCTTGCGGGGAGGAATTGAAGAGATATTTATTTTATGTACTCACAGGGGCATTATGGGTCTTTCTCTTCAATCAGTGCGTCTGGGTCTGAGAACTGGTTCAAACCTGGAAACTGGGTGACAGGCTGCCACTTTCTATCAAAGCAGCTGGTATCAACCTCTGCTCACCCACCTTTGATCTTTTGTGGTTAAGTCAGTCATATCCTCATTAAATGCCCATCTCTCTTACCCCTGGGGACACCATTGCCACAGGGCCCTGCAGATCAGAGGCCTCTGGTAACCATTCAGGCCTTGTGCCCACCTTGCCTCTGAGGATTCAGTGGCCCTGTGTGGCCTCTGCTTCTGCAGAACCTTTGTGTCTCCATTGACAGTGCCCATGGCAACATCTCTTCAGCCAGCACTGAGTTCCTCTTGCTAGTGCATTCTTTATTGTTTCAAGAAGGGAGGGTCTTCTGGGCCCTCCTGGGGAAGACAGTCAGCTGGTGGGTTCTCATGTAGCAAGTCCATTTTATTTCATCCACCTCTGAATAAAGCCTGAATCAAGAGAGAGGCCTCCTTAAAAACTCTTTATCCAGCTCTGTATTCCTCCTCTCCCCAGCCCCAGTCCCACACCCTTGATATCTCCTCCTGTATGTGTTTCCTATTTCCTACCAATACATTTCAGCCAGAACTGTTGCGTTTTTGCAAGTTATTTCATCTAGTAGCAGGCACTGTACTTTCCTGATTGGGCAATGCTGAGACCCAACCCTAATTACTGGTCTGGAAAAGGGGCAGGTAAACCTCAGCTCAGAGGGCCAGTTGCCTGTTTTTGTATAAAGTTTTACTAGAACGCAGGTATGTCCATTTGCTTACCTATTATCTATGGCTGTTTTTGCACTCTTAATTTAAGTAGTACAAAAGCAGAATTGAGCCACAGAGGTCACATGGCTCATTAGCTGAAAATATTTACTCTCCTGTTCTTGAAGAAAATGTTTGCTGACTCTGGTCTAGAGGCAGTGAGGGGAAGTGGGGTGGAAATCGAGGAATATAAGCATTGTCTTGTGAGGCATCTGGATGAATCTTTTGTGTGGACTGCAGATACTGAGAGAGTGTTCTGCTCCAGCAAGGGAGGGGGCACTTCTGCAGGCCAGGAAGGCTTGGGGGAAGCTGGGGGTCCAAGGTCCTCAAGTGCATCCACCCAAATGTCTCCATTCCAGGCTTCAGTGCCTTACCCTTTCCCTGTCCATTGGCGCTGTGCATCCAGTCTCTCTTGTATCTCCGCCACCTTTGTTATCAAATCCTGGGACTTCTTATCAGCACAGCCCACCCTTGGACCACAGGAGATGAAGGTGGTTTAGAAAGCTCTTATGGAGTCCTGTATTCCACAGCATGCCCTGGATTAAGCCTGTCATTCTCTTTTTTCAAGGCTTCTAGAGTAGCTGACAAAAGCCAGTCAGCTCCACTAGGACCTATCTCCTTCTGTTCTTCTCTGTGGTCTTTGATGTAACTTAGGTTTTCCCAGTCATGTGTAAAGTGTGCTATATATCCCCATAATTAGCACCGTCCGAGTCTTTGACTTACTAAGTCAGTTTTGCCCTGGACTTCCACCTGCCCCTCATCCCAACCCCCCTCACACAGCTGTGTCTCAGTCATTGTGTTGCCACAGCCTACCACGAGATACCACCACCCTACTACTACTGGCAGGTCATCTCACTGGCAAGGATCCATTTTCAGAAGCCCATCTGCCATTTCTAGTCCCAACTGTCTTAGATTCCCACCCCACACCCCAAACAACCTGTGTAAAGATGGTTTACTTGGGAGGTGGTCCCTGGAAGCACAAGTTGGAGAGTGGAGAATATGAGGAAGGAAAGAAAAAAGCCAGTAAAGGTGTTGGTGAGTAAGTTCTGCTGTATGTAACTGGGACCTAAACTTGCTCAGGATGTCTGAAGAGACCACGTGGAACGTACCCTAGAATTGTCCCTCTGGGCTACCTGTCTGGGTACCTCTGGGGTACTTAACTACTGACGCCATCCATTGATGATTGAGGGCCACTTCCAGGAACAAGTTTGGGTTATTTTTCACAGGCAAAGTAAGATCCTGTGATGCCAGAGAAAACCAGAAGGATGTAAGCATTTGAGGTGACATGCTATATCCCTGACAGGTGAACACAGATATGGGCCTTGGGGACATGGGTAGGGCATCCACAGTGGCTGCTATAACCACCCTTAAGCCAGCCTAGTGCCCAGGTCAGCATGTTGGCAAAAATCACTGTGATTTTACCCTCCCTCACCCAGCTCACAAAAATGGGAGCTCCATGAGCGTAGGTATTTGTCTGTTTTGTTTGGTGCTATATCTCAGCACCTAGAAAGTACCTGGCATATAGTAGGTGGTCAATAAATATTTGTTGAATGATTCACTGTGGCTTGCATTTCTTTCCTGACTTGAGCACTTGTCTCCCAAACCCCACCCCTGTCCCAACCTTCCACTTTACCCACCTCACCCCAGCACCCCAGTCACTGTTCCTTATCATTTGACAATTGGTCTGGCACATGACCAAGGCCATCTGTAAATTGGCTGGATCACAACAGCTAACATTGATGATCATCTGCCTAACGTGGTTCCAAATATTTTATATGGTTTATAGTATTGAATCTTGCAACATACCTACAAGGTGGGCGCTATTATCTTCTGTTTTACAGAAGAAACTCGGGCAATAAGTCCTTAAATCACTTGCCTGAGGTCATGCCCCTAGGAAGGAGTGGGGAGCTAGGATATCCACCTTGATGACCCAGGTCATACTACCTTCTCGATAAACCAGAAAGAGGAAGTGCCTCGCTCAGGGCCACTGCCCCCTTGAAGAAGAGGATTGCTGGGGACCTATCTCCTTCTGTTCTTCTCTGTGGTCTTTGATGTAACTTAGGTTTTCCCAGTCATGTGTAAAGTGTGCTATATAAATGCAAGTTCAAAACTAACTCCCTGGCCCTGGTTTCCCCTGACATTGCCAGTCCTACCAACCTCCTAGACTAAGCTTGGAGTTGGCAGCTGGAGGCAGGTCTCCTAGTTTGAACTATAGCTCTCACCACTGCACTCCAGAGCAGAGAGCATTTTGCTTCAGGGTTTACTAAACTGCGCAGTGAATTCAATCATCTTTTAGGGGAATCGAAAATTCATGAGTGCGAAAGTTTTCCCGTTCATATAATGGTCTCACTGTCTTTGACTCTTGTTCGTTAATTCAGTTTTTATAAAATGTAGTTTCTGAGCTCAGTGTTTTTAAAAGTCCAGTGACACTGTATTTTAAAATTACCTCCACTATTTCCAAAAAGGCCTGGATGTAACATTTTTCTTAATATTTGATTATGTCCTCCTGCTAGTTGGTCAGGGACAGTTTTCTCCCTAGACTGGTTCAGAGGGAGAAGCCAGGCCGAACACTCCAGGACACTCAGGCTCCATCAGAGAGGGCTGTTACACAACCCCCCCTAACCCACCCCCCAATCCCACTCCACCTCCACCTTTTCTGTGCTGGCAGGGGAAGGTGGAGTTGGGGCAAATGAACTGAGGCTGCCTTGAGATCCTAGGGTTTGGGTCTTTAAAATCTAACCTTGCTCTGTTCAAAGAGAAATGAAGAGAGTCTCTTACTGGAGAGTAAAAGGTCCCGGACTTGTCGCATTTGCCCAAATCTAGCAGGAAACGCTGTTGGCCCTATTTTCAGAATATATCCACAGTTTAGTCACCTCTCATCATCACCTCGACTGCTGCCCTCCTGGTCCAAGCCATTATTTCTTGTCTGGATTATTTTAAAAGCCGCCTCACTGGTCTCCCTGCTTCTGTCTTTGCCTTCTAGTCTCTTCTCCAAAGTGAAAGCAGCTACAGGGATTCTTTTAAAACCTACGTTGGATCACTTCACCCTCCAAATGGCTTCCATCTCACTTACAGTAAACCAGGTCCTCACATGGCCTGCAGGTCGTAATGTCTGTTACCTCTGACCTCATCTCCATTCTTCCTGCCATTACCTGCTCCAGCCACACTGGCCTGCTCTCTGGTTCCTCGTGTTCGCAAACCATGCTTCTGCCTCAGGGCCTTTGCACTCACTGTTCCCTTTTCCTGAGCTCTCATTTTCCATATTTTCTTCCTCACATACTCTATTCCAGTATCGCGTCTTTGGACAGGTCTCCCCATGCCACACCCTCTAAAATACTCCTCCTACCATTCCATTCCCTCACTCTGCTTTGCTTTTCTTCACAGCACTTATTGCTAGTAGACATATTACATATGGTTCTTTTTTTCTGTTTTTTTTTTTTTCCCCCCACTTTTGTATCCTCAGTGCCTAGCACAGTGTCTGGCTATGGTTGGTTGTGAGAATATATATTTATTTAGAAATTAAATTTATTAATTTTGAAAACTTTTTGTTTTGAAATCATTTTAAACATATAGAAAAGTTGCAAAAATAGTAAAATAATTCCCCTGTGCTCTTCACCAATAGTCTCTAAATATTAACATTTTGCCATGTTTTCGTCATTCTTTCTCTATGTACCAATTATTCTTAAATATATTTTTGAATGGGTAAGGTATGAAGATGGCACAAATTGTTAACATAAATCTCCCTCTTTCTCCATTCCATCTACTACCAGTTTCTTGTATATTCTGTCAGATATATTCTAAGCATTTACAAACTTATGCGAATGCATGTGCATTTATATAGCATAAATTTCATCCATATATGGACACTTTTTTATGCAAAGCATACTTTACTCACTGTTTTGCACCTCACTTTTTTCATTCAACAATATATTTTAAAGGTCATCCCATATCAGTCCACCTGGATCTTTCTCATTTTCTTCACAGCTGCACAGCAGGCCATTTTATGGACATTATCAGAGCTTATTTAACCAGTTCCCTGTTGATGGAAATTCAGGTTGTTTCCAGTCCTTTGCTACTGCAGACAATGTTGCAATGAATATCCTTTTTTATTATCATTTTGTATATCACCTGTAGGACTAGCAACTGGAAGTGAAATTGCTGAGTAAAAAGATTTTTGCGTTTTAAAGGTTGATCCATATCACCACATTTCTTTTCATAAAAAACGTACAAATTTTCTTTCCTACCAACAACATGTGAGGGCGTTTC
>NW_006432451.1:1491108-1530130 GCF_000325575.1 Pteropus alecto | reverse complement strand
TTTTTTTTTTTTTTAAGTTTTACTAATTGGATACTTTACAATGATAGCTCATTGTAGTTATATTTTTATTTCTTTTATTATGAGTGAAGATAAGCATTTTTTCCTGTATTTAAAAGCAACTGATTACTGAGCCATAAAAAGAATGAAATCTTGCCATTTGTCCAACATGGATGGACCTAGAGGTATTATGCTAAGTGAAATAAATCAGACAGAGGAAGACAAATACCATATGATTTCGTTCATGTGTTGAATCTGAAGGACAGAACAAACAAGCAAAACAAAACACAAGCTCATAGATACAGAGAACAAATTGATGGTAATCAGAGGGGAGGGGGATGGGAGATGGGAGGAAAAGGTGAAGGGATCAAGAGGTACGAATTTCCAGCTATAAAATGAATAGGTCACGGTGATGCAATGTATAGCACAGGGAACATATTCAATAGTATCATAATAACTTCGTATGGTGACAGATGGTTATTAAACTTGTCATGGTCATGATATGGTAAAGTGTATAGATATCTAATCACTATGTTGTACACCTGAAACTAATATAATATGTCAACTATACTTTAATTTTTAAAAATAGAAAGAAAAAATTTCACATTACTAGGGAAAAGAAAGCAATTGATATTCCCTCCATGAACTGTCTATTTACATATGGTGCCAATTGCTCTAATGCATGTTGTTTTTTCATTAATCTGTAGAAATCCATGATATAAGGAGGAAAGTAGCCTATTTTCTGTGATATGTGAATTTTTTTGTAGTTTGCCTTTTTATTTGTCAAGAGTGTGTTTTTTGTTTTTGTTTTTGGTTTTGTTTTTTTGCTATTCGGTTGTTTTATTTATTTATTTTTATTTTAAAGTTTCTATATAGTTGGATGTCTCAATCTTTTCTTTTCTGGTTTCTAATGCTTTGCGATATGCCTGGAAAGGCTTTGCTTGCTCCAAGATTATTTAAAAATTATCCCATGATTCCTTATGGCATTTGTTCAAACAGACACAAAAGTAGAGAGAAGAATAGAATGAGCCACTGGTTTCCCCACCAACCTCAACAGTAATGAGAACAGGGCCAGGGCCTGTATTTCTTCTATGCCCCACCCATCCCCCTACCCTTCAATTATTTTGAATTCAATCCCAAACAACATATAATTGTACAATTTTTTTTTAATGCTTAAACTTTTGGTCCATATGGAGTTATTTTAGTTAGAGATCCAACTTTGTTTATTTTTGCAGATAGCTAGCCCATTCTCTAAATGGCTTATTGAATAATCCATCTTTCTCACTGATTTGAAATGCCACCTTTATCATACACTAAATTACCGTATATATATTTGAATCTATTCCTATCTATTCTTTTTTTCTGTACCATTGATTTATCTATTTATAGTCATGCTCCAGTACCACACTGTTCTGATAATTGTAGCTCTACAGTATATTTTGGTATTAGGTTAGATTATTCTGTAAAAGATGATTTCAGTGTAAGCTTCCCCTGGTATTCCAAGACACTGCCTGAGAGTGAAGCCCTGAGGTAAGGCATGGTGTGCAATTTTACACCCAGCTTTAGCCATAACCGTGCCCATCAACAGTTATGGGCATGGGCATGGCTGGGATAAGGCATGGCATCACCCTGTTGACCGGAGAGTGGGGTCCAATTTCTGGCTTTGCCACTAAGGCCTGGGTGACCTGAGGCAGTCTACCTCACCACTGGAGCCTCTGCTTAGAAGAACCTCCCTCCCAGCTCCAGCATTCTTCAGTTCCAAGATTCTAGGGCAAGGAGGCCTCAGGAGTACCAAGCAAGATTGTGAAAGGATAACCAGTGACCACTTCTACAGGAAGTCTCGCAGATGAACACAGGAGATTGGCTCGCTGGGGAACGGGAAGAGTGATTAAGCAAGAGACAAGACTGTTAACAGTTCCAGAGCTCGTAGACTCCTTGGGGCAGCGGTTGCCTCATCACCAGGTCTAGGAGGCACGGGCTGCATGCACTACTGGGAGCCACTGAGAGGTGGGAGCCACCATGGAGTTGCATTGCTTCTTTTCTTTGGGGGGGGATGGGATTGGGGAGCAGCAGTTCCCACCCAGCTCCTATGACAAGGGTGCAAAGGGCTAAACCCTCTTTTCTTATGAATTTGGGGCTCTCTTCATGGGATAATGCAGGGCACTTGGGCGGGAGACTGGGTTGATGACCTACTTTAAATGGTCATGTGACCTCAGGCTAGTCATCTAGCTTCCCAGAGCCTGAGTTTCTCTATTGAGTTAGTGAGGAGAGGTGAGTAGACTAGAACAAGGCACTAGGCGATCTCTCACACCCACCAGCTTGGACAACTTGGGTTCTGTGACTGTTGCTATTACATGTAGTTATTGAAGTAAGTGAGATGAAGAGCATACCTGGTTCCTTGCCCATTTGGTGAGAGAATGATGAAATTGCAGGGGCCCTAAGGCTCCTGCTGATACTGTATTGTAGTTCTGCCTCTGTCCCCTCCCTATCCTTCTTGTACAACTCGACTTCCTGAATGAAAGCCTATGGTGCCTGCTCCTCTAGCAGAGTTGCACAGCAGGTGTGGTTTTTATAGATGCCTGGGAGCAGGATTCAGTTGTTCTCAAGTCTGGCTTCAAGTTTTGTATGATTTTTTGGGCAAAGAATGTGAGGTGAGGCCGTTGAGCTGAGGGGCGTGCGTATGTGTGCCCTGGTCATGAGGAGCCTTCTGACTGGTAAGGGTGTAAGTAGCAATGATCCAGCATAGGGAATGTGCAGAAGAGGGGGCACGGGTGGAGGGGTGCCTCTGCTGGCTGACTCTGAGGTCTGTTGTTCTGAGTGACTCTGAGTGGGCAGAGACCTTCATATATGCCGATGGTGATGAGTGTTGCTGTGTCCGACTGTGAGAGTTGACAGCAAGGGAGTGTCGGGTAATGGCTGACCGAATGGAAGCTGGTTAGGGAGGGAGTGTGTGTGCAGGTACGTGCATCTGCTTGTATACCAGTGTAAGAGTTGACTGAAAGATGTCCCCACTGTCTCTGATGGCCATGCTTGGCCATGAAGGAGGCATAAACTGTTTTCAGGGTGTGCCGTAAGGCTGCGAGGGAGAAGTACACTGTCTCTGACTGATGGCGACAGGTACTTTGCAGCAGTGCTGGCTGTTAGGACACCTGCTGCTTTTCTGCCCCCGAAATCCTGATAGACAAGGAGGGAGCCACTGAGTGGCCCTCCAGGGAAAGAAGGATACACTGGCTCGGAGTGCCGATGCTGAGGCCTGTGATAGAGTGGGGGTTGGGTGCTTCTTTTCTATAAAATGTTAGGGGACTGCTGAAAATGGGCTGCGGAGGTGCTGCTTGACTAGGAACTTCCTGAAAGGGATATTAAGAGAGTCCTATGTCCTAGAATGTGGCCATGGGACATTTATTTAGGATTCTAATTTCCTTGACTTGTGGGAGCCTGATAGGTTCAGCATTGTGGCACCCACATCACAGTAAACTTCCTCCAGGGCTTCAGTTCTAGAAGCTTCCGCAATGAAATCATATCTTGTTGCCTCAAGTGTATTATCTCTATCAATAGAAGTGCATGTGATACTTGAGTTTTCAAGTTTCACATCCCTGAGCAAAGCCTGCCCGCTCTGCCCTGCTCCATGAAGCCCATGTCCTACCCACGGCCGCTCTGTCGGTAATCCACAGAGCAGACTTCTGCCCACCAAGGAGGCAGGAAGTGGTCTTGGGAGAAGTCTATCCCATGACAAACTGGAGGAGTGGATTTAGAGTTGGCTTTTCTACTGATGTCATGGCTTGGGCAGGTCTCTGAGTCTCAGAGCCTCCCTTCCTCAATTTCTTCATCTTTCAAGTGGGGATAAATTGTATCCGTAGCGTACCTGGCTTTTATTAGGCTCAAATAGAATTTCACCCTCATCCATGTAGTCATTACCATTGTCACTACTACCTTTATCCAGCCATCACTGTACTCTGGGCACAGCTCTGAGTGCTTTACGTGGATGATAGATTCAGCAAATATTAGCCAAGTGCCGACTGTATGTGAGGCACTATTCTAGGCACTTGGGATAGGCAGCGAACAAGAGTAAACTCTAGACTCACATGAGGCTTATATTTCAGTAAGAGGAGATGGGAAGTTTGTAGAACAATTGAGTAAAAAACTATTCTGGGAAGATGACAAGTGCTAAGAGAAAGTAGAGCCAGAATGGGAGGTGGAGGTTCAACTTTTATCTTGTCTAATCATCATGGCAACCCTGTGTGATAAACATTAGTCTTATGTTCCAGAGAGGAAACTGAGGTTCAGGGACGTTGAAGGGCTTACCCAAGGTCATTCAGCCAGTGAAGCAGGACCGGGAGAGGCAGAGTCTGTCTGACTCCAGAGCACTGTAACTGGAAGTCACCTCCTCTCTTGGGTGGGACGAACTGCCAGGAGGAAGGGGCGCCTTTTCCTAATTCACCTAAGGAAATCACATGCATTGTGGCATGCCTGCTTTCCACTCCACTGGCATTCAGTTGGTGCTCAGTAAATGCTTCACTTAAGTGCATGCTAGATCTTGGGAAGAGTTTGGGCAGAAGGAAACCATCTCAGAATAGATATGACAGTAACTGTTCTTTGGGAGGAAAAAGCCATGATTTATGTCATGTAACAATTTACATGGAGTAAATACTCCCACAGTGGCTGATTCCAAGCCACTGAGTTAGGAAGAGATGTACACAATTGGCTCTCAAGAGCCCCTCAGTTCTGGCTCCAGCACACCACTGCAGTTTATGTCTACGATCTTCAAACTGCATCTGAAACATCTGAAGGCCCCAAGAGTGAGAAAAAAAGATAGAGAGATGGAAAGGAACAAATGGAGAGAAAGAACAGACTGGAAGTGGGGATGGTGGGGAGGAGGGGGAGAGAGAGGCAGGCAGGCAGACAGACAGACAGACAGACAGACAGACTCTACTTTACTTTAAAGTTTAGGGGCCTCCTCAGGGTGAGCAATTGCTTAATTCAAGTCTAATGCAAACTGTGTAAGGTAATATACCCAAAAGGAGGCTGAGTCAGTGTCTCCAGTCCCCTGGAAAGAGCCCATCATCCCTGAAGCAGAGCTTCCTGACCCCTCCACCCAGCCTGTCTATGACCTTTCGTTCCAACTGAGAAAGTCTTGTTCCTCTTGCCTCAGTTCCTTTGCGCATGCTGTTCACTTCTTCTAGATCTTACCTGCCTCCTTTAGAGCCTGGCTCAAGTCCCACAGTCCACAAGAAGCTGCCTGGTCATGTATACACCAAGCCTCTCCCACTCCATACAGTTTTGCATGCCCTAGATTTATTTCCCCCAACTCTACCTCTTCCAAATTCCAGCCGTCCTGAGGCCTCACTTGGAAAAATCTTTATCCATCAAAATCCTTATTAATTGACTGAGTGACCTAAGACCTTCAACAACAGATGAAAGGACGCAATTAATGAATTGTACAACCCTTACTTAAG
Organism: Pteropus alecto; assembly: GCF_000325575.1. Classification (NCBI taxonomy): domain Eukaryota; kingdom Metazoa; phylum Chordata; class Mammalia; order Chiroptera; family Pteropodidae; genus Pteropus; species Pteropus alecto. The sequence continues at coordinate 1,524,680 of NW_006432451.1, read as the reverse complement.
CACTTACTCTGTGTTAAGGAGCTGGGAGCAATGTAGACAAGGGTGCACAGTGACATCTATAGGGAGAGCCCGGGGCATCATGGGGCCACAGACAAGGGGATACTGAATCCTACCTGAAGTGTGGAGGTGGCTGAAGGGAAGGCTTCTTGGGGACGTGGCCTCTAAGCTAAGGGAGGAAGAGGTATCAGCTAGGTGAGGGGATACGAAAATCGGGAAGGTTGGGGCAAAGGGAGCAAGGGTAGGAGGGAATCTGGCATTCTGGGAATGGCAGGTGCTTCAGAAGGGTTGATGTGGGCTGTGAGGATGTGGGGATGATGGCGTGAAGGAGGAGCACGTCGTGCAAGAACATAAGGGCCATGTGGGGGGCGCTACTGATTCCTTGGTGCATTGGCCTAAGGAGTAGAGAAATGGCGTTGAGGACACAAAAAGGCTGGAGGTGAGGTGAAACTGAGAGAGGGAGGAGGCAATTGTGGAGGGATTCCTTCCCAGAAGGCGCGATGTGAGGAAATGAGCGAGAGGAGCCGCAGGAGAGACGGCTCCTCAAGCTGCTTCTGGTCTCTTGGACAGTGAGATTCTGGATGACCCTGTGTAACCACTCACAAGTCAAAAACTAGAACCTGTCCTGCACGGGGGCTCTTTTACTTAACAGCCAGAGAAGACTTTGGACAATTGAGTAGAGATCTGAAGAAGATAAAGATATATCTTGGAGATATATCCAGGCAGAGGGAACAGAAACGGCAAAGGTCCTGAGCGGGATGTGCTGGAGGCCATGAGGTGGGCATGGGCCATGATGTCACAGAGGCCAGTGAGGATCCAACCAGGCAGGGCTTCATCACCCATGGTGGATTTTCTCCAGGAGTAATGAGGAGCCATGGGAGGGTTTTCAGCAGGCAGTGACTGTGTGTAGCAGCCTAGTGCCTGTCACCATTCTTTGTCCTCAGGCCAAAGCAGCATGGAGACTGGACAGAGAGTGACCCGAAAAGGCCGGAAACTGGGCTCCAGCTGCCGGCGGCAGACACGAGAGCCCGCTGATGGCCAGGATGCCCCTGTGGCTCCAGAGCTAGAGTCCTGGTCCTCCCAGGCAGCTGCAGAACTGCAGGGCTTCTTCCAGGACTGTGGTGCCAAGGAGAGGGGCTTTGTCACCCGTGAAGACCTGGCGGTGAGCTAAGACCCCATCCCGCTCCCTGAATCCCTTTTTTGCAGCCTCCTGAGACTTCCTGTCCCCGGAAAGGCAGGGCTTGCCTTTTCTTTCTCCTTTCTCTCATCTAAACTTTGATCTCAGAAATGGCTAGAAGCTTGTTTACACCAACGTGTAAAAGACTAATACGGCTTTATGTGTTCCCCTCTTCCAGAGACATTTACATTTTAACAAAGGAAAAGACTTTAAACCAAAGGAATAACTTGCAAATGATATAATTTTAGGCCCATTGAGTGGGGAGCAGTCAGAATCCTGGAAATCAAACCATGTCGATGACTATAAACTTGAATGAAACAAGATCGGCCATGGTTGTATGTGTCAATAAGGAGTCTTAGGCCGTGGCCTAGGCCAGATTGACTGATTTTTCTTTGGTTTATCCTCATTCTCTGTAAAGGGGCCTATATGGGTTTCTAGAGTCTCACTGGGCCTGCTGTCTCCTCCTGGTATTGCTCCAAGCTCCAGACTGCCCTTCCCCCATCAAAACTGACCTTTCCTATGTTCCAGCCTCAGGGCCACAAAAAGGTTTGAGTGGCTGATGTTAAATATAGTTTTTAAAAGGGTTAAAAAAAATAGAGAGAGAGACTTTCAAGTAAACATAAAATCAACACTTATCAAAGGTCTTACCTAATTAATTATTGTTATTAATTAATGAGGGAACCAGTAAGATGTTATGACAAGTTCAAAGAGCATTTGAGAAGTTAGGGTATTTATAGGCAATTTGACAGAAGAGTATTAGGATAAGATTGCTGAGTTCGATTTTTAAAATGGCTAATGTCCAACAGGCCATGGATCCTTGGGGTTATCTGTTCTGCTAGACAAAATTATTTTTGTCTCTCCTGGACAAAAATCTACAAGTTAACAAGTAACTTCAGTAAGTCTGGGATCTTTAATTAAAGGTAAACAGTGAGATGAACTAAATGCATTCCTCTAGTCTATATCATGCTTGAAAGGGCATGCTGTCTAACTTTTTGCCTTATTTTCAAGCTTCACATAATTTTTTTGTGATCATAAATAATCTCTAGAGTTTAGTTAGTCCTGATATGAAAAAGGATGGTCTTCCTCGTGGATACAGAGAACTGACTGGTGATTGCCAGATCGGAGGGAGGTTGGTGGGCTGGGTGAAAAAGGTGAAGGGATTAAGAAGTACAAACTGGCAGTTACAGAATAGTCACGGGGATACGAAGTACAGCACAGGGAATATAGTCAATAATATTGTAATAATTAGGTATAGTGCCAGGTGGATACTAGACTAATCAGGGGGATCACTTTGTAAATTATTTAAATGTCTAATCACTATGCTGGGCACCTGAAACTAATATAAAATAATATTGAATGTCAACTCTAATTAAAAAATAAAAATAAAAGAAAAAAACAAGAAAAAGGCCGGTCTTCTTAGGTCTGGCTTGATTATTCTTATAGGTGTAGCAAGGGTGTAGATGAAATATGTGGTTCTCGTTAAGTCTGCTCTGCAAATCTAGGCTTTTGAAGTGTTGAGCCATTTTGGCGCTGTCCAGAAGTTTTCACATGGAATCCTAGGTCGGACCTTTAAAATTTCTATTATTTGCTCTTTTATCTAGAGTGACCATCTGTCTCAGTTTGCCTGGGACTGGAGGGGTACCTGGGATGTAGCTCTTTAGTGCTAAAACTGGGCAAGTTTTGAGCCAACTTGGACAAGTTGGCCATCCTACTTTTATCCTAAGGTGAGGAAACTAACAAGACTCTCTCTACCAGCTTTCACCAGCAACCCCTATAAATATGAGGAACTTTCTCTCTTCTTGAAGGTCCCAATTTTTCTAAGATCCTTCTCCCACCCAGAAGTGGCCTTCTCTATCACCTGATTCCTAGGAGGGCTTTGTAGGCATTGGCTCCATGGGTGTTCCTTACAGTGGACTTGTCACACCTGATTAAATGAGAATCATTCTTAGATGTGACACTACAGTTAGACAATAGATTTATCTAACTAGATCCCAGCAAAAGGAAGACAGATTCTTATTGAACTTATATAAATAACTATATTGCCATGGAAAGTAAGGAGATTCAGTAAAAGTATTGGTTTCTGAATCAGGAGGGGCTCAGTGAGATTCGGATATCATTTAACATGTTTCATTTCAGTTTACAAAAGCAATAATCTACTAAACTGAAGGTTAGAGACAGCTCAAGAAGACAGAGAAGATTTTCTCATAAATCTATAAAAACAGAACAATAAAAATAATAGCAACTATATTATCAACAAATAACCACACTATATTTCTTTGACCCATTCATTCAGTTCCATGGAAGTAATTTTTATTCTGCTGGATCTTGGGTGAGTTAGCTGCTTCTAGACTCAAAAGAGTCCTAGAAATGGTCAGCCCACTAGCTCAGCCTGAAGGTTAGCTAATTTCAGCTCGGCATCATGTACCCAAGTGCAGCATCAGTAGTTCATAGAACCTGGTGTAGTCCTTCCCTCCAAGGCTTTGAGTCTGTCCTTTGTAGAAAACACAAACTGTGGCCTGCAGCTTTTAACGGAGCCTTCAGGTAAAGTTGGAAAGCAGAAACTTATTAGTATTGAGACTGAAAGGCTATGGTTATTTATTACAATAACAATATCAGAGTGGAAGAAAGTAAAGCTCTCTCTTGGGATACAGTACATAACTATTTCATAAGGGTTTGATAAGTGTTTCCCCTGAAGATAAGAACATATTATGGATAGCAAGGACACTGAGAAATCTCCAGGGCCTTCCCATAAAGCATGCAACTTCTGAAATGGTTATGTTAATGCATTTTACTACGTAAACTTAGCGTAGGAAAGGCTGACTATCTCTTCTGATTTGACAGTTCTTCCCATGATGCTCTTCTTTTTTACACTCAAGCCATATTTAATATCAGAGTTTGTTACAGGCTAAAGCCTCAGTTTTTATTTTCTTCTCCATGTAACACTTTTTTACGATATTTTTCTTTCTTGATAATGATCAGCTTATTATCTTTTAGGAGCACTTGTTAAGCATAACTGTATTAATTAATCTTAATAAACTTTTAAAATTCCTTATAAGTTATCTATATTGTCCAAAAGAATATTGGAAATATTTCAGTATCAAGGGTTTGAAGTAAAAATTTCTTTATAATTTCTGAAAATGATTTTTTTCATGTTTTTTAAATTGAGGATTAATTGACATAATATTATATTATTTTCAGGTGTACGACATAATGATTTGATACTTGGATATGTTGCAAAATAATTACCACAATAAGTCCAGTTAGGATACATCACCATACATAGTTACGAAATTATTTTCTTGTTATGAGAACTTTCAGAATCCACTCTCCTAGCTACTTTCAAATATGCAATACACTGCAGTGGTCCCCAAACTTTTTGGCACCAGGGACCAGTGCTCCTCTGAGAATCTAATGCCTGATGATCTGAGGTGGAGCTGAGGTGGTGAGGCTAGTGCTGAGGAGCAGCTGCAAATACAGACAAAGCTTCGCTTGCTCGCTATTTTCAACCTATTGTTTTAAATATGCAGCATAGTATTATTAAATATAGTCACCATGCTATATATTACATAACCATGACTTATTCATTTTATAACTGGAAATTTGTTCCTTTTAACCCCCTTCATCCATTTAACCTACTCCCCGCCTTCCACCTCAAGCAATCACCAATCTGTTCTCTATATCCATGAGCTCAGGGCTTTTAAATCGTTGCTTTTAGATTCCACATATAAGTGAGATCATAAAGTATTTAGTTTTTTCCGTCTAACTTATTTCACTTAGCATAATGTACTTAAGGTCCATCCACGTTGTCATAAATGGCAGGATTTTCTTCTTTTTCTTCTTCTTTTTTATGGCTGAATAATATTCCATTATATATATGTACTGCATTTTCTTTATCCATTCATCCATTGATGGACATTTAGGTTGTTTCTATGCCTTGGCTATCATAAATAATGCTGCAATTAACATGTGTGTGCATATATCTTTTTGAATTAGTATTTTTGTTTTCTTCAGATAAATACACAGAAGTGTAATTGCTGAATCATATGGTAGTTCTATTTTTAATTTTTTGAGGAACTTCTATACCAGGGGTCCCTAACCCCTGGGCTGTGGACCAGTACCGGCCTGCACAGCAGGCGGTGAGCAGCGGGCAAGCGAGCGAAGCTTCATCTGGGTTTGCAGCTGCTCACCAGTGCTGGCATCACCGCCTTAGCTCCACCTCAGATCATCAGGCACTGAATTCTCATAGGACCACTGGTCCCTGGCGCCAAAAAAGTTGGGGACTGCTGCTCTATACTGTTTTCCATAGTGGATGCACCAGTTTTCATTCCCATCAGCAGTGTACGAGGGTTCTCTTTTCTCAACATCTTTGTCAACACTTGTTATTTCTTGGCCACGATGCTCTTATAATAGTGATGAAGTATTTAATAAATATAGAGAAAGATATCCTGATTTTTTCCCCCTAAATTTAGAATCTGACATTGGGAAGGCAAAATCAAAAGAGCTGTCAGAGAAATTTGGCCTCTAGATTTAGATGGGATCATGGGAACCTGAGAAATAGTACTTGTTTAATCAAAGTGACAATAAAATAAAATATTTTGAAATAAACTTAGAAGAAGGTAATATGGTTGCAAGGATATTTATATCTTTCATAAGAGAGATATCTTAGATATTTTTTAAAAATTAGAACATGATTAAGCCAAAGCATAGCAGAGAAAATTATTCTGTGAAGATACGGAATCAGTTATCTTGGCAATTTACACAGAAGAGAAATAGTAACTTCTTTTTAACTCTTGCTAAGAGCTCTAAAACCTATTTATCTTTTAATAGAGATGGAGCCCAATTCTAGTTTTGCATTAATATAACATGTACCTGTAAAAATTTCATAAGTTTTGTTTTTAATTTATTTTTAAACCCATCAAAACAGAGGCAAATTTGGCAAAACGTTAACATATTTCATAGCTTATTTTCAGACTCAGGTATTCTAAATCAAGGGAAATAAGATTTCCTTTCAGCAAACCCTCTACATTTATTTATATTCGTTCAGGTTTTGTCTTTTTACATATTTTCACGTTCTGGAACAACCAGACACTTTAAGATAAAACCATTTCTTTTATTGCTCAGAAAGCAAAAACGTTTCCCATTTCCTTGCCGATACAGTGTATTTCTCTGTCACTATTGTTCCTCGTAAAACCTCAAACACCTGTATGATTATAACTTTTAACCAAAATAATTAACCTTTATTTTCACAAAATGAACTGGGGAGTAAATAATTGAGAACTGTCTAATGTAAGCATTTTACTAGACCAGCAAAGCTCACAAGTTCACATGACTGACTACGGTCATACATATCCCTTGTACAACTTTTTAAAAAATTGCGATAAAATATACCTAACATAAAATTGACCATTTTAATCATTTTTATGTGTAGAGTTCAGTGATATTAAGTAATGCACATTGTTGTGCAACCATCACCACCATCCATCTCCAGAACGTCTTTATCTTCCCCACCTGGAACTCTGTACTCATTAAACACTAACGGCATTCTCCTGTTTCCCCAGTCCCTGGAAAACCCAATTCTACTTTCTGTCTCCATGATCTGACTACTCTAGGTCCCCCATACAAGTGGAATTATATAGTATTTGTCTTTTTGTGACTGGCTTATTTCATTTAGCATAATGTCCTCAAGGTTCATCCATAATGTAGCATATTGCAGAATCTCCTTCCTTTTTAAGGTGAATCATATTCCATTGTATATCTATACCACATTTCATCTATCCTTTTATCCTTTGATAAACTTTTGAGTTGCTTCCATTTTTGAGCTATCGTGAATATTGTTGCTGTGAATATGGGTATACAAATATCTACTTGAGTCCCTACTTTCTCTTACACAACTATTTAAGGTGCCCAAAATGAATTCACTTATTAATATGACCCAAAGAGATAGCTGCTCTCCAGCAAGTAAAAGTACTACACTTGATCTTAGCCCAAAGGTCAAGAAGCGATGCAAGTAAAAGTAAAAAGTAAAAAAGATATAAACTTAAAATTATGCTTAGTAGTTAAGTTTTCAGTATTCAAATTTTCTTAATTTAATATTCAGGTTTTTCAAGTTACTAAGGATCTTGGAAATTGTGTTTAAGGTGGCACGCTACAAAATATAAGTACTGTTGCTATAAAATTTGTTGGAATAATGAATCAATTTAGTTGAACACAAATTTACAATTTTCATAATCTTAAACATTACGTACAAATAGTGTTGGTTTAGACAAAATAAGCATAGGAAATTCAGATTAACTAGTTTCTTCACAAAAAAACAAATCCAGATCTTATAAAAATAAAATGTATACTTGCATAATTATACTTAATATAAAGCAGAGAAAATACTCTCCAGCAACTTTACTTAGTTTTGACAGCTGAGTCCACTTGGACATCTCCATGGAATCTCCAAAACCTTTAATTTCCAAGAAGGCAAATCATGACCGTTAGGCAAAAATAAAATAAATCCATATTGAAGATTTTATTTCTCATTAATTAATGATAGATGTTATGAATGGTTGAAAGAGCATGTAAAGATGTAGGTAATTTAACAAAGAAATTTTTTAGAGTCAGATTGCTGAGTTAGAATTTTAAAAGCGGATTATAAACAGGCCCTAAATCTTTGGGGTTATCTGTTCCATCAGACAAAAATTATTTATAGCTCTCCTGGACAAAATCTGCAAGTTAAACTATGACTTCATGTAGTCTGGGACCTTACATCAGTCTCATGAGATGAATGATATACATTCCTATAGTCCAGAAGAAGACGCTTGCGTGGCTTTTGCCCATGTAGAATACTAAAAGGACATGCTGTCCACCTTTTGGACTTATTTTTAAGTTTCAGATAATTTTTGAACACTGATAAACACAATCTGGGGAGGATTAGCTACTGTCCTTTATTAGGGTCCTAAAGGGATGAGACTCAGAACAGATAAGTGTTGGTGTTGGATGGAGGAAGGGACAAGGTGTGGAGGAAGTTCAAGGCTCTGCTGAGAAAGCTGTCCTAGATGGGGTCTGTGAGTCTCAAGGGTAGGCCCTGGGTCAGGTTGGGCGTGGGACTCCAAAATTGGAGCGAGAGGAGGTGGGGGTGGCTGAAGACAAACACCTCCCATTTTTTGAGGGTGGCCCAGAGCCTTCCCCAGTGGCAATAGCACCCAACTTATCCTTTCCTTGCAGGCGGCCACATTCAGCTTCCTGGGCAGTGAGGAGGAGCCGGAGATGATATTTGACTGGGTGGATGTGGAGCAGAAGGGACGCCTCTCCCTTGAAGAATTCAGCTCTGGGCTCAGTATGTCTGTCCTGTGAGGGCTTCTGGGGACTTGCAGCACAGCCAGGTGTCCTATGCAGTGTGCCCAGCATGGGGCGAGGCTGGGCTGACAGGAAAGGCAACAGTGACACCTTACCAACCAGACGACCTTCACAACATTCCTGAGAGAGTTCAGGGCATGGACGATAATCCTGATTGCTGTGGAGATGTGGACACTAAGCCTGGGTGGGAAGGCAGTTGATTTGAGGCAGAGCTGGGCCTTAAAGATCTGATTGTTAGCCCAGGAGATCTGATTGCTTCCTTTCCAACCAGCCAGAACAGTTGATTAGCCGTGGGCTCCCCTGAGCATCCTCCTCCTCCAGAGAGACCCAGTCTTGCTTTCTGATGCATTCCTTGTCTTCTCCCCAACAAAAAGCTTCCCTTGAGCAACAGGTTAAGTGCCCCCCATTCTTGAGAGACCACAGGCTTTGTTTCTGTCTGCAGAAGTTTTCACATTCTGGCTTTGGTTAAGAGAATTCCAGGCTCCAGGGAGCAGCAAACGGTGAAGTTTAGTGGGTGGGGACCTCCCAGGTCCTTAGTCCCCACTGGGCTGAGCTACTCTAATACTGCTCCTTGAGACAGGCTAAAAAGACCTAAAAAGACTAAGGCCTGCAGGAAACAATATTCCCGCTGATCTTCTCGATGAGAGAAGGCCTTCTGGCCCAGGGAGTGGAAGGTGTGGTGTCCTTGCAGAGACCCTGCAAAGCACAGTTCAGCCTTAGATGTCTGCAAAGCCATCCAGAATTCTCAGGTCTGTTGAGTCTCCAAAGGTTTGGGGGACAACAGAGAGGGAGGCCATAAATCTGCATTTATTGGTTGGGGCCATCCCAGGTGGTGTGTTTTGGTTCTGGTGATTGAGAAGCTGGGAGTGGGATTTGGATCCTGAAATGTGGAGGTTCAGAGGGAACACTGCTGTCTGTGCAACTCCAAGGGCCATCTTCATATCTGTATCCGATCTTGTGCACAACACCAGGGACTTCCCAATGCCTGTGGAACAAAATCTAAACCCCTGGGGCTTAGATTTCCTGGGGCCCACAGGGCATCGTCCAGACTCTGCCAATCTCTTGGTTTCACTCAATGCCACTCTTTGTCTCCAAAGTACCAATATGGCTCCTAGCTCAAGGCCTTTGCATGTGCTCTTCTCTCTGCCTGGAATGTACCTCCCTAGGAATCTTCATGCTTGCTTTCTTGTTATCCACCTCTCAGTTCCAACGAGACTTCCTCAGGATCCTCCTGACCACTCCTTCTGAAGTAGACCCTATCCAGTCTCTCAATGGAAATTATCTTTTTTATTCCTTTGGCTCACTTAGAACATTTACTTTTTAAAAATGTATCCTTTTCACACTCGCTAGAATGTCAGCTCCACTAGAGCAGAGATTCGGGCCAATTTTGTCCCCAGCACAAAGTAGATGCTCGATAAATATCTCTTGACTTAGTGAATAAAGAATGTGTTGGCCACCATGGAGTTGCTGTGTGACTTCCAGCAAGTCTTTTGGCCTCTCTGGACCTCTGATGTTCATCTGTAAAGTGGGCCTAGTGTCACAGTGTCTACCTTGAGTAGACTCCCAATGTTGACATGAGGAATGTATAAACATGGCCCTGTACAAATGTGACCAACACAGATAAAATTATTTCCCCCAGGGCTGGAGCAGGGCAAGGTGGGAGGTCAAGGGCTGAGCCCAACTCCACTCTGTTCCTTTCCGTCCCCCTCTGTCCCACAGAGAACATCTTTGGTTCCCGCTCAAGCACCCACAGGCTCCGCAAAAGGAGGCCACTGTCCTCCAAGCAAGGATCTGCAGCCACCAGGTTCCCAGTGCTGGAGGAGGCCGACACTGAGGAGAAGGAGGCATTCTTTGCCTTCATGGAGCAGCTGGGGACTGGCCACTTACTTCCCGAGTAAGGCCAGCACAGTGTATGTGGGAAGGGGAGGGACAGGACAGGCACTGCCAGTCAGTGCAGGCGAGGGCTCACCTGGACACAGGGCCAAAGTGGGAGGCCGCGTATAAATTCCGGGTTGGCCACTTGTCAGCTGTGTGACCATGGGCAAGTGACCTAACCTTTGACCTCTGTTTCTCTGGCTGCAGAGTGAACATAAAAGCTGTTGTGGGATTAAATGGAGGCACTGCTCACATGAAGTCCATCCTACCCCCAGCCCCTCCCTCCTTATCCTGCCCTGTATTATCAGTCTTCAGAGGGATTAGCAAGCTGGGGCATCAGCTTCCCAAGGGTACTCACGTTCTTAAAAACATGAGGTGCCCTGAGGGTGGGTGCCTTTTTTAACTCAAAAAGAGGGTCCCCACTAGGGTAACATCAGGCATGGTGATGCCCTGGATTGGACAGCTTTGGAGATAGGGGGGCATTTCCTCCGAACTATCTCAGATTCTAGGCTCACGGTATTTACTCATGCTCAGAGAAGGAGGGTCCTGCCTAAAAATGCCCCTCTCCCACCCTTCAGGTCCCACTGGGTCTGTCAGAGCCAGCAAGGGGCTCACCCAGGAGACAAACCCTCAGAGGGTGGGGCCCATTGTTGTGGGACAGACAGGGTGAGACTTAGGGTACAGGCTGGCGGGGCGGGTGTGGTGGGGAGCTGTTAACTGACTTGGAAGCTTGGCCAGGGCTCAGCTTTCTGTCTTCACAACTTAATTAAGTCCATGTGAAAGCAGCATTTATCCAGTGCAAACCACGTGCCAGGCTCCAAGCAGGTACTTTCACTGGGTATGTCTCATTCTTTAGCAAACTTGCTGGGCAGATATCAGCCTCCTCTTTTTATAAATAAGCCCAGAGAGGGCATGGGACTTGCCCAAAGTCACACAGCTACAGAGTAGGAGAAGAGAGAAAGGAGATAGAAGCCCTGGGCCATCAGACTCCCAAGTCCCCCTCCCCACAATTAATCGCCAAACCATGGAGAAAAAACGTGTTGTGGGGGTTCAAAAAGGGGGAGGATACATCTGGGAAAGGTTCCTGGAGGAGGTGGCGTTTGATGGCACCTGTAGTGTGTAAATAGATTGTTCAGCCCTCGTGCCCAAGTCTCTCAGAGTGTTGTCATTAACACGGACGGCTGGGGCTTCCCCTGCTTCTGATCCCCCTCATACCTTATCTCTGGCCCTCCTCCCCTCCCCAGGCAGGCAGACATCTGGCAGCTGTGGGGACAGCTGCGGCAGGAAGAACCCCAGCTGGCAGACAACTTGGAGGGTTTCCTGGCCAAGATGACCAGCCGTCTGCAGGAGGCACGGGCCGACAAGGAGGTTCTGGAGCTGACCCTGAGGAAGTGAGTGGGAGTCAGGGGTTCTCCCTCACTCAGTGTCTGGCATGCAGTGGGTGCTCTTTACATTTTAGCTGAATCTTCATTGAATTCCCTCAGCTCCAGAATAACGGAGGCGAGGGGTCCACAGCAGCACCTGGGAGCTGCATGGGGCAGAGCTGAGCTGGAAGAGGGCATGACTTAGGGGACCTGTGGGGAGGACGGAGTTGGGCTTTAGGTATACCGAATGTGTCTTGGTGCAGGACCACTGTGGGACTCAACTCCAGAGTACCACTCACGTAGATGACAATGCTTGTGGTGACCTTGGAGTTGGCATGGGCATAGCCTGGCACGGAGGTCTGAGTTATGGAGGTAGGGGGATGGTGACAGCAGGAGATGGGAACAGAGCGATGGGGCGATATGACAGGGCCAAGGGAACTAATATCTTGGTGGTGGATCCAGGAGTTAGCATAATAGGATCGGGGTGACCAATGTCAACAGCATATGGGTTGGGGGCCTGTTATGGGGATGACTGTTCTCAGGGCGACAGGGGTCAGAGACCACTGACAGAGTGAGATGAGCAATAGGATGGACTCCAAACCCAGGTCCAGACCACCTCCATCAGCAGCAGAGTCCCAGAATGCTGATGGGCAGCCTGGCTCACCTCCTATCTCTTCCAGGCGGGACTCTGACCACCATCGCGAGGTCCAGCAGCTGTATGAGGAGATGGAGCAGCAGATCCATCGGGAGAAGCAGCAGCTGCAGGCCCAGGTGGGCTCCCCGCAAGCAGCCTGCTCCTTCCCCCTGCCCTGGATACCTCTGCTGGCCAAGCAATGGGGCCAGTGACTGGCCAGTGTGGGGCAGCAAGAGGTTGGTGGGAGTGGGTCCTCTCATATCCCTAACCAGAGAGATGTCGTAAGGAGTGTTGAGCCTGAGCCCTTACCCCTCTCTGCCAGGTCTTGCTATGTCCCTGGGAGTCAGTCCTTCTACTCTTTGGGCCTTAGTTTCCTTGTTGCCACAATCTAGGCCTGAGCCAGGGAAATTGTCCTGAGACCCCTCCTCGCTGGGACATCCTGGACCCTGTACCCCGGGTCTGGGTAGAGGTCAAGTATGGGAAAGGCCGGCCCAGCCCAGTTGTCTTAGATTCTGCAGTATAGGAGCTGAGAATTCTCTGCTTTCCAGAGTGACTCCCGGGACCTGGCCCTCAGCGCTCAGATGCAGGAGGCCCTGGAAGCCAAGGAGCATGAGATGAAACAGCTGACCGAGGGCCAAAGGGAGGTGAGTGACAGGGCCTCCCCGGGAACTCAATTTCTGAGGATTCACGGACTCTGACACCCCTCTCTTGAGGGTTTACTGGGCTGGTTGGGCTCCCATTTGAGAGTAGCCCTCTAGGAAAGAGATATCTTGGACCCTTTTCTGAACTGAGGCCAGGTAGTCCAGTGGGAGCACTGGAACACGAGTCAGAAGATCTAGGTTCAAATCCCTGGGGTTCCGATGAAGAGCCACTCTGCAAAGGCTGAGGAAATAATGTTGCTTGTCTTGGCCTTAGTTTCTCCATCTGTAAAATAGGAACAGCCACGTCTACTGCATCTCCCAGGCTAGTTGTGTCAAATAAGGTAATCGGTGGGAAAGCACTGTGAAATAGGAAAGCACTGGGCGGACATGAGGTGTCAGCGCCAGAGAGGCTTGGTGATAGGGTGGTCTTCAGCTCTCATGTCCATTGTCAGCTGAGTGACCTTGAACAAGTTTTTAACCTCTCTGAGCCTTGATTTCCTCATCAGAGAAATGGAGTTTAGAACTCCTGCCTTAGAAGGCTGCCGTGATGGTTAGTGATACTATATTGGAGGGCCTAAGATGGTGCCTGGCATGTAGTAGGTGTTTTATATACCACAGTTGTTACTGTCTTGGAATCTGACCTGGCTTCCTGGACAGAATACTTGCTGGTCACTTCCAGTTGGCATTGTGGCTAAGTCTTTGGGTTTGAGACCCTGCTGAGAGTTGGCATGGGTGTAGCCCATAGTGGATACCAGAATCCTTCTGACACTGGGCAAGGTTCCCAGAGACTTCCCCACTGTTGCCTTGGCTGGCCCTGTCACCTGGTCTTGCCCTCCTGACACAGGTTGATGTCTCAGGTGCCTCTGGAAATTAAGGCAGGCCCCTTCTGCCAAGGGAAGAGGCTGGACTTTCCACTCGGGGCCATATTGTCCTGTTCCCTGTGGACATGAAGCCTCTTCCCCCAGGCCCTTCATTCCTTAACCCAACAACTATTTAAGGTGCACCTACTATGTACCAGGCACAGTTCTAGGTTCTGAGGAACATGATAGACACAAATTTCTGCCCATGGGGTTATTGTCTAGTCGGGGAGATGGATGATAAACAAAATAAGCAAGTGAAATCTAGAACATATTAGATAAGGAAAATGCTAAAGAGAATAAAGTAAAGCAGAATCGAAGGATAGAAGATTTTGAGAGGGGAGTCAAGGAAGACCTCACTGAGGTGATGACATTGGAGTAAAGACCTGAAGGAGGTGAGGAGTGAACCATGTGATATTTGGGGGAAGAGTATCAGGCAGAGGTAACAGTGAGTGCGAATGTCCTGAGGTGGGCACGAGCTATGAATGTTCAAGGAACAGCAAGGAGACCTGTAGGCTGGAACAGAGGGAGGGGAGAGTGGTATCGGGAGAGGAGATCAGAGATGTAACAGGGTTGGAGTTAAGAAATCTGTTCAAGGCCCTGGAGACCATTATCGAGGCTTTGCATCCCACTCCGTGTGGTCAAGCAGCTCTTCATCTCCAAGTCGTGTGACTTGCTGTTGGCACAGGCGCTTCCTGCAGGCTAGATGGGGCTCAGAGGAGAGTAGCCATTACAGAGCTTTGAGCAGAGGAGGGTGTGGTTCCATTTAAGTTTCAGGCCCTAGTGGTGCTGGCTGTTTGTGTTTCTTACACAGTTCCCTCTCTCTTCCCTACCCCAGCAATTCATGTCTCTCCTGGGTGGGAGGTCATGGAGCTAATTAGGCCAATGAGGGGTAACCCCTCCCCCAAGTCCTATGTTTTAAGCTGGGCCTCCAGGAGTTCGGAGTCTGTGCCCCGCAATGGCCTTGGGAGGCTGTTTGTTGCCTGGAGGGCAACTGGGCTTCTCTCTTCACTTTCTACAACCTGCAGCTGGAGGCCCGGCTCCACCAACTCAGCAGCACAAACCAGGAGGCCAACTCAGAGAACCAGCAGCTTCGGGAGGCTGAGCGCGACCTGGCTGGGAGGCTGGATGAGGTGCGGGAGCAGCTGCAGGTGACCAAGGGGCACCTGAATGTCGCTAAGGGCCGAGTGTCCTGGCAGATGGAAGAGGAACCGAGGCAAGTGGCTGCCATCCCTGGGCTGGGGATGGCATCCCAGGGACTTCCTGAAAGAGGGGAGGGAGGCTCTGAGTTCTCTGAGGCTCTGGGCACCACCCAGAACACATAGTTCTCCTCCCTAAATCTCAACAACATTGCCAAACTGAGATTATCATGTTCATTTCTTAGACAAGGAAACTGAGGCACAGAGAGGAGAAAGTCACATCCCCAAGATCACACAAGTGGGATTCAAAGACACACACACACACGCACGCACACACGCGCGCGCGCACACATACACGAGGTCTAGTGCAGTGCTGGATCCCAGGCAGGCGCTCACTCTATTTGTTACAGTTCAGAGGAATGGGATGGGCCAAAATGGTCAGAAAAGGCTTCCTGGAGGAGGTGAGGCTTCATACAGGCCTTGAAGGATGAATAGATTGGAGGAGGGGGAGGAGTGGAGCACACATGCCGGGTGAGAAGGACTATCTGAGCAAAGACTGGGAGGGAGGGCCAGCCGTGAGTCGTACAACTGTTGGTGAGGGATGTAGGCAGGATTGGTGTGACATCTACCTGCCCCTCCCCTGACCTTAGCTTCTCACACCCTTTTTAGTGTTCCCAGAGCAGATGAGAAGAAGGCTCCCGACCCTCAGGCAGTCTCCTCTGAGGAGGCTCCCCTGCCCGGACTGTTTGGGGACAACGATGACTGGGACCAGCTTTTAAGCAGCTTCAACAGCCCCGCACACAAAGCCTTGCAGCTCTCCTGGAGTCCACCCCCAAGCCCTTCAGGCCCCCAGACACCCCGCGTAGTCAGGCAGATTTCTATCTCAGAGTCACATAATTTGCTCTTTGGTCAGAAGCCATCTTCAGATCCAGATGGGGCTCCAAAGAGTCCACCTTCAGTGCCTTCCAGGGCCAAAGAAGGGGAAAGCGTGGACCCAGATGGGCAGGACATCAATCCAGAACAGCCTGTCCATCCTCACAGCTTGGAACCTAAGGAGGAGTCAGGGCCTGGATCTGAGACACGTTTCCACTGGGATCTCCACGGGGCCCCAGCTGGGGAGTCAGGGAGCCTGGTAGCAGCTGCACTCAAAGTGCTCGTTCCTTTGGAGGATGGATCCGCTTCCCAAGTGACCTCTCCCCCTGCCCAGGACGCAGCAGGGCCCAGTAAACAGTTTCATGACTCAGATGATAAGAACTCCTGGCCTGGGCCTGTCCCAGCCAAGCCACCCAGGCAGAGGGAGGCCCTCCATCAGGTCCCATACACTGCCTTCTCTGAGCTGGGATTGGGATCCCTAGGAGCCAGAGCCCCCACACCAGGGCTGGCTGAGCCCTCCCAGGGTCTGGAGCCTAGGGCTCAGGCTCCTACTGAGGAATTGGAGCGGGGCAAACTGGGCCTAGATGTGCAGGAGGGCAGGCCTGGAGAGCGAAGAGAAACTCATGGCCAGGCCCTTGGGCCAGATGATCTGTCTGCCCTCTCCCACCAGAGTCTGGAGGAGGAGCTCAGGGCTGAGGAAAGGAAACAGGTGGGCCGAGGAGGGCAAGGCCTCAGTTTAGAGCAGTCGGTAGAGGTCCAGGGCCTGAAAACTGGGCATTCAGAACTCCCCCAGCAAGATTCTCTGCTCGCTTCTGTCCCATATGACACACCACAGGCTCGGGCTGAAGCAGAAGCCCCTGCTCCTGGAAAACCATCACCCCTAAGGGGCTCTCCCTCTAGGGGTGTTCAGTCTGGGGGTGGAGGGCCCCAGGAGCCCACGCAAACCCTCCCCACCATGACTGAGCTGGAAGCCCAACCTGTGCCTCCACCCACAACTTCTCACACAGGAAAACAAGGCCCCCTACAGTCCGGGGAACCAAGGGCAGAGAACGGGCCTGAAGACCCAGGAACAGACTCTGGGGAGGCTGGGGTGACCCCATCCCTAGGAGACCCCATAGTCAGCAAGCCTCCAGCTGACCCCGATCACATCTTCCATGTCATCTTCCTGGGAGACTCAAATGTGGGGAAAACATCCTTTCTGCATCTGCTGCACCAGAACACCTTCGCCACTGGGCTGACAGCTACCGTGGGTAAGGGCCCACCTGGGGAAGGCAGCGGGGAGGGAGGGGAGACCCAGGGGCCCTGGCCAACAAGCTGGAGCAGGCAGGGAGTGAGCCATCTCTGAAGAAGCTGCAGGTTATGTCTTGGCCACAGGCCCTGCATTAGGCAGCATTTTATACAGGCAAACTCTTATTATTTTACTAATCATCTCTAATTACAGGTAATTTGCTTTTTCTGCATTGATCTGATTAGCTTTTAATGTGCCACATCAACAAAGCACCCTGCAATTTAGGTGCCGGTGCTGGTTGATGGCGAAAACAAGCAAGTCTCTACCCACTGGTTGGATTTGTTTCTGACTACCCCCAGGAAAGTCAGCCAGGCCCAGAAGGAAGTTGCCTTGGGCAAGTTGAATATTTTACACAGAATATATTTGTAGAGTGTGGTAAGTTAGAAACCTGGGTGCCTGAGTTCAAATCCCAGCTCTGCCACTTACTAGCCATATGCACTTGGACAAATTATTTAACCCCTCTGAGCCCCCAAATTCTCATCTGCGTAATGGGGACAATGATAGCACTCACTTCCTAGAGTGTTTGTAAGGATTAGTTCCGTTGATACAAATCAAGTTTTTAGAATAATATCTAAAAGTGAAGTGCTAATAAATATTAGTTATTTGTATTATTATAAGTAAATATTTAATAGTGTCTAATTCAGTGGCTCCTGCAATTAAAATGTCCCAAAGCACAAAGCTTCTTCTGTCTAAAAATATTGGGATATATGGCCACTTGATTGTTATATAGAACCACAAAAAAGCAAGCTCGTGAAAATCTGCTTAGGGACAAAGATGGAGGGATCTACGTCTCTGTGTCAGTCAGGGAGCATGCTGACTTGGGGACTAGTACCAGACCAGTGCATAAATAACAGCTCACGCACAAGAGGGGCCCTAGGACAAGTTCTCAAACTTTTCTCTGCCTAAGCATCCTTACCTGGGCAGCCAGTTAAAAATGCAGTGTCCTGGGGAATGAGGAACCCATAGCAGGCCTGGCCTGATGTTGAGCAGGGTTATATGACCTACAAGGCCACCACTATTAATCACCTAAGCTACTGGTTACTGACCACCTACAACACACCAGGCATCTTACATACATATTTTTTTTAAATACATACCACCTTACTTATTTATTTATTTTCCATACTATAAATATATATAATTTTTTTTAACATTTTATTTTTTTACATACATATTTTATTCCTTACAACAGTCTTCCCTATAACTGAGTATCTCCCCCATTCTTATGTAAGTAAGAAGATTCTAGAAAATTCGATCAAGAAAAACACAGACTGCATAACTGTAAAAAGGCAGGGCAAGGCTCCATGCACTGCTAACCAGCTGGGAGTACCTGAGGTGCAGGTGTAGGAGCCAAATCTGACCCCGTCCCAGCTGCGGTTTGGTGCCCCCTGGTGGCTGTCACCCATCTGGCTTAACTATGGTTGGGGAAGATTCTGGCTTCCTCAGTCATGAACATTTCTGCACTCAGTATCACCCTCCACCATTGCCACCCTCCTCTCTCAGAAGATAAGAACTATATAGCCTGCCTGCATTTGAGAACAGGGCTGGATGGAGGACCAGAGCCAGAGCCAATTGAATTATATCTGAATGCATTTTTTTGCCAAGCTTTTCCATATCTATCCCCATTTTTCATATGAGGAAAACAGAGTTGAAGATTTGCTTCTGTTTCTTGCCCTAGATGCCCCCCAAAGTTTATACCCAGGGCCAGCTGCCTTCCAAGCACATACTCCTACACCAGAAGTTTTACCCTCTTTTGAGTTCAGCATTGCCTTCTCCCTGGGGACGATCATGTAAAAGAACAGATTCCTTGGGAAAGAGAAAACATTATATTCCTAACAGTTTATGTGTTACATTGTAACATGCTCTGGGGTATGAGTATGGGGACACAAGAGTGGATTGAGGAGTGGGGTGGGCAGGGAGGTAGAAAAGTGGGAGTAATGGGAGAGTTATTCAATGCAAAGAATAATTGTTAAGAGTCATTCAGATTACACAGTGGGTTTTTAAGAAGAGGTTGGGTGTTATCACGGGGTGGTGGGGAGAGGGTTGGATTAGATAACCTCAGAGGTTCCTGCAGACCCTGAGTTTCCTAAGACTTTTGGGAAAGAGGGCAGTAAAGAGAAGTGGATGTTACAGACAACTTCTGTTTCACCAGATTGCTAAGGTCAGGTGTCCTGGGCTGCCACTTCTCCCAGCTTCCTGTGGAGAGCATAATGGTGGGAGGAGGGAGCCTATGGTTTCAGCTACTACTAGGGGCCAGCAGCAAGTGCTTACAGGGGTCACCATAAGAGACCTTTAGAAAGGTTTCTACCAGCTCAAGGTTAATATGAGGAGATACCCCTTTCTTGAGCTGGCCTGGGCTCTATAGTCTCAGGGCTCCATTAGGAAAGGGGATGGGATGGGGACAAATAAGCCCCTCTCCATCATCCCCCACTCCACCTGGATTCCTTGGGAAGTGGGGGTTGGCAGGAAGCTGGACCCCAAAGATTCCAAACCTCCTTGGGATTTCACTATTACCTCCATATTTCCAGGGACATTAAGGGTCTAGAACCATGACCACAGGGAGGGGTGAGGCTGTGAAATTCAAGGGGGTAGGATTCAGGGAGATGAGAATTAATAATGATGCCACTCCCCCCTCCCCCAGAAACTGGGCTAAACCTGGGATGTAAGTCATTTAATCTTCACAATCACTCTGCAATGTGGCTCTTTGAAAATGGCCACCTTGCAGGTGAGAAAGGGAAGTTCAGAGAGGTGAAGCAACTTGCCTAAGGTCACACAGCTGGCACAGTGGCAGAGGGTGGAAAACTCACAGCTCAATCAGTCATCTCTGAAGCCAGTGCTTCTTCCACCTCTTAGGCTGCCTGTTTACCCACTGTCTAGTTAAAGGGGGAAGATGTGTGCAATAATTAGGAAATGAAACAACGAGTATTATAAAAATAAAATAATGAAACATTTTTCTGAGTAGACTAAGGAATAAATAAACGTGGCTGTGCAGTTGGGAAGACAGATCTGTCCACAGAGGTCAAAACGAAGCAAGATGCCTGGTACTGGCACTGACCGTCAAGGTGTAGGAGCGCAGTGGGGTCAGTGAACCTCATGGGCTGGGCAGCCAGGGCAGGCTTCTTGGAAGACGTGGGCCCTTGAATATGGATGAGACTTGGGGAACAGAGGGGAAGCCCAGTAGCTGAAGGTTCCCATGCCCTGGGGCGCGTGTTGGGGATATATTCAGGTAGTCAATGGCTAGAAGTCTTGGATGATAACTTGAAAGAACGATTAATCCCTCTCTGTGTGTCCTAGGAGTGGATTTTCGTGTCAAAAACCTGCTGGTGGACAACAAGTACTATGCGCTGCAGCTCTGGGACACAGCTGGTCAGGAGAGGTAATAGGCATCTTCTTCATTAGTGACCAGGCTGAGCCTGAGGTGCCGAGGGGTGGAGGGCAGTCCCGACCTCGAGGAGTTCAACACGGGCAAGAGGCCGCCGAGTGCAAAAGAAGCATCTACTCCTGAAGGATTTAGGAGGTTGGGGGAGGAGAGATGAATCCAGATCCAGGGGGATCACTGGGCAGCAGACCCAGAGGCCCCCTCAGCCTGGCAGGGCATCTGTGATGACCATCCCAACATGGCCCTCAGTGACAGCGACCCGATGGCCTGTCCTTCTGAAAACACTGGGCTTCCACTTTCCAGTTTAGGCAGCGGTGATCAAAACTTAAAGGCACCTCTTCTTTGACCCAGTTCCACTTCTAGAAATTCATTCTCCTGATTAACTTGTACCTGACTATAATATTGAAAGGACCAAGAATTTCCACAGCTGCACTTATATTACGAAACACTGGAAACAACCTCAACGTCATCAGTAACGGACCAGTTAAATAAGTCAGGGTCTATCCACGCAATAGAATATAATGAAGCCACTAAAAAGACTGAGGACCCTCTTTAGGTACCAACGGGAAAACACTTCCAAGGCATTTTGTTGACTGGAAAAAACAAAGTATAGATTACCAAATATTAATGAGCACTTGTATTAAACAGCGGACAAAGGGTCAGTGCTTGTATGAGTGTATAGATATGTGTGTGTATATATATATGTGTGTGTATATATATATATATACACATAAATATGTGTGTGTGTATATATATATATATACACACACACACACATTTATGTACATTCATTAAATACCTCTGGAAAAATATTTCAGAAACTGGTAATTCTGGGGAGAGGGACTAGGTGACTGCAGAATCAGGGTGGAGTCCGGGTGGGGGACAGACTTTTCTCTGGGTATCCTTTGGTATCTTTTGAAATTTGAGCCATGAGAACTGTTATCTATCCGACAATAACCACACTGTAAGAAGGAAAGCATATGCACATTCTCTTTGGGAAGCAATTAGAAGCTTCCCAAAGCTTAATTCTCCCACTTTGCCGATGGAGTGGCTGAGGTTTAGAGAGGCCAAGGCCTCGGGTCAGCCCATCAGGCCTGGCCTCAATGAGACTCTCTGGGCAGGTACCACAGCATGACACGGCAGCTGCTCCGCAAGGCTGATGGAGTGGTGCTCATGTATGATGTCACCTCCCAGGAGAGCTTTGCTCATGTGCGCTACTGGCTGGAATGTCTCCAGGTGAGCAGATGGTTGCTGGGGTCGGCCCCAGTTTTTGAAGTCAAGAGGAAACTTGGATCCTACCTATTCCCCCTTTTCTCCCGGGATTACAAATGATACAACAGACATATAGGTGACAACCCACTGAGAGCATATGGCTGGATGGGCTAGGAGTAGTACAAAGAAACCACAACTACATAATACAGCCTCTAAAACAAACTACTTCGTTTATCCTATGAACATTTCTTTACTACATACAGCAGCTTTGTGATGTCTTCTTAACACCTGGAGATAATGCTATTCTAGTACCACTCTAGGTGATAATTTCTCGTTCTTCTCCCCACCCCACCCCCCACATACTTAATTGATACATATATGTTGAAATTCTGCAATATATACTAGCACAGCAGAAGGATCTGAAGTAAGACATGTCATCTTCTTTCTAGAAGTTTCTAGTCTAGTTGAAGAGATGCAAAAGAAGTAGGATAAGGTAA
Organism: Pteropus alecto; assembly: GCF_000325575.1. NCBI lineage: Eukaryota > Metazoa > Chordata > Mammalia > Chiroptera > Pteropodidae > Pteropus > Pteropus alecto. The sequence continues at coordinate 1,502,406 of NW_006432451.1, read as the reverse complement.
TATATAAAGAGAGGCTTCCTGAGGGAGGTACCTTTGAGATTAGCCTTGGAAAGTGGGTGACATGTTTGCAAGCAGATAATAGGGGCAGCCTCACTACAGATGGAGGGGAAAGTGTCGAGGTGGGAAGGGTGTGGAGTGAATGTGACATGGAAAGGTAGGCATGTACAAAGGGAGGAGGCACACTGCCAGCTCCTTGGAAGACAGGGCCAAACCCACCCAGGGCCCGGCACACAGCAGGCACTCAACTTGTGTGGCTGAGGGAATGTATTCTGTGTGCAGGACTCAGGGTCTGACGGAGTGGTCATTCTTCTCCTGGGAAACAAGGTGGACTGTGATGAGGAGCGGCAGGTGTCCACCGAGGCTGGGCAGCAACTAGCCCAGGTGAGTACCTGGGCATTGGCCCCTTCTGCAGCCTGGACTGGGCAGATCCCTCCCTGGAGGGTAGTGAATAGGTCACCCTGGCATGGGCAACCAAAAAGGTCCCATTGCCATTTCTGCCCCTGCCTGGCTAATGGACAGGTCAGAGTGGACAGAAGCCTGGCCACCTCTGCTTCCCACCCACACCAGCCTTAGACCTAAACATGAGACTATAATAGTGGGCATGACATTGAACCTTGCTGTTGAATTAGCAGATCCCCACCCAATATCCTGACCTACATAAAAAATATCTTCAGAGTAGAAAGGTTTTTTAAAGCTTTACTTAAAATTCCCAATCAGATCTTAATTTTATCTCTGGTCTCTAATTAACATAACATTCCTTCTAATTTATTCTATTTTAAGACTCAAATTCTTCCCCAGGAAGATTGCATCAAAAGCCCCGCCACAAGACAGTGGATACTATTTATTTATGAATAGAATTTGACCACATTCCAGAAAATCTGAAGAATCATAAAAAAAAGACCACTCCTTGCCCCACCTCTGACACAACCCCTCTTGGCATTTCCCCACTGTATTCCTTCCCATTGCTCCTCTCATTTCTCATACTCATGAGGTCATCATTGTGGCGCCTGGTTGGCGGAAATTTTTTCCTCTTAAAAATAGTAGCTCATCTCTTTGACATACTAATTCCTCCTCTAGCAATTTATCCTAAGGAAAGAAGCAGAAATAATAACCCTTAAGAGAATAATGTAATGGATACCCATGTATAATGTATAATCAAACGTGTTTATATGAGGATGTTCTTTACAGTAGTATTTATAAGGACAAACATTGGACAGCAGTTGGTGGTTAAATTCTGGAGGTTCATGTGAGAGGCTAGCATTTGCCATTAAGAGTCCCATCCTGGGAAAATATTTCAGGGTGTAAAGGAGGTGCTTAGAATATAATATGAAGTCAGAGAAGGTGAGGGTGACCCCTATGAGACTGCTGGTATTTGACTGTTCGGGGCCGACCCAAAGAGCAATTTCATACGGCTTAACCTAACAATATAATGACGTTTAGCCCATCCCCCACCACCTAATAAAATGTTATATAAAACAGAATGGAAATATATACCCAAATACTAACAGGAGTGGCTTATATTTTGTACTTTTTTATTCTGCGTTTTTCAATATTTCCTCCAATTCAATATTTTCAGAATAAAAAAAAAAAAAACATAACTAACGGTTTAAAAACATCAAAGACATTTCTCCAAATTGGGTCACAAGTTTCCCACTGTCACTCTGAAAGCTGTGGTATGTTTCTGAGGTGTCATCTTTGACACCTTGGCCAGCCAGGGTGGAGGGGCGGTGGGCAGAGGATTGAGGCTGGGGGCCATGAGCCACACTGAGAAGGGGCTGCCTCACCTGTTGGGGTGGCCTAGGGACCTACTGGGTGGGACTCTGTCTGCCAGCCAGGCTTTTGGTGGTGGAAGCTCTTCCTGGACTCTAGTGGTCTCCCCCAAGGCACCTATACCCCTGTCTGTCTGGCCTGCAGGAGCTAGGTGTCTCCTTTGGAGAGTGCAGCGCTGCCCTGGGTCACAACATTCTGGAGCCCATGGTGAACCTGGCCCGGTGAGTGCCACCCCGCCCGCGCCCTCCCAGGCAGAATCCTCTGAGCAGCCTTCAGCTGACTCCTGCAGGAAGGGAAGGCCCAATCTAGGAAGAGTCTATGAAACCACAGGGCTCACAAGTCTGGGGAAGGAGAGAACACTGCGTGCGGAGCCCTGACTCCAGCCAGTCCTACTAGCCTCATTAGCTGCACATCACCTCCCCAAATCCACATTGCCTCTCTGAGCCTCAGTTTTCTCATCTGTAAAGTAGAGTGGGAGAGCAAGAGTCACTCTCCAGCTTCCAATCTTCTAGTGACTGCCACTGGATTTAGCATAAAATCCAAATGCCTCACAGTGGCCTGCATTGTCTCCAGTGCCATCTCCTTTGTCCCAGCATGCGTGTACAAGCACACACACACACACTCACCTACACACGAAGCTTCAGCCATTCAGAGGGGCCATCCTTGACCATTTTCCCTCCCACCACTATTTCAGATCACCATCCTCTGTACCCTTTGAAGCCCTTCCGGACAAATTGTAATTACACATGCATTTGTCCATTTGCTTGTTGCCATCGGCCTCTTCCCACCCTAGGCTATAGCTCCAGGAGGGCAGGACCATGTCTGTTTTATTCAGCCCCTCTCCCCACACTCAGGCCTGACAAATACTAGGTGCTCAATAAATGAATGAAATGAGTAAGGATGGAGGGGTATCAGACAGATGATCTCTAGCTCCTTCCCTGACAAAGCAACTAGAGTGAGCTTGCTAAACTGCAAACCTGCTTAGGCCATGATGCCCGCCAGCAAAAAACTGCTCAATGGCTTCCCTTTGGCTTCTTTCTGGCCATTCGGTCCTTAGGTTCCGTGATTTACCACAGTGCCCCGGCACACAGTAAATATATTGTGAGTGAATAAATGAATAAATGAAGGGGCTTCTTTTACTGCCCCAACTCCCAAGCTCTCTGAGCCTTGTCCTCTGCCTGGAATGCAGCCCCTTCTTCTGCTGAAAGGCCCTTGTCCACTGCTCGGTCTCAGCCCTGACACTGCCTCCTTTCTGGTGTGGAGTCCCTCTGAGTGCTTCCCCATTCCTGAGTCCTGATCGCCAGTCTCCTCTCTGCCTGCATCTCTATTCAAGGCAAGGACACGCTGGCTTCACTGTCATAATCAGTCCCTTGCACAGTGCCTGGCACATAGTAGGCAAGAAAGAATGCCAGAAAAGAGACCAAAGGCCAAAGTCTTCGTGGACCCATTTTTCTGGTGCCACGTGGAATATAGGGCAGGGACAGAGCAGGTGGGAGAGAGGAAGCTTGGAGGTGCCGTCCCCAGCAGCTCAGCTTCATCCACGGGCTCCTCCCTGCTGTCCCTGGGAGGCGAGAGAGAGGACTGATGCCTCGGTGTGATCATGCAGGTCACTCAAGATGCAGGAAGACCGTGTAAAGGACTCGCTGGTGGAGGTGGCCGCCGAGAGATCACCTAAGAAATCTGGCTGCTGCTCCTGACCACCTGGCTTGGCTAAAGTGGGCCAGTCAACCCCCTGGGTTTTCTGTTCCTTAGCACCTGTCCCACCTGCATGGACACAACAATGACAGAGAGGGAGCTGAGAAATTCAGAAGAATCCTCCTGGGGTCTGGATTTGGATCCCAGGGCAGGGGTTGTACTAACACTGCCCTTCGCTCCCCGAAGGAGGACTTTGCTGAATAAATAAACCTTGGAGTGGGGGTGGGGAACTCTTAAAGGAAAAGTCTAGAGAAACAACTTAAGGAAAATACATCATGATATTGGCTACACATCTCCAGATGGTAAAATTATAGGGTGGGGTGGGGGGGGGTGTTATTTTCCTTTTTATACATATTTGTATTTTCAGATCTTCTACAATGACTAGGTATTCCTATATAATCAGAAATAAAAATAAATGTTGAGGGGAGGGAAAGAAACTTTTCAAGGAGCTTGCTTTGATGCTGATTTCTAATTGCTATCGCTTGTTAATTACAAAGTACTCTTTTCATTAAATCAGTCCCATTGTTCTGTGCCTGTGAACCTTGTCTCACTCACTGTAGCTGTGTGCAACCATGGTGGGTTTCTTCTGAGCAGAATCCCATTCCTGGGGAGGAGCAATGTTCTGATGGTACCTCTTAGGCCCCAGTCCCCATCTCCCTAAGACCCAGCTCCACTCCCTTTCCCCAGGATCTGCTTCTAAGGCATCACATTCAGGGATCCTACCCCCATGCCACAGTGTTCCTTGGTGCAGCCCTCTGCCCTGAGGTGTCAATCTCTGGATGCCCTCGAGGTGTAGCTGGGGTGTGACAGGTGGGGACGTGGAGAGCAGTCAGGTAAATTGATTCCAATCACTCATGGGCTTGGCTTCTCTTTGGAGCTTTTGTGGGAGTTCCCAGAATCACTCAACATTCACCACCTGAAAGGTAGCTGCACATTATAAGTGGGGGAAGGGCCAGGGTTTTCAGTGCCCTTAGGGAGCTTGCTTTGAGAGACTTAGAGAGATAGACTCTCGGCATTGGACTATCTCCTGTGATCTGTGTTTGCTGAAAATGTTTTCTGTCTCATCTGACCGGTAGCCACAATAACGCTTACCATGTAATGCGGTCAGGTAGGATGCTGAGCTTGGTACTTTGCAATCATTGGGGTGAATTCTTCAGCTGAATCAGAGGAAACCTCAATTTCATAGAGACAAGCAAAGACATTTCAAGAAACAGAGGTACAGAGAGAAAGAATAAAGGAAGAAAAGGGAGGCAGGAGATATAGGACAGAGGCTTCCTACTTGTTTAATTGAAGTCTTCGCTCTTGGCCTCTATTCCTCTCTTCAGTTTTAAAAGGAATGCCTCAGCAGCAGTGAGCACTCTGTCACTAGAGGTATATAAGCGGAAGCCAAGTGACACTTGGCAAGACGTGAGGTATAGAAGAGTCACGCAGGGCTCAGGGACCTCTTCGGCAGGTCAATGACAGCCAGGTATCCCAGGGGTTGTGGGAGGGGCTGGCACAGTGATGGAGAGTGTCTAACCTCGCCATGACAAGGCCCCAGGAGGTCTATGGGGTCTGGTGGGAGTCTGAGAGGATAAGCTGATGGGAGGGCTGAGATTCAAGAGAGATGGGAAGACCGTAGTGATATTAGAACCCATCCCTCCATTTTACTGGTGGGGAGACTAAGATCCAGAGAGGACAGGTAGCCTGGTAAAGGTGACACAGAAACTTAATGGCAACTGAGTCGATGCTCTCATTCCATCTTGGGGCTCAGACACCTGTAGGCTCTACTACTTTTTAGTTGTATGACCTTGAACAAGTCCCTTAACCTCTCAATACCTCAGCTTTCTCATTCGGAAAATGAGATTAGTGCCTTCTTCACAGGGTTGTTACAAAGATAAACGTACTTAACACATATAAAGTGTTTAGAAGAATGCTTCGTGCTTAATAAGTATGTATGAGTGTTCATCATTATTACTATTGTTATCAATTTATTTGTATTAATTCAAGGGCATTTGAGGTGAGTGGACAAGAGGATTGGAAAGGGACTTCCAAAGGCAGTGAAGTGTGTAGAGGAATGATCTGGGGGCTGACAGCCTGGAGTGCTTGATCCTGTAGGCCCAGGGACTGAATGGGGTGAGGAGAGGGGCCAGTCACAACTTGGGTGGGGGCTCATAGTCCAGGAGAGACTTTCGGCCTCTTCTACCTTCTCTGCCTGCCCTCCCCCAGCTCAGTCTCTCTCTCTCTGTCTCACACACACACACCCCTCTCAACTCAATAAGGGAAAGCAAAGTCAACCATGGAACCATCTCTCTCTGTCTCACACACACACACACACACACACGCCTCTCAACCCAATAAGGGAAAGCAAAGTCAACCATGGAGCCGTGAGTCTGGGCCTGTGAATCTCTGAATGCCTTCCTTTCTTCTCTTTTTCCGGTGGTTTCTTTTTCCGGTGTGGCTGGGTAGGGGCTCTTTTTGAGGCTCTTTCCTTCTCTTCAGAGCCAACTGGAGGTCTCCATCCATCTTACCCCATCTCCATGCCCTCCTTCTGGCCTCCTGAGAGCAGGCCTCAGGCTTGTGTGTTGGCCTGGGAACCAGGGAGATTGTCTCTACTGAAATTCCTAAGACAACATGGTCTACTTGGTAATAGTGTTACAGCTAAACACACATACATACCAATTCCATGGTCAAAAGCTTGGAAAACGCTGGTTTGAACTAAGTCAAACTGGTCTCTTTGCTGCAGGACTTATCAGAACCTTGAATACCTAAAGACTACTGGGACTTCCTGAGAGGGGCTCAGTGCAGGCAGTTCCCCAAAATCCATGCCAGGGAACCAGTGTCCCGTAGAACATGCCTTGAGAAAGAACCCAGGAGAGGAGTTACAGTGTTGAGCACAGTAAAGATGCTCTAGGTGCCCTGGGGCAGCGGCTCTGAGCTTCGATTCCCTTGCCAGGAGAGCATCTTTCCTGAAGCTTTCCCACGGGTGCCCATGGAGAGGTACAAGGAGCTGGTTATGGGAACTGCCCTCTTCCCAAGCTGTGACCCCACCCGGTTCCCACTCAAAGCGTATCGGAATGCAAGTCAGGGGGCAGCTAATTATAGGGACAGCTGTGAATCAGCTCTAATTTACTCTAAGATCCTAAGTGGTAAACAAGTCCCAAACTTTGGTGGAATTAGTACCAAATTTCTGGTGATGTGCAGATCAGGAATGGCTGCCTGGAGGTCTAATCTGAGCGAACTTGCCTGGAGAAGGGAGAAGTCACCTTTCCCTATGATCCTGGTCCCCGATGGCCACAGGAATTTATATGTGAAGAGGGACAAGGAGGAAAATGATGTTTATTCTGCACCTAAAGTGCAGCAGGTCCTGTGCCCGGCACACATGTCACATGTGCATATCTACATGTCACTCTGTTTGGCCACATGATAATCTTCTAAGGGAGGAGTAGTAATGGTCCCATCGAAAAGAGCAGTAATTCACCATGGGCACACAGTTTGTGAGTCACCCTTTGGTGCCCACAGACCTTGGCCCCTCCCACTGGATTAGCATTGGGACCCCAAGGTTGTAGGATTTCCTTGCTCGCTGCTCCGGAGCAGTGGGTAGCCCCTGAGGGTGCAACTATGTCAATGTCTCCAAAGCTGAGCAGGTCCTGGCACTAATGCTCAGTAAATATTTGTTGAGAGATGAGTGAATGAGTGATCAAGTGCAATAAAGTGACCCACTTGTTTCAGAGAATAATCTCATGATGTTACCTCTTTCACCTCAATGGCTGCCTGTTTCACGCAGTCATGCTGGAGGCCTCACCATGGCCTACGAGGCCCTATGCATTCTAGATTTTCAGCTTTCTGACCTAATCTCCTATACTACCGCCCCCGTTAATGTAGCCCCAACCACACCAGCCTCCTTGCTGTCCTTTGCACACTAAGCAGGCTTCTACCTCAAGGCCTTTGTACTTGCTGGAGCCCTCTTGCCTCAGATATCAGCATGCTTCCCTCTCTCATTTCCTTAGAGCTCATCTCAACTGCTGCATCCTCGGTGAGGCCATCCCTGACCACCTCATCTAAAATATCACCCTCTTTGTAACCCATCGCCATCTAAAATTATGTTATTTACTTGTTTATGTGCTTACACCTGTCTTATTTGTGTTCGTCGTAAGCTCCATGTGGAGACAGGGCCTGTATTTGGTTCATTGCTGCACCCCAGTGCCTAGCACCGACCCTGGGACACAGTAGTTGCTCAGTAAATCCTTGTTTAACATAAGGTTAAAAGAGAGAGAGGAGAACCTGGCCCCTGTCAAACAGCAACCTCTGTGCTATTTCTCCCAGAAGAAAGGAAAACAAGGAACTTTAGTAAAAGAACCAAGTTTACTTCAGATTAAGGCGAATTCCACACAGAGACTGTCTCAGACACGGGCACAGGACCAGACAGCGTAGAAACACCACCATCATGCACGACGGGAAGGGAGTGGTGTTGGGCAGCAGACAGGGCAGGGCCTGGTCTCCTCCCAGCAACGGGAGGTTCAGTGGGCTGAGGAGCCCCATGCAGCAGAAGGGACTGGCATGCATGGCCTATTCCCAGGTAAAGGCTGGGCGGCTGGGTGGGTCAGGGGTGAGATCACTTTTCTCGCCTTTCCCACAGCAGCAGCAGGGGTTCGGGTTCAGACTCCAGAGCTCAAAGCTGAAGGACTAGGGTGGATTTGGGGTGACGCGATGGAACAGGGTGACCCGAGAGCCAAGACGGCCTGGGGTGAGAGGTTGCACTGGTGAGGAAAGGGATGAGGGAAGCTGGGCATGGGATGAATGGACTCTCAGGATGTAAGAACTGAAGGTAACTCCTAGACTATCTGGTCAACCTTCTTGCCTTACAGATGTGGAAACCAAGATCCAGAAGGCAGGAAGGGCCTTGCTTCTGTTCCCACAGCATGCAGGGGCTATAGGCAGGGCTTGAACCCAGGACTCCCATCTCCTATCACTGTGGGATAAAAGGGCCGTGTGGGAGTGCGGGGCTGGGCTGTTCCTCACCCAGGCCTCCAGGTGGGTAGCAGAGGAGTGGTTGCCAACGACCCCGGGCAGCCTCTGGGGGAAGGAGGAGGGGCCTGTGGGCCCACACTAGGGAGAGGCCTGTGGATCTATGTCTAGAACCAGTGTCACCTGGGCTTGAGAGGCACCTGAAAGGACTCTGTGCCTTAAAAACCTCTATTCCTGGCCCATCACGTGACCTACAGTCTACCATCACCACCTCCCCTTTATATATCTGCAGGGTTCCCGTTGCAAGCAACTGACTCTGGGGGTGGTCACGTGTTCAGGTATTTGTGCCAACCCATCAGCTCATGGGGTTCACTAGGAAGAAAGAAAGGATAGATACTGGGGTGAGGGTCAGGGGCCAGGTAGAGGAATGGATGGCACAGGAGGGGAGGGAGAAGGGGGACGGGAGGAGGGCAGAGCAGCCCAGGCTTCAGGGCCACACAGGAGCAGGTGGGACTGCCCAGGTAGGCTGAGAGGGACTCCAATCGTCCTGTTGGTTTTAACACCTTCCTGGTTGGGCTAGAACCAGGTGTCATGGGAAGAAGGGAAGAGCAGGGGCCCAGAACCCCATCTCTACCATCTGTAGCCCCCAACTCCCATGGTTTGGGTCATAAGTGAGACCAAGAAGTTGGGAAGGACTCTCCAGAGGCCCTGCCCCTTGCCAGCCGCCCAGGCACACGGGTTCCAAAGGCCAAGCAGGGCAGACTGTAGCGGTGTCTAGGACCCTGCCTACCCTTCTACTGGCCTCCCCGGGCTCCAGCCGCCTGCCATGCATGGGCCAGGCTTAGATGTGTGTGTGCAGAGGGGAGGCAGGGGGCGTGTGGGCTGGGGACTGCGGGGGTGAGCTCGCTGGGGCCTCAGGTGGGGGGCGTGGGCGGATGCCCTGTGCCTTCATGTAGGACACCAGCTGGTCGGGGATCTCAGCCAGCACGTCACGGGCCAGTCGCGCCATGCTCAGCACGTGGTTGCCCGTGCGGTCCACGTAGTCTCTGAAGGGTACAAACTGGCCAGTGGGGAAGGCAGAGTCAGGCAAGGGCCCCTGCTGGACCCCAGCCCCTCGAACCTCCTGTCCCACTCCTCCCCAACCTCTGCCCACTTCACTCAACCCCTCCTCCTCATGGTGAATTATCTGAAAAACTGACATCATAGTCACTATTCTTTCATTCACTCAGACACTTATTGAGGTCCTATTCCATGCCAGGACATACCACTGACCAAGATTCCTCAATCTCGGAGGTCTTGGCACCAAGCACAAGTACTCAGCAGACACTCAGGAAATGTGGAATGAATCCTCTGGCCTCTGGAAATCAAGCCCTCTGGTCGCCTCCCACCTCTCGGGGCCCTCTCTGCCCTTTGGCCCTGCTTCTCCTCTTTCCTCACTGGGCCAACACCTCAAGTCAGGCCCGTCTGGCTTCTTCCTAGGGGGTATCCCTCCCCCCACCCCTTAGGGCCTCAGGCTCACCTCACCTCCAGGCCTTTACATAAGGTCCCACCTCCCAAATTGCCTTTGCTCTGGTTTCTAAGCTCCCTATCTGGTCTCTACACCTGGAATGACCCCTCTCCTACCCCAATTTTGTTTTAATCCAGGGGGTACGGAAATTTTTTCCAAAAACAGAATTTTTATTCCTCATCGCCAAAGCACTAAAGACTCAGTCTGCAGGAGGTACCAGGAGGGTGTGTTCTTGCTGAGCTACATCTGAGGCTTGACTGAACAGGGATGCCCTGAGGACCAAAACCTGTCTGCTCACATCGCATCCTACTTGCAGAGCTTAAGTCATTGATTCAATTAACCAAGCAAAGTTCTTGGAGAGAGCTGCCGCAACTCTACAGACACTTCTACCTTCAAGGGGTTTGCCATCTCACTGGGAAGGTAGCCCAGCAGAGAACAACAGAAAATGAAAATAATTAGGTGGCTATGCTTTGCAGGAGACCATGGAGGCCTGGCAGCTTAGGGAGGGCTGGGCTGGGCAAAACAATGGTAGGGATGAGTCTCAGACATGGCGGGGAGGGGCCCAGTCCAGAGAGATCTAAGACCCAAGGACTGACTCCTCTTCCCTTCTATGGTGGCCCAGGCCACTCTGGGGCTCCCAGTACCTCCCTCTGGGACCCTTTCCAGAGAAACCTGGGGCAGGGGATGTGATGTCAGCCTGGCCAGAGGGACAGGCAGGGTCTGGGTTTCACCTGGACAATGTCCCGCTCAGCCAGCTTCCCCCGGGAGGAGATCCGCACGTCATCACCGTCCAGCTCCACCATGGCTGTGTGGGGAGGAGAGGCATGGGGCTGGGGGATTAATGGTGCGTACCTGGGCCTGGCAAGACAGTGTACTTTCCTCCAACCCTAGGCCCATCCAGGGCAGAGACCATCAGATCAGACCCCCATGTTAGAGACGAGGAAACAAGCCAAGAGACAAGAGGAGCCCACCCATGTGAGTCTCTGACTTCCAGCCCAGTGTACCAGCTCCCCAACCCTCCCCAGGCTCCCAGGGCTGGAGGAGGGAGGAGTGACTCCGGCCTCCTCTCCTTGGGACATGGGTGTGGGGTGCACACCCTAACATACACACCCCTATGCAAACAAACACACTGTCACGCCCTGCCAGCTCACCAAAACAGTCACACACGCCTAGGCGTGAGTACGCACTCTTTGGGGCAGGGTCATTCCCAAGGGCCTGAAGTCTTTTGGGAAGCAGAGGGGATGAGGACTCACCATCAAACTCTGCCTGGCCCACGCCAACGATGATGATGGACATGGGGAGTTTGGCAGCCTGTGAGACAGCAGGGGATGGAGTGGGGGTTGTTGGTACCCAGCCAAGAGGCCAATTAAGGAAGAGGA
>NW_006432451.1:1439921-1491075 GCF_000325575.1 Pteropus alecto | reverse complement strand
GATCAAAAGAAGAAAATCAGGAGGACAGGGAAGAAGTGGAAGAGAGAAGGACGGAGACACACAAAGAAACAAAAAACGCGGGGGAGAGGAAGAGAGGGCAGTAAGGGATACAGGCCCAGGGACACTGAGGTGGGTCACCAGAGAGGAATCGGGGGTAGAGAGGGAGGGAGGCAGAGGGGGTAAAACGCGCCCCTCCTCTGCTCCTGGGCCTTCATCCTACGGGACATCTTTCGTGTGGGTCTGGAGGGAAGGCCAGCTGTGGCTGGGGCTCCTGATGCAGGGAGACCACCCGGTAGAGGGAGCTATGTTCCTGGACCTCCCACCTCTTCTGCCTGGCCAGGCCTGGTTGGGGTCTGAGACAGCAGTCCTAGAGACAGTTAATGAAGGAGCCAGAGGCAGCTGGAGGGACTGAATCACCCAGTGTGACTAAGAGGTGGGTACTGAGTTCACCAGCAGGATCCCTCACTGGCCAGCGCCCCCAACCGCACTGCTAGGCCCTCCAGACACTGCAGCCGGAAGCCAGAAGGGATCCCGCAGACGGCGGGAAGAGAAGCCAGGCTCAAGCATTTCCCTAAAGGAGCAGGAAGGCACGCCGCCCCCCCCGCTGGCTCCCGGTCCCCCCACCCCACTCACGTTGACGATAGCCTCCTTGGTCTGTGCCATGTCTGAGATGACCCCGTCTGTGATGATGAGTAGCACCGAGTACTGGGAGCCGTCCTGCACCTCGGCTGCGTTCCTGGGGTGGGGCCGGGGCTGAGGTCTATCTGGGGGGCTCCAGGCATGTCACCCCCCACCCACAAGGGCCCTTAGCACTTTGGTGAGGACAGCTCTTTGGCTGGAGGGGAGGCTTCTTTCAAGTCAAGGGGAAGAGACACTCTCCTGTTTTCCTGAGAGGCTAGGTATGGAGACAAACGCCCTGTGAGCTGTTGGGCTAGGGGTCTAGTGACCCGGCACAAACCTGGCCACGTGGGTGACCACAGGGGCGAAGTTGGTGGGGCCATAGAGCTGCACGGTGCGCAGGCTGTGGTGGTAGGCCTCCAGGATGCCATCAATGCCGCAGCACGAGGGGTTCTCCTGGTTGCCGTTCTGGGGGCAGAGGATGGGGAGGCTAAGCCCGGGAAGGAAGGAGGGCTGGGTAGGTGGGTGGCCAATGGTCTGTAGGAGCAGGCCTGGGCTCTCCTAGATTCTTCTCTGGTAGGAGTGGGGGTCAGGAGAGGTAGCCCACAGGGCTCACCCTGAAGGGCAGCACACACTCCTGGTGAGTGGGGTCCAGCCCTGCTCCTTGCCCCACTCCCTGTATCTGCTCGGATTGGTCCCCGAGGGCCCTGGCTGCTTCCCTCAGGGAGCCTCGGGTACACCCAGCACACCCTAAAATGACTGCAGAGTCTGAGCAGCTCTAGAACGGCCAGCGGCTGGTCCATCCTCCTGTGTCCTGTGCCCAGAACGGTGCGTGGCACTCCACGGGCATGTGATGGATGTTTGCCATGAGTGATCCAGTAGCTGACTGAGTGTCCCAGCTCATGGGAGAGGGGAGAGGGGGTGGCCTGAGGAATCATCCCCACAGTGCCCCCATCTCAGCACCAACTCAGGAAGTTCCTAGAATTATCTGCAGTTTCCCATGACCAACCCAGACTTCTTTATCCTCATTTCTGGGGTCTTGGGGGTTTGTGCAGCTGTGTCTCCACTCTGCTTCCACCTGGGTCTTACCAGGAAAAGGAGGCCAGAGCCCACGGTGGGTAGCTTCAGACACAGAAGGGAGTTGTTTGTGAGCAAGGTGGGGAGTGGGTTTCCAGAGACCCTAATACAAGTCCCCCTACACCCAGCAGGTAGCCTACCTTCCTCAAAGGCTGCACCTTAAGTCCCTAAGTGGGGAAGATGGGAAGTGCCCCCACCCCAGGCTTGTCACCACCCCCATCCAGCCTGGTCAGCCCTTTCTCCAGGACCTCCTACCAGTGGGAACTCATGGGACACCCTGCCATCAGGGGGCAGCTTGGCCCCGAAGCCGAGGGCAGGGAACATCTTGTCGCTGTCATAATGCTGGATGATCTCCCCGACGGCGGTCAGCGCCAGCGCATAGGCGTTCAGCTGGTAGGGGCTCATGTAGTGCAGGGACGTGGACTGCGAGGGGTTCCCTGAAGACACAAGACATGGGGACATTTGCAGTCTGGACACTCCAAGCCACTCTGGGTTCAGAATCAGAGGAGGGAGTCCAAGCGCACTCCTAACCTTTATTAACCTTTATCCTTGACACCTTTCTCTCATAACGCACATGCCACCCTTTAGCAAATCCTGGTTGCTAAATCTTAAAAATATATCCAGAATCCCACTCACTTCTCTCCTCCTCCACGATCCCACCATCTCCTTGCCTACAGGACTGCAGTAGCCTCCTAACTGATCTCCCTGCTTCCTTCCACCCGTGTGTCTGCCATCCATACTCGGCACAAGAACCCGCACGCTCCCGTCAATCCTCAGGCAGCTGGACCACACCTCTTCTCTGCTCAAAATGCTCCAAAGAGCCCATCTCACCCAGAATTAAACCCAAAGTCCTTACAGGGGCCCACAAGGCTCCACATGATCTGACCTCTAGTTACCTCTCTCCTCATCCTCTACCATCCTCCCTATCACTCACTCGGTCCCACCTCCGGGCCTTGGCAACAGGCTGTTCCCTCTGTTCTGGGACGCTTTTCCGTAGATGTACACATGGCTTGGTCCCTTGACTCTTCAGGTTTCTACTCGTTATCGTTTCAGTATGGTCTTTCCTGAGCAGCGTACTGAAAGGTGCAGCCTCCCCCAGTATTCCCTATCCCTCTTCCTGGCTTAATTCTTCTCTATAGCCCTTATCACCACTAATGTTGTCTGTATTTTACTTATTTATTCATGAGACACAGTACAGCACAGGCTGCCAAGGTACTAATCTTGTTTCTCTACCTCCTACTAGCTGTGTGATCTTGGGAGCAAATTCCTTAATCTCTCAGCCTCAGTCTCTTCATCTGTAGAATGGAGATAATAACAGTCCCCACCTCACAGGATTGTTGTGAGGATTAAACAGGTGTCGTTATGGTAACATTGTTATTATCACTAAGGCCCCTCCCAGCTCTGACGTCCTACCACTCTGTAATGCTAGGGCCCGCAGCCCTCAGGGGTTTCTGACACACCTGTGGAGTACAAGACCCAAGCATCTTCTGATTCTCACAAAAACGAGCAGTGAGCACTGCTAATGTGGGTCTAAAATGCAAAGAACATTGTGATGTTTCTAACAGTGTAAAGTTTGGCATCGATTGCTCTTAGAGGCTAGATCACAGCCTGATACGGGGAAGGTCAGAGGAGGGAAGAAAGCTGGGTCAGCCCCAGCAAGGGAGAGAACTGGGGTTCCTGGGCTGCGTTCCTACCCTCACCGAGGACCACAGAGCTCAGTCTTGAGCGCAGTTCTCCCCTTCAGCCTGTGCGGGGTACTGCACAGAGGATGTGGAATTTGATCCTGCGAGAAGACACCTCTGCTCCAGGGCCCTTCATGGGCCCAGAGTAGCACTGTCCTGTTCTCCTGGGGAGACTGGATGTCTTCAAGGGCAAGGCTGTGGCTCAGGCTATGCAGGCTCAGAGCCCAGATTTGTTGGTAATCATGGTCTAACCTGAAGATATGTTCACCACCTTGGTTCTATCTTTGGCTCCCCAGGCCTAAGTACCTCCTCTTCAGTGAGGATGAGGCCAGAGAGCATGGGAAAACTGGCTCCCAGCTAAGGTCAACTCCCAGAGCCTGGAAAAGCCCTCCCTTTTCTTCCCACTCCTCCCCCATCCAGCTCCTCGGCCCATCCCTCCACTCACCATTGGAGGCCGTGAAATCAATGGCCACTGTGAAGTTGATCTGGGTCCTAGAAGGAGAAAAGCAGGGCAGTTACCTGGACAGCGGCAAGGCTAAGGGGACAGTGAGCAGTGCCGGGCAGGGAGTGAAAAACCCATCTTCCACCCCAGCCCTGCTGCTTGCCAGGCATGTGACCTTGATGAAGTCATTCATCGCCTTTCCACATGGAATTCTGGGATGGTAATGCGAGCCACAACCTCCCCACACCCTCCCATAGGACTGTTGTGAGCATCTCAAGAGTTAGGCAACGTGAAAGCTCTTTGAAGACGATTATGTTCTGTGTGGGCAAGTGGTTATGATTACTTATTTCCTCCTCAAACCTTATCCCTGGGCCCACCTGAGGCCAGTGAAGTGGGGTCTCACTATACTTCTGGCATAAATTTGGAGTCAGATTCAGGGCTAAACTTATTTGACAAAAAAGAGAGAGAAACAGACATTGTGCATCTCCCGAGGGAAAAATGAAACCCCACCCATGAAGCTGTCTTGCCAAAAAATTGAACCCGAATCTACTTGAACTTCCAGAGCTATCTACCAGTTGTTTCCAGGAAATACAGGGGACAGAGGAACATGTTAAATGACACCATGAGGGATGCAGCCAGTAAAAGCCAGTCTGTGGGAAGTTCTGGAGCACTACTGGAAGAATGGCCTATGAACCAGCAGTATTGGGATTACCTGGGGACTTGTGAGTGGGCCCCTGTAGACCCACTGAATCAAAAGCTCTTGGTAGGCACAGAAAGCTTTCTTAGCAAACCCTTCAGGTGTAGGAGGTGGGCGGAGGGGGGTGTGAGGAGTGGGAAATACCAATAAATGAAAAAGAATTAAGAGACAAATCAATCAACTGTAGTAAATAGATCTTGCCTAGATTTCTGCTTCAAATAAGCCAATTTAAAAACTTTATAAGACAATTAGAGAAATCCGAACACTGACTAGACAACAAGGAACTTTCAGGTTTTAGGTGTGATTATGGTATTGTGGTTATATTTAACAAAGAATTCTTATATTTTGGAGGCACATCCTGAAGTATTTAGGGGGATAAAATATGATGTCTAGGATTTGCTTCAAAATAACTACATGGAAAGGAGAGTACATAGAACAAGATGGGCCATGAGCTGGTAATGGCTGAATCTGGGTGAAGGACTTAGACGTTGATTATACCTTCTCTTCACTTTTGGATATGTTTGGGATTTTTCCATAATAAAAAGTTAGATTTTGAAAGTTCAGGTTCAGGGCTGAACTGTGCTGAGGGTTTGGCTGTTCCAGGTTCTGCACTAGATGCTGACAGAATAAAGCTGACAAGACATGAGCCCCTGAGAAAGTCTAGTCTTATGGTTCTCACACTGAGTGAGGGTAGTCACAGGGGAACTTGTTTTAAAAAAGGAGAGATCCCGGGGCCCACTCACAGGAATGTCAATCCAGTTGGTATGAGATGGGGCCCAGAATCTGCTTCTGTAAGAAACATCCCTTGTCCCCATCTGGGATTCTGAGGGGGGTCTGGGATCACACTTGGGGACACTCTGCTTTGGTGGTTCTGAGTTGGGGCCAGGGATGATATGAGACGAGGCAGGGCTCGCCTCACCTGCGTTTAGCAGATAGTCCCCATCAGAAACCACAGCCCTCTTCCCACCTGATCACAGCTGAGCTACTGCTGATGGACCCTTCATCCCCCAGGAAGAGTGTAGGACACTGTTAGCAGGAGACCCAAGCCAGGGTCTGCTGGCCAGAAACAGTTCTTCCCACACTTCTTTTCCCTTGTCTGTTGCCTGGGGGCAGAACATCCAGTGGACTCCAAGGTGAGGGAGAAGAAGCCACAGATGGCATGAGTCTAGGTCCCTGAATGACTATGTGGAGCACCTCCCCACCCATCCCTGCCACCCTATGAATAAAAAATAAACCTTATTTGTACTAAGCCTTGAGGTTGAGGGATTATTTGTTATAGCAGTTGACCTAGCCTATTCATCTGCTATTCCTTATCATCTCTCAGTGTGGAATATAGAGATTGTGTCTTTCTAGAGGAAAGGAGACATTTGGAGGATAAGAGCCCTGCTCCTGGGGCTACCCTTGGGAGGGTGGTTCTGGCCTGCAGGACTATAGCTGTGGGGAGAAGCAGGCCTTACTCCTTATGTAATATTCCCTTGCTCTGAATTCTGAAATGAAGAGAAGAAAGGACTAGAAAGTAGGTACTTTTGTAGGAAAGTTACTCCCTGCAGGCTCACCTCTCCTGCCTAAGGGCACAGCAGCGTAGAATGCAGGCTGCTGAGCAACCAGCTCCATGTCTGATGGGGTGAGAGGTGGGGCAGAGGTGCCCGTGCCTTTCCTCTTGGTCCAGGTTGGTGGGGGAGGAAGGCCGGGAAGGAGAGGATCCATAGGCAAATGTCTCCATCAACTGCCTGCCTGGACACGCATGCCAGGCTTTCGCCAACTCTTTCACTCGGGTTCTCCGGAGAGTGAGAAAATAGGCATCGGGGAGAGCTAAGGTAGCTCCAATGTTCTAACTTGCCCAGTACTCATGATGCCAGCTTTGCGTAGCAGCCTGCCTCTGAGGCTCCTTCTTGAGGAGACAACATCCCAGCACCTAGCCCTTTAACTCAGTCGTCTCTATCTGCATCCCACACCACCAGGTAGCTGGTAGTGCAGGGCCAGGAATATTCATTACCGTGAAAAAATGCAGCCTATGGTGACGGAAGGCACCCTGCCACCGGCTAGGCATGTAGACTTGGGAAAGTTATAGAAAATGAAGATCATCCTGGCCCTGCCTACTACTTTTTGTAAATTGGGGGCATTATGCAAATGAGAAAGATAAACAGGATGAGGATTGATTGAAAATTACCAGGTACTATGGAATGTAAGGGGCGGTTGCTTAATGGGATGGAGAACAGAGCAGTTCTGATGGAGGAAGGGAGCAAGGGCAGGGTTGGGAAGAGGCTCAGAGGAGGGGCAGGTAGGGGGACAGGGAGGCCTTTGGGTTGCTGCAGGGAGGGTGTGTGCTTAGTGGGTACAGGAGAGCTTGCAACCTTGAGACTACAGGTTCAAGGCAGCAGGGAGCGGTGTCATGGGAGAGTGAGCGTGGCTTCCCAGGGCCTGACTTTTCCCTCTGTCCTGGAGAACCAGGCAGCCAAGTGCCCACTTGGCTGGGATGAGCCCTTGGCAGCTGCCTTGCCTGTCTCGTTTCCAGACAGGTGTAGTCACTCACCTGCCTGCACCTGTGGGCTGTTGGCTACCCACACCCTGACCTGGCACCTGTCCTTGGCAGAATCAGACTCTCCATGAGCTATTGGCTGGAACCTCCAGGTTTCCCTACCTGTCTTGGCCTGGATGTCAACCCCTTTGGTTCTTTCTGTTCCTTAAACTCATGTTTGACCACCTGTTAGGTGGGTCCACGCCCTGGCTCATCCCCTAATCCTTCTGGTCCCTTATTAGGTCACTGATGACACCAGGGAGGTTAATTACTGGCCTCCCTCCCCAGACAGACCACAGGTATCAGAAGCTTGGAGCAGGACGGAATCTTAGAATTTACCAAACTCCAACCTCTTGTATATGGAGGAGGAAATAAAGCCCTGGGAGGGAAAGTGACCTGCCCAGAGTAATCTAGCAAATTCAGGGCAAAGAGGGGTCTAGAGTCTGGGCCTCCGGACTCCTAGTCCAGGGCTCTTTCTGCCTCTCTAAGCCCTTGGTTCTCTTTGTCATGGAGTCTCTACCCACTCTAGGTCCCATCTCTGCAGGGGACCTGATGGGACCTATTGTGACCCGTTGGCCTCCCGTGGCCCAGGAATGTCTGCTCTCTACAGCTACTCAGGATATAGGGGCATACAGGGCTCTGGGAGAGTTGTCTGAGCCCAGACACCTTGGAGTGGGGTGCTGTTCAAAGCCCGGGACCACAGACTTCAGCAAGGGACTCAAAGAGGCCAGGGTGGAGCCAGAGCTGCTCATGCCAATGTGTGAGGCCCCTCCCCTCTCCCTGAGGCTAAAGAAAAGAACCAGGGGCTGCATCTCTTCTCACCCTCCTTTGATGTAGTCGAGAAATGTGCACTCTGACTCCACAGCAAAGGAAAGCAGTGTGACCTTGAAAACAAAAGGGAGCTTGGTCAGTGGGGAACACAAAGTGGGAGGGATGGTTTGTTGATAGTTATGGAGCATGAGCATGTGCCAGTTTGCATACATTATTGTATACAGTGCCCACAACAACCTATACTATTATTATCCCCATTTTACAGCCTATGAAACTCAGGCTCAAAGAGGTGATGCAATGTGCCCGACATTGTCAGGACATGGCCAAGTGAGATGGGGACCCAGGTCTGTCTGACTCCAGAGCCTACACTCTTGACCTCAAACTGCATCCCGAGCCCTGTCTCTATCACTAGAGTACAGGGCTCAAGCCAAGGGCACGAGTTGCCTCTAAGCAGATGCCAGTGTGGAGTGTGGAGGGCAAGGGGGTCTTCCTGACACAGTCCTAAGAATCTGCCATGCTGACAAGCTCCATGCTTCCATGTCTCATTAACTATTATTCCTGAAACACGCTTCTCTGATCTGCACTATCTTAAACGTTGCTTGTCCCCTCTCATCCCTCTGGTGTCTCTTAATCTCTACCCTCTCAGACCCAAGACCCTCATAAGCAGCCTGTCCTTTCCCCAGAGGTAAATGACTACCTGGCGCTCCCTCTCCCAAGTAGGGATCTCTTGGCCTATACCTGCTGGCTGCTTTGGCATCAGCTACACCAAGACAGGCAGCTCCCTGGCAGCTCCCTGGCAGCTCATACAATGCTGATTTGGGATCATGGAGATAAGTCGAAACCAATTAAATAAGGCAAGATTGGGGCAGGGGACCTTTTACCTGTGTCAGAGAACTCTACTCTATGATTTGGGGAGCTCCCCACTGGTGTAGATTCCACCATCTTTATCGACTCACAAGGTGAGCCAGGTAGGGCCTCTACTTGACAAAGCCAATGAACCACTAAGGCCAAAATATGGGGGGAGAGGGTCTGTGAGTGCTGAGCTGAGCCTTGGAGACCCCCGCCCACTGTGGTTAGTGTTAGAAACTTGGATGGGCAAAGCCTCCTTTCACTAGGAATGGACTATGGCAGTGGCCTTTACCCTGATGATCATTAGACTCCTTGAGCTTTGAAAACATCTTGCAACCTGGGTGAGGCCCTTGAAAACCAATTTCATCAGAGTTTCTGGGGTAGGGCTCTGGCCCTCGATCTTTTTTTAGCTTCTCACATGAGTCTAACCTGCAGCTAGAGCTGAACCTTCATCCAGACCCTGGGATGAAGAAATTCTGCAACTCGCCTGACCATATGGATTCACCCAGGGACTTGCTACTCAAAGTGTGGTCCCTGGACCAGCAGAGCCAGAATCACCTTGATGCTGGTTAGAAAGGCAGACGTGCAGATTCTTGGCCTTTTAATAAGATCCTCAGGAGATTCTGCATATAGTAAGGTATGAGAAGCACTAAACACAGAGGTCTGGACCCTAGCTTGGGACCCTGGGTATCTGTATTTGACTAAGCGTCCTCGACCCTGAGTGATTTTTTTTTTTTTATGGTGAAGACCGGGAAATGCTGGAGCAAAGGAAAGTCAGGAGACTCAGGCCCAGTTCTGCTCTGTCCTTAACTCACTGGGTGACCTGAGACAAATTACATCCCCTCTCTGGGCCTGTTTCTTTACCTCTAAAGTAAGGAAGCTGGATAAGATCAGTGATTTTCAAATCTTTTTTGTTTTTTTAGCTGTATAGCTAATATTTCTCGGCTAGGGAAGGTATTGCCTCCCCTAGGGGCATTTGAAAAAATATAGGAGAATTTTGGGTCTTGCAGTGACCGCTGCTACTGGGAGTTATGAGCTGAGGCCAGGAGTGCTAAGCATCCCACAATGTACGGGGACATCCCATGGGACAAAGAATTTTCCTGCCCTAAAAGCCGACAGCATTCCCACTGAGAAACACTGCAGCTTTGGACAAAGGAAATATTACTCCAAGTGTGTCTGTGAAACAGTTACAATCAGAGAATTGGCGGGTAGCCCCCTTGAATAAGCGGAGTACTTTGCAGTTTACAGGCCTGTGTCTTCCTGCTCCTCTCATGTGTCTGTCATAGCTACTCTGTGCAGTAAGCAGGGGAGGGAGTATTTTTTAGTCCTATTTTACATATGGAGATAATGAGGTTCTTGCAGAAGAACCCCAGAGCCCCCCGACTATGACCCCTTCTGGGTCTGGAGTTGCAGTCTGCCGGACTCAAATGACTAAATTTGGCTGCATTAGCTGGCGGCACTGCGTATAGACCTCTGGAGTGGGGAGAGGCCTGAAGGGTATGAATGTGGGTACGTGTGCACTGCTGACATTGGCTTGTTCTATAAATGCACTGAGGGTTCTACCTCAGGACCTTTGCACATGCTGATCCCTACTAGAATTCTCTTTCCCCAATATCCTCAATACCTGCTCCCCTCCCACACCTTGTTTGAATCTCTGCTCAAATGTCACCTTCTCAGAGAAGCTTTCCTTGATTACTTTATATAAAATCATAGTTTTGTCCTTGGCATTCCCTATGCCTTTACCTTATTATAGTTTTGTTCCCACAGCACTCATAACCACCTAACACACACAGGCAGGTATACGTGTTTACTTACATATACTTGTTTTCTGTCTCTTCCCACTAGAATATAAGCACCAGGACAGCAGGGATTTTCATCTGTTGAATAAATGTATGACTGTCCTGAAGATCAGCCCCCTGAAGCCACTGAGCCAGTATGATCCCAGGATGGTCACAGTTAGGCAAAAGCAGTGGCCGCAGCAGCTGCCAGCTCTGAATTTAACTGTAGTGCTGACTGCTATCTCTACCACTCTCTAGCTCTGTGACCCTGGTTGAGTCACTTCCCTGCCTGCAGCCTTGGTTTCCTCTTTCATGACAAGGGGATGATGATAGCTGCCTTTCAAGGAAACAACCTGTGAAAAGTACCTAAATGGGGAATTTCCCAGAGTAGGGGCCCAATAAATGCTACACTTTTTCCTCTTCTTTCCTGCAGGAAGTCCCATGGGAGTTTCTCTCTGGGATTTCTCATTCTGCATCACAGAGCCTATATGATACACTATCTACCCGCTGGGCTGTTGCTCCATGGGCCACACCCCTCCCTTTCTCCAGCTTTTCAGGTCTGGTTCCCACACTGCATGAGCATACAGACAGACACACATGAATCCTGACACTAGACAGAGCTCGGGGCTCAGAATATCTACACCTGGCTGCAGAGAGGGGGTGGCTACTCACTGTGCCAGAATTCACGTATTTCTTTTTCTTCATTTTCTTTTTTGGGTTTACCACCTGCAGGAAAAACCAGTTACCAGGTAAGAAGGAGGTTTCCAAACAGACAGGGCTGGGCCCCTGGGGCTTCCACTAGCCCATGGGTGTGGACCCAGCCTGGCAAGCAGAGTGTGGGCTGAGAAAACTGGGGGGCCCAGGGAAGAGGGTTTAGGGAGGGCTTGTGAGAGAATGGCATTTAAATTTATACGGCTGGGTTCTCTGATTGAACCTAGTGTCCCACAGCCAAACACACCAAGAATAATATTTATTTAACCTTTCTCACTACTCTTCAAAGACACCCTCCACGATATTGCAAAGGGGCCCTGTCTGTGCCTACCCCTTGTGTGGGCTCAGGCTGCTCCCTCACCCAAAACACTCCCCCGCTCCTCCCTCTATTAGTTCCAAATCGTCATGGCTCTTCCTTTGAGATACAGCCCAAGGGCTGTCCTGAGGCCTGTGAGGCTCCTCTCTCCACCACCAATACCCTTATTCTACAGTTAGAACCTATTGAACTGTTTTTCACCTGTAAGCTTTCATTCCAAACCAGACCTGTCATCAGAGAATATACCACAGTGCTAGGCATCTAGTAGGTGCTAAAAACACTACTTGTGGACTAACTAAGTGGTCTCAACTGGAGGCGATTTTTGCCCCTCAGGCGACAATTGGCAATGTCTGCAAATATGTTTGGTTGTCACAACTAGGAGAGTAGGTAGAGGCAAGGAATGCTGCTAAACATCCCACAACACACAGGACAGCCCCTCACAACAAAGGGGCTAGTCCGAGACGTAAGCAGTACAGAGGTGGAGCACCCCTGGGCTGAGTGAG
This sequence comes from Pteropus alecto, assembly GCF_000325575.1. NCBI lineage: Eukaryota > Metazoa > Chordata > Mammalia > Chiroptera > Pteropodidae > Pteropus > Pteropus alecto. The sequence goes on along the minus strand of NW_006432451.1, from coordinate 1,479,113 downwards.
GACCACCTTGCCCTGGGAGAGCTCCACAGATCTTACACACACACACACACACACACACACACACACACACTCTCTCTCTCTCTCTCTCTCTCTCTCTCTGCATTTGTACTCCAATCTGAGCCTTACCAGCAATTTGGTTTTTTACTCAGGACACCTAGGGCCAACCTCTCCCTAACCTGCCATCAAACGAAGCAAGGGGATTTTCACATCCGCTCTGGTTCTGTTGCTCTGTCCTCCATAGCTTTCTGGTGAACTCATTTTCCTCCCCCTCATCTCCTGTTTTTCCCTCAGGGGCAGCCAGCTGGTCTTTAGCAGAAGTCTCGTCTGTTTGAATGACTATTGCTAACCATCTCTGGAGATAAGACAACCAAGGCACAGAGACACCAAATAATTTGCCTATGGTCATACAGCTGTTCAGGGTAGTGACAGAATTAGAAACCAGGTTCCTGCCTTCAGGGCAGTGTTTTGTACAGGGGTGCCACCTTGAAAACAAACACAAACATGTTCCGTCACAAATATTTATGGAGCGGGGGTTCTTCTCTAGAATCTTCACTTCAGTTAGAGGATAAAGATAGGTGACCTCGGGATAGGTGACAAAGGCCACAAAGAAAGGGGAGTCAGAAACATGAAGGGAGCTGGAAGAACAAAGGACCACTCCAGGTGGGAGCCTCAAAGGAGGCTCCCGGAGCAGGTGGTATTGAAGGCAGACGGTGAGTGACAGGAAGGTGTTCAGCATGGAGAGATGGAGGGAAGCATTCCAGTCAGAGGAGATATTGGTGTGGAGAGCACAAATTGGGGGTCCAGTTTAACTGCAGAACCACAGGGTGGAAGAGAGTAAATTGGGCTGGCTGGACGACTGCTTAAAACACCAATTTAAATGTTTGAACATGTTTGAAATGTTAACCCAGCAGCCAGCAGGGAACTCTGATTACCTCTAAGCTGGAAAGGGACAAGATCATGGTAGGCTCTTAGATGCTGAGATCTAGTAGAAGTGAATATGAGGAGAGAAAGAGGGATATCCAGGAAGATGTTTGCCTGGTTCTGCCACCTCATAGCTGTGTGATCTTAGGCAAGTTACTTAACCTCCCTGTGCCTTACTTTCCTCATCTGTAAAATGAGAGTAAAAAGTACCCACCTTAGAAAGGATTAGGGATTAAACAGGTCAATACAAGTCAAGTGCTTAGGACAGGGTCTAGAAGGTAGTAAGTATTATATAAGTGTCACGGCTATTATTTTTTATTACTACCACTTACTACCACCACCACCAGTCCAGGTAAGAGATAATGAGGGCTTGGGGGATGCTAGAACAGGTACTAAGCTATGGCAAAACAGCATTATCAAGAAGTGACCACAGATCTTGGGCCCTGGGCATGGCTGTGTGGGTAGGAGAGAGGGAGGGGTCAGGGGCAACCAGGCAGACACAGAAGGAAGAAGAGCTGGATTTGGGGCACAGTTGAAAAGTTCAGGTGGGAGGGCTAGCAAGCTGTGCAGGTGGAGAGTCTGGGGAGAGAAGCCTAGAACGACCTCGATCCTCCACAGGCAAGAAGGCCACTCAGATGACACGGTGCTCACAGACACAGTCACGGGAAAACAACCTACTAGGCAAGTTGTTGAGAGAGGGCACAGCCTCAGCTCCGAGGTTGCACTGTGCCTCCGTTTCCCAATCTGTCCCAGGAGGGTGTAGAACTCTTAGAATGAGAGCTTCTCAAACTTTTACAAAGTAGCCCTTCCATCAGAGGAGAATAAATATGGACTCCTGGGGGTCTGGGCGTCACCCAAAGACCTGGCCACAAGTACATTTCTTTGAAGTCTTCTGTGTTGTCTTTAAATTAGCCCATATTCTACATTTCCACTCTCTAATTATAACTGTTTTAATATTAAAGCAATGTTTTGTTCTCAGATCTTCATGTGAAGTGGCACTGAAAAGACGCCCTGTTCATCCTGAGGTTTCATGCACTCTGCAGCACACATCCCCACCCCAACGCACCAGCCTCTCTGGCCTTAAGGAGGCTGCTCCCTGAAGTTCCACGTGTGGGACCAGCGCCCCCTAGGGGTCAGGCCAGGAAACTCCCTGGGTTGGAGTTCTAAGCCTACTCCTCTCCCTGTCCTCACACCCTCAGGGTCCCCAGGGCCCTCAAGGCAGGCCTGGTGTCTGCCTTCCTGTGCAAAGGGAAACTGAGTGGCTCCCAGGGGCCAGGAGCTGCTCTGGCTTTGGGGATACAACGGTGAGAGAGATACTCCCCAACCCAGTGGCAGCACCAGTGTGAATGAAGCCACAGAGGCTGAGCCAGCATGCAGGTTCAGAGAGGCTCAAACAGCGTGACTGAGCTGAAAGTGGGGTGGGCAGAGGGAAGGGCCAGGGTCAGACCCAGAGGCCTCTTGGGCGTGTGACATGTGGTCTACTTACACACGCCCATCAGTTTCACACAGATTGCAGGTTGCTGGGACATGGCACCCATGTTAAGGAGCTCAGACTTTACCCTGTAGGTAAAGGTCCCTGTAGGATCTCAGCTGGAGTGGGGTTTCTTTCTGAATCTCCTCCACCCTCTTCTGTGCAAACCGGGTAGACACAGAGGTTGTGGGTGGGATGCACAACTAGGTTTGAATCTGGGCAGCGTTGTGGTCAGGTGACCATTTTGGAGGAGCACTCCGGTTACTGAGCGAAGGACACAAGGAGGTGGGAAGGTCATTAGGTGGCTGTTGCAAAGTCCCCACACAGGGGAGATGACAGTAGGGGTGGACGGGAGTGAAGGGAACAAAAGTCAGGATATTCAGGTAGAAGTAGGAGTAGGGTGCAGTTGTGGATGGTGAGGGGCCACAAGTGTCAAGGATGGCTGCCCTGCTGTGGCCCTCATGATGGAAGGAGGGAGCAAAAGGCTGCAGAGAGACTCTCATCAGTGCATTCAGTTTGGGAAGGCCGTATCTGAGGAGAGGCCAGACGAGAGCTGGACATACAAGTCAGACACCCAGGGTGATGACAGGGCCTGAGATGAGGGTCTTTCCTAGCAGAAAGACCCTTCAGGCAGTTGATTCTAGAAAGGCCTTCCAGAGCCCAAACCGACCCCCCAGTGAAGCCCCACACAGTCAAGGCCTGCCCCAAAGCTGCCAAAGTTTAATTCCTTCTCTACCTGATGGCATTTCGATGTGTGAAGCCAGCACTGCTGCTTTCCAGCACTGCAGTTTCTCTTGTCGATTGCAAGGGAGCAGGGATCCACAACGAAGAACACAAGCCAATCCACCCTTTTCTGCTTTTAGCCTGAGAGATCATGGCCTCTTTTGAGTCTGTCAAGCACCCTTAGAAGCCAAACTCAAAGAGATCTGACTCCTTCCCTTCACTTCCCTAAAATTCTCCTTAAGGGGCCAAAGACAGAGCCTGTTTCTCTCTGTCTGGGCGGGGAGATGAAGACAGCCCTTCTTTTTGTGGATGAAGAAAACAAAGCAATTAACTGTGAGGATCAGAGCCCTTTCAAAAAAAAAAAAAATTCACTCATGCTCCATCTTCGCAATAGTCTTATTCACCTGGATTCAGTATGTGGATGTCTAACAAGCACCTACTCTGTGCCCAGCACTGCCCAGATCAACATGAAGGGAGGAACCAAGAGTGCTGTCACCTGCCCTTGGGGAGCTTCAATTTAGTTGGAACACAAGACCTGCCTACTCAGAATGGAGAAATAGGGTGAGGGAGTGGAAGTACGGAGATTTTCAGATTTGGTGATGGGAGTCAAAGCCAGCTCTTCAATTTCACCAGCTGAGTGGCTGGCTGCTAATGTGAAGAAAGAGCCAGTTTGTAGGATGGCTGTGAAATATCTCCAGGCACACAGGAGCTCAACAGATGATACTAGAAGACAGTTGATACCATGGTCCCTCGGGGGCAGGCATTATTCTAGCTACTTATTTAATTCTCCATGTGCATGGCAGTGTGGTTCGGGAACTCAGCCAAGGGCACATGGCTAGTAGGTGGCAGAGTCAGGCTATGCACTGAGAAGTTTTTAGGGTTTTACATAGATGCAGTTTAGTAGGCCTGGGACAAACTGTGCTGTCCATGGAGTTCAGAAGAGGGAGAAAGCACGGGAGGCTGTGTGGCTGAGAAGGCTGGTACTGGAGTAGAAGCTGAGCCAGATTTGGAAGGTGGGCGGGTACCCGAGGAGTGAGAGCGAACACAAGCAAAGGCTCAGCGGCAGAAAGTGTCCTTTGAGGGCAAACGCTATTATCTCCAGAGAGACTGGGTGCTTTGTCCAGGTCTAGATAAGAAGTATCCTGACTCCTATTCCTCTGTCTCTCCTTTCAGAAAAGGTAAGATATTCAGCAGGCCCCGAAACTGTTCTAATTGAAGGCAAGGGACCACCTTGAACTCAGAATCTCTGGACTCATGCCCGGAACCCTCTGATATTGACCCCCACCTTCTGCCCCACCCCCACTTTTATCCTCTCACCTTGCTGGAAGTACTTTTTCGGGAGTGGGGGGGCAGGCACTATATCTCAGTGATGGGAGTCATATTAGCCTAGGTAGTTTGCCTTTTATTTCTGCCACTTACTGAACCATGTGTCTTTGGGCAAGTCTCCTAACTTCTCTGAAACTCGGTCTCCTTAATTGTACAAGGGGACAATAACACCCACCTCACAGGAGAACGTGCAAAAACTCTAGCCCTGGATATGGCTCATCATAGTCCTCAATGACTGGGAGCTACATATCATCAAAACGAACCCCAGACTTTGAGTGTCCGCCTCACCTCATAGATGTTGAATTGGCTCTGCCCGCGGGCCAGCTCCCGGTAGCTGGTGGTGAACTCCCCAATGAAGTCATGGCTGCAAGGAAAGGCTGTTGCTGAGACCACAGGCCCAGGCTCTGCCTCTGCCCATCCCCCCACATCACGTCCCTTTCCCTGGCTCCCAATTCTGCCCAGGCCTCTGCTCCACGGGCATACGCCAGTGGAAAGGCTGGGTCTCTGGAAGTCCAGTGTCGCCTGTGGAGCAAGAACCCAACAACGGTCACGTAGCAAAGAGCAGGACCCTGCAGAATGGGACACATTTCTACTTGTATTCTTATTTGAAAATAAAAACAACAAAAGATATTTTGGAGATGACTGGGAAAATTCAAATATGAAACAAATATTAGATGATATTCAAGAATTATTGTTCGATGTATGAGGTGTGATAACAACATTCACAGTTATGTAGAAAATGCTATTAGTTTTTAGACGTTCCCAGCGAGGTATTTAGATAAAAATGCCACGATGTCTATAATTTAAACCACAACAAAACATAGATAAAGCAAACATGACAACATGTAACACTTGTTAAAATCGGGTGATAGGTTTAAAAGTGTTCATTAAGTACTTCTCTTTACTTTTCTGTGTACTTGACATTTTTCCAATAATGTTTTTTTGAAAAGACAATTAGTGCTATGTCCATCCAGGCAGCTGGAGGTATTTTCTACAGTGTCTGCACTGTACGCTTCTGGGGCTCTGTGTGTATTTATGTTAAGTGCAGCAAAACCTTATACAAAGCAGAATTCCCATCTTCCCTGTGGTTGGCAGCCTTTGAACATCATGTGCTGGCCTGGAGTGCCTATTGGGGTGGTGCCCAGGAGGTGTCCTTGGGGCCTTGCCTGGCCTTAAGCCCACACTGTATTTTGACTACATATTTAAAGCTCTCAGCATGCAGACTATGAGCTCCTTGATGGCAGGAACCAAAGGCATTTGGTGGCTGTCCCCAGCTTTCCCCACTAAGAGAAGCATGGGGAAATCCAGGGTAAGATGAGGCAAACCATGGGCGGAAACATGAAGCAGACCTGCATGCAATGTGGTTAAAAAGGAAGGAAGAGAGGGACAAAGCGAGCTAAGGGAGGCAGTGTTGGCACTGGCAGTTCTCTGAGACAGCGGAGGTCCCCAACCCCCAGGCTGGGGACTGGTACCACACAGCAGGCGAGCAAGAGAAGCTTCATCTGTATTTGCAGCCGCTCCCCAGCACTAGCATCACCGCCTCAGCTCTACCTCAGATCATCAGGCATTAGATTGTTATAAAAGCACCAGTGCCTGGTGCCAAAAAAGGTTGGGGACAGCTGTTCTACAGCAAGGTATCGGGGGAAGGCAAGCTCCTTGAAAGAGGCTTAGGCTTAATTTAGAACTGTGTTTGCACGACCCTTTACAATATCCTCTGTCCACATCGCAGACTTGAAAGGTACCAACGGAGATCATGGGATGTAAAGCCCCTTGACAACACCGCCTGATAGTGCCAGAGAATGGCGGGGTCATAAAAGTCAGGATGACATATTTGGATTTAGTTCAACACACAAGTAGGACCCAGAGAGAGGCCTGTTCTTGTCCTCTTCTATGAATTCCCAGCAACGCTGGCTCCCTGGGGGCACTTAGATGCACAGGAGGAGAAAGCACTGACCTCCCAAACACCCTGAGTAGGAACCGCCCTCCCGCCGGCCAGGCTCGGCCCTACTCACACACTGCCTCGTGGCTCCTGAGTCCATCTGTGTGCATCAAATCTTCCCCTTCCCATTGCCCACTTCCTCAGGCCATACCCGCTGCAAACAGCTGCTCTGATGAGCCGAGGGCCTCCCTACTACATGGTGGGGAGTCTCAGGGCTGAGCTCATCTTCTGCACCCTGGTCACCCCACACGGCTTAGCCTGACACAGAGAATGTGTCCATGAATGCTCAGAGTATCACTACTATATATCTCTTAGAACATGCACATTTCAGAAAATCCTAAATCTTCCCAAATGTGGGAAGATTTTAGGCACTGGCTAGCAGCTAAGCAGCTAAGGACAAGAGGCTTCTTATGCCCTTTGCATTATGTCCAGAGATCATCTGGTGCCTCTGTGGAACTGGGTAGAGACAAGTCACCGGGGCAATGGATGTCCCATAGGGAAATCCAGGCCTTCTCACCCCCAGAGCTGCCATGAGTTAGGCCTTGGGCACAGCTCTCCCCACGTGTGGGCAGGGCCCGACCTCTCCACAGTGGCTGCCCCCATCCCCACTCACCTTCTGCCCTTCTGCCTGCTTACCTGCCATCTCGATCCCAGTCGTACACCTCCACTTTGATGGTCCTGTAAGGCAAAGGGCCCATGGTGGGATAGGCTTGACTCAGCACCCACGTGGCCTGAAGATGGGGCTCTTGTCATGCTCCTGGGCCAGAAGAGGATGTGGGGACACCCACCAGAAGGATGGGACCCCTCTCATGCTCCAGGGCCCGTGGTGAGAGGCAGCAGCCCAAGACACAAAGGAACTATCTTTTAGCAAGGCTCTTAGGGACAGTGGCAGCCCCAGAGCTGTGTAGGGACTTCCCTGAATTCCAGGGAGGATGTGGAAAAACAGTCTGAGACTTCAATTCATCCTGCCTTCTCACTGACCACCCCAGATGGCGCACAGGTCCAAGCATGAAGCCATACTATGAATTTGTCAGGGTTAGGGCCATTGTAGTGGGAGTGTGCTGCTCCCGGATCACAAGCCTAAGCAGGTGGGCCCTCTGGAGGAGGGGTAACGAGACTGTGTAGTGGAATTCCAGGGTCCAAGGAGTCTGAGTGGTGGTGAGCCAGCCCTGCATGTCAGGGATGGGCCCAAGGGCCCTGACTCAGGGATGGCCTGCAGAGCTGGTCCATGCCATGACTGGCTCCTGAGTGAGGGTGTAATTATCTTCACATTTTAGCCTGGCTGCTTTAATTAGTTTGTTTTGACTCCTGTGCATGGGGTTGGGCTCTGGGAGCTCATTTTATTTTTAGCCCGTTTCCATGGCAACAGACTAGCAGACCAGAGGCTGGAAGAGGGAGGTGGAAGGCTGCAGGTTAACCCTTGGTGTCAGTGGTCCTCCAGGGATGCCCAAGGTCAGGGAGCTCCCAGGGTTCCACTGCAGGGTCCCCCAGGCTCTGGGGAGGTGGGAGCCAGAGTGGGGAGCTGGAGTCTCTATCCCTCAGTTCTAAGTGGGGCACGCAGAGGCAGCTGCCTGGGCCCGTCTTCCATTAACATATCATCTTGTCCATGGCTGCAGCTCATCTCCTCAGACCTCCAAGGAGTCAGACTTGGGGCCCTGGAGCTCCCAGAAGGAGGCGCTGTCTCCCTTCAGATGAGCCTCCATGGAGCATGGATGGGGGTGGGGTGTGGATTCGCCAGCATCAGGGCAGAAACTGTTCTGGAATGAAGGAATGCCCAGTAGGTTGTGCGCCAGCTGGATTTTTGTTATTAAAATGTAAAATAGGGCAAGCATAGAAGCCTACCATTTAAAGAAAACCTTTAAATTCTTGTGAAAAGGAAAAAACAGTGTCTCTCTGAGGTGAATTATCGTGGAAAGAAAAAAAAAAAAAATCTAGGCCCCTGAAGGTGGTTTGGTGAGCTGGAAAGAGGCTGGAGTGTGGACTTGGATGCTGGGCCCCTAACTGTGGGACCTAGAGATGTTACTTAGGCTCCCTGAGCCACAAGCCAGTGTTTTAAGGTAGGGATAATAATGGTCTTACATAATAGCTACAAAGACATATCTGTAAAACCTGCCTGTCACGTAGAAGTGGGTCTCTATTAAAGTGCCCCCTTTTATCCACTTTAGCATTCGGCCACACTCAGACAGTTTTTCATATAAAATTTACTTAAATCAGGGATATCCCAGTCTGGGTACACAAGCTCTGCAACTTTCAATTCCTGGAATGACAAGGCTAGAGGTGACCTTAGTGGCATCCAAGACTGGCAGTGTGACAGATCACCAGGGAGCTTTTCAGACACACAGACCCCCATGCTCAGTTCTTAGCAGCTCTGGGCAGGGCCCAGGAATCTGGTTCAAAGGTGTCCCAAGTGGTGTGTATGTTCTGGAGTGATGACCTCCAGACCCCTCATTTTCAGATGGGGAAACTGAGCCCTAAGGGTACCTAGTGACTTGCCCAGAGTCACACAGCTACTGAGGGTCTGAGCCAGGACTCTGCCCAACAATGCTGAAGTTTCACTGTCCTTTCCCAGAGCCCTTCAGCTCTGTGGGAGACCTTCAGGGACCCCAGCAAGGAGTGCCCCTCCACGGACCAACAACACCAGCCCCTAGGTCATCTAGATCCATGAGAGCCACACGCTTAGAGGCTGTAGGAGCACTCCTGTCACAGCCACAGCCTTGGATACCCAAAAAATTATTGGGGAGATTTTTTTTAACAATCCTATGGCCAGTGGGCCTCATTTAATTTGTCTGGGTAGGACCTGGGCACAGGTAGTTTAAAAAAATCCCTTGGCTGATTCTAATGTGCAGCCACTGCCACCGAGCTCTCTGGACAAGAGCACTGGCTTTCAACCTTGGTTGCACATTGGATCCCCTGGGGGGCTCTAGCAATCCTGATGCCGATGCCTCACCCCAGAGATTCAGAACTGATGGGCCTGGGGCACACCTGGGCAGAAGAATTATTTACAGCTCTTCAGAGGATTTGACCTTGTAGCTGAAGTCAAGACCACTGAGTGTGAGATTCCTGTGCAATCAAGGTTCCAGGGATAGCTGCAGCCTGGGGGTCTGATTAGTTAGAAGGCTGCAAACTCCAGCCTTGAGGGAGAAGGAGGTGAGGAAAATGTTGCCCAGAGACAGGGGAAGGCAGCGGCAGAAGCCAGACATAGTTTTGACTACTATGTTGACGGTTCTGTTGCTGTCCAGGCCTGGCAGCTGCCCAAGGTCACCTCATGTGGCCCCTGTGAGCTGCAGACCTTGTCTCTCAACCTCTTATCACAGGCCCAACAAAGGCTCATGTTGGACCAACTGTGACTTCTGGGGACAGCACCCAGGAGAAAGGGCTCCTGGGTGTGAGACAATGAAATGGGCCTCTGCTGCCCACAAAATGAACATCTTATTTGGCATAAAAAGCCTCAAGACGTGGAGCCCCTAGTCTGAGAGTCAGTGAGGTGGACAGGGAAGGCTGCAGGCTCTCGGACAGGCAGCCCTGGGTGGCAACTCCAGCTCTCCAGCTACTAGCTGTGTGGCCCTGCGCAACTGGCTTGGCCATGGGAGACTCCGTAAAATGGCATCATCACACTCACTTGGCAGCTGCTGTGAGAAATCTACATCATCCACACAGTCAGCATTGAACACATGTTCTGTTCCATCTAAAACACTCAAGCCTTTTCTCCAAGTTCCTATCTCCCAAACTCTCATTCACCATGGAAATATCAGCTCCATGAGGCCAGAGATTTTTGTCAGCTTTGAGAGCAGCGTCTAGCATATATTAGGTACTGTAAACAGTATTATTAAATGTCTGCTGGCTAAGATCTCCTATCAGCTTTGTGAAGTGGGCCACATAGTATCAACCCCCTCCTTCTCCAGAACCACAAAGGGAAGTCCAGAGTGTGTGGCTTTCCCCAAGTCACACAGCTGGTCAGTAGCAACTCCAAGCCTGGGGCTGTGGGAGCCAGTGTCCTGTAAGTCTCTGGACTCCTGGGGCCGGAGTGACAGAGTTGGGCATGTGTGAGCCTCAGGAGGCCAGCAGGGATGAAAGACGCTGGCAAAGATGCTAGGCTTCCCTCCCAGCACACCACGCAGCTCTACCCATAGTCTCCACCGAGCAGGCCTGCCTCCTAATGAACCTCTCCTGGGCAGGAGGAAGTGCATTTCACTGCTGCTTTTAAGTCCCCAAGACTGACAGGCCCTGAGGGGTCTGCCCTAAACTGACAGTCAGTCCAACACTCCCAGAGGCTTCTGGAAGGAAGAGGAGCATTGGGCATGACTGGGGCAGGCGGCAAGACTGGATGGTGGTCCTAGTGACTTCATCTCCCTGCTCTGAGCTCAGTTTCTGCAGGTGTGAGCTGGGGATGGTAAGAAACTCCTAATGGAGGTCATGCGTACTGGCCTGACACCTCCTGGTGCTCAGCAAGTAGCGGGGTTCAAAGGAGAAGCAACTGGTTCATCCAGGGAGCAGAGAGAAGTGTACGTTTTGGAGATGTGAGAGGCTCCAACTCCCGGAACCCTCTGCCCTCTTTTGGTGAAGACTCAGCACCCTTAACACCCTCTTAAAATCCACTCATTCAACATCAAGGTGTGAGTGAGTGACAGCAGCCACTCAAAGTAATCTGGTACAATGGGAACAAATCCTCAAGTGACAGAATGGTCCAGGAGAGAATAGGAGGACTTCAAGGGAGGCAGGGGAAGTGCTTCTTGTTATCAGCCCACTTTGCCTCCCTGGAGGGCTGGACTATTTCTGACTCTGACTCCGGCTCTGCTCAGCTAGGTCACTTGGGTTTGGCCTCATGTGGACTGGAGACACAGCAAATGCAGGGGAACCCCAAACCAGAGGGCCAGCCCAGAGGTGATTTCTAGAAAGGAGAAATGAAACTTCTCCTTGCACCTAATTTTACGTAAGCTCTGGTCCTCCGTGACCCATTTGTGAAATGGGTGTGTCGCCGATAACCACCTTCAAGGGTCACTGTGAAATTTAAATTCACAAAATAAGATAATGTATTTAAACAATCAGGACACAATTTGGCCCGTAACCTAAAGACTCAGTAATCTGATTAATATTAATGGGTTTCCACCCCCTCATTCTAAGAAAACTGCCCCTTTTCAATGGGTCTCTGGTTCTCATCTTCCTGGCCCTCTTTTTCACAATAGTAGTTGATTCTTCTGCTTGAATTCCCCTCTCCGCTCCCTGACCACAGCTGCCCTCCTCTTGGTCTCCTCCTGTCTCTCTAACCATCTCCTGTTCTTTCTCTTGCTCCTGACCTTTTCCCGCCAGGGCCTCGGACACCTGACTTCTGCCAGTCCCCTCCTGGGGACAACTAGACGTCTGTCCTCCTCTCTCCTTAGTAGAGCACCATTGTGCCTGTCCCACAGCCACCCACTCTGGCTCCTTGTCACGCTTCCCGTTTCTGTCGGTGGTACCACCTTCTCTCGTCCCCTAAGCTCCAAACCCTAATGATCCCTCCGTCTCTTTCACTCCCACATCCAGGCAGATGTCAAGGCCTCTGGAGTCTTCCTTCCACCTCCAGCGCCACAGCAGACTTGCCTCATACCCCTGAGCAAGGCCCTCACAGAGCCCCACCTCCAAACACCCCCCTCGCACCCCGTCTCTGTTATTCGGCAGCAGAAAGTTGGGATTAAAACACAGATTTGAGAGCCAGCCTGCCTGGGTCCAAATCCTAACTCTACCATTGGCTGGCAGTAAGACAATAGGTGAGTTATTTCACTTCTCTGGGCCTCAGTTTCCTTACCTGAAAGTATGGATAGTGTTAGTACCTTTTTCAGAGGAGGTATTAATTGTTGGGAGGATTAAATTCGTTCATATATACAACTCACCATGGAGGCGCTACAGGAGCCTTTGCTATTATTATTATTGCCCGTCTGGGAGCAACTTAAGAGGGAGGCTTGGGTCTGACAGCTCGGCATGCCCACGGCACCCAATACAGTGCCCAGAGCCTGGCTGGCATGGCATGGGAGATATGGCTGCTGAATTCAACCGAATACGTTCTGTGAGGCTTTAGGAGGTGCCTCCCTCCTTTCCCTGCACAGGCCCTTCCCCCATCTGACCCCCACCCTGAGAGGGCTTCCAGACGCCTGCACCTCCCCAGTGGCTGTTAGGTCTGTGGATTAACCTATGGCTCAGCATGGCAGGCCTGCTTACTTTTACCAAGCCAGTGTGACATGCCTAGCCCCCTCCATTAATACTGCTGTCAGTCATGTCACAGTCAATCTCTTCCTGGCTGTGGAGAAGGGCCTGAGCTGCCCAACCATCCTGAAAGGAGCCCAGTCTGGGGCTCAGCCTGGGAGGGAGAAATGCCCTGCCTGGGCTTTCCCCAAGACCTGCACCCTCACCTCCTGCAATGGCTGAAGAGTGAACCCAGGCCTCTGAGTCTGGCTGCCTTCCTCACCATCCCTAATAAAGCTGAATTCTGAGACCCTGGGAAACCCCACTACAGAAATGCAGGGTTGTGAAGCATCAGCTAAATCCTCAACAGCCTCTGGTCAGTGGGGCTGAAGATCCCAATTCCTTCTACCGCATAAGACTTGAACTGCCATGCTCTCCATTCTCCAACCTTGAATTTTCCCCTCTATCTCTCTCTATCCCAACCATTCTTCCCACGCCCCTAGCCCCAGGAACTGAACCCTCCCCATGACCTTGCAGCCTTCCTTGGTCTTCCTTTAGACCCTACTGCCCTCCCATTCCCCTAATTCCAGAACCCAAGGACCCAGCCAGACACTGTCTCCAGTCTCATTTTGCACAATTACTTAGCTATCTGGTACATGTGTGCAAATCTGAGTTCCCTACAGTCAGACTATAAGCTCCCTGAAGATAAAAATGAAGCTCCATTCCTTTGAGTGCTGCACAGCTGGAGGCACAGTGATGAGCACATAGTAGGTGCTCAGTGACCACCTGTGGAATAGAGTGTGGCTTTTCTATCCCAGCCAAGAGGCAGGAAAAGGTGCCATCTCATCTGGATCAGCAGCCTAAAATGGAGGAAGACAGTGATGCCTGGAGGCCATTCATTAATCTGCTCATTTCTGCCCCCCTCATCCCACCACACATACCCTGTCCGTAACTCCTGTGAGCAGGGCCCCAGGGAGCCCGTGCCAATGCTACCAGCCAGGACATCCCAATGTTCCTGTTGGAGTGGCCAGCAGAGGCCCAGCTTCCTCAAGGCTGCCAGACAGCCTTGCCTGTCAACCCTGCCAGCTCGCCCGCCAGCTATAACAATCACCAGGAAACCAGGCTGGATTCCCATGACTTAACACAGACCGGTACTACCTTACAGCTCCCATCTTAGCCCCCACGCCCCCGGTACTTACCACAGTTTGTAATTATGTGTTTCTTTATATCATTATTAGATTAATGTCTGCCTTCCCCACTAGCTGTAAATTCTACAAACTTGGGTGAAGGATGAGGACTGTGTTTTGTTTTCTGCTGACTTCTCAGCAACTAGAGCAGTGCATGGCACATGGTAGGGAGGAAATAAACATTTGCGGATAAAATATTGAATTTGATATTTTGTGTACACCAAAGCCTTCTTGTGTAGGTTGTGTCACGTGAGTTTCAAAGTAGCCCTATTAGGTAGGTAGGTGTTTAAATACCCACTTTACAATAAGGAAATTGAGTCTCAGACAGGTCAAAGTTTGCCCAGAATTGACAGTACTTTTCAGTCACACAGAGCCAATTAGAAACCAACACTCAACAATCTACACTCATGAGATGATGATGATAGCTAACACGTAATAAGAGTAGGCTATGTCACATCAAAAAGTTCCATGAGTTCTATGTTTTCTACCCTTCACCCCCAGTTTTGGCAACTTGGCTGGCAGAGTTGATCCTGACTCCCCAGAGTCTATTGGCCAGGAGTTGGGGCTGGTGGGGATCAGGCCACCTCTGCATATGATATCTAGAGCCTATCGTCCAGCCCCCACCTGCCCTTCCAGTGGGAACAATAAAAAGACAGGCTGCTGAGCTCCTGGCCAGGACATCACAACACCCATTGGGCTTCCCTGGAATCCCAGGCACCACCCACCCCTCCCCCGACCCAGCCTGGGAAGGTTCCCACCAATGGGGATGCTGGATTGGGAGGAAAGGGGCGGGGCAGGGCGTGGGCTGTGAGAAGGTGAAGGTAGTCACTGCCCAGGGAGGGAAGGGGAGGGCTGTGGAGGCTCACCAGTCCCACTCTGTGTGGGGACACTCACACACAGCCCCAGAAGGCTCTGCTCACATTGAGGGGACTGCCCACATGGTCGTGGACACCTGTGCTGGGGCGGGGCGGGGGGCGTTATCTCAGCTCACCGATCATAGTCCCCATTGCAGAGGGCTCTCACAGGAATGGAGAAAGTTTGCCAGACTGGGTTTAGGGTGTTTTTCATAACCTCGGTCTTGTGGCAAATGGTGAACCTGGTGAAGAAGAGAGGGAAGGTGTCAGGCCCCAACCCAAGGCAGGCAAAATCCAGGTCAACAAAGGGGCCCGCCATGTTAATCTCTGCAGATGCCAGACAGTAGAAACCATGGCTTCATGAAGTAATGAGCTGCCTGTCACTAGCAGCATCCAGGCAGAAACTAGATGGCCATTTCCTGGTGATGCTGCAGAGAAGACTTCTGCATGGATGGTGGTAGGGGTGGTGATGTCAGGAGATTCCAGTTCTGGGTCCTGCTCTCTGTGTGGCCCACCCCACTTTGGGCCTCTGTTTCCTCACCTATAAACCCAGGGGTTTGGCCACTATCAGATATTCTTCATCTGAGATCCAAGGATATGTGGATGGATGGGCTTTAATGGTCTGTAAATCCCTGAAACTGTCAGTGAAATTGGGTGCTTGCCGTTCCCTTTCTCGTAGCACTCTCTCTCCAGATTCCATGTTCATGGCTCACCTCCTCACTTCCTTCAGGTCTTTCCTCAAATGTCATCTCTCTGACATGAGTACCTGCCCTGAGTGCCATATCTAAAATTTACAACCCTCTGGCTCCCTGACTCTGACATCACTAGTCCCCTTCCATACTGTTTTTTCTATTTCACCTGTCACCGTTTGACATTTGACATAGTCTAT
Source organism: Pteropus alecto (assembly GCF_000325575.1). Lineage (NCBI taxonomy): Eukaryota > Metazoa > Chordata > Mammalia > Chiroptera > Pteropodidae > Pteropus > Pteropus alecto. Next base: position 1,463,647 of record NW_006432451.1, on the reverse strand, counting down.
TTTTCTTCTTATTTTCTTTACGGTCTGTCACTAGAACGTTAAGTTCTCCAAGGGCAAGGGTTTTGTCTTCTTTGATCACTGATACATCTCTAGTAGCCAAAACAATGCCTGGCATTTAGTAAATGTTCACTAAATGCTTTTTTGGAATTAATAAATAACTGTATTTCTCAGAGGAGAGTTTCCATAGCTTTCCCTGGCATTTCAAGCCAGAGAATGAAAGCCCCTGGCTGACGTGATCTCTGAGATGCTTTCAGCTCTTCCAGTCTGGATCCAGGAGCTTGCTTTATAAACTGAAAGTACAGAATTGGCTTATTCCAGCTGGGCCCCCATCCAGTGTCCCTTCCCACTCCCTGTACCATGCCTGGCTGGCCTCATCTTGGAAACCTGCTCTGCAACATAGAGGGGCAGCTGGGAGCCAGAGTGGAGCTGGGGCCAGGGGCTGCCCCCCAAGATTTCCCAGCATCCACCCCAGCTATGTCCCAGCTTGGAAAGGTCACCCAGGAAGGTACCTGGGCTCCACCCATGCCCACACAGCCTGTGCCATTTCTTCTCCGGCAATTTTCAAGTCAAAATGTCATTTCTGTCACCAAGGCTCAGCGTTTCTCTTCTCTGCTCCTTCTCGCCCACCCACTGGAGTGTAGATGCATGTGGGAGACCTCCCCACACACCCAGAGCTGGTGATCATGACGGGAATGGGACTGAGAAAGGAGGGACCACAGCTGCCCATGGCCAGGGCAGGCAGGTAGGGCAGGAAGAAGAGGCTGAGGTGCAGAGGGAGGCAGGAGGGAGAATCAGGAGCAGCAATGGGTAGTGAAGGGAGGGAGGTTCACACTGTGCCGAAGTCCTGAGTGTGCTCAGAGCCCTTCCCCCGCCCCGAACAATTGCACAGACCTGTGAGGACCCTCCAGCCTCCCCATCCCTTTGAAACCACTGCCTTCTCTGTCTCTCTCTTGCCAGCCAAAGTTCTTGACCAGGTAGGTCGTCTAGCTATTAGCCTGATCTCCTCTCTACTTGTTTCTTCCTGAACCCTGTGTAGTCCGGTCTCTGAGTCAGACTCTGGCCTGAGACTGCTTTCTTTAAGCTCCCTCAAGCCCCCCAACCCATCAAGTCCACGGGCCCTTTGACTCCCTACTGAATTTGCCATAGCAGACCAGGCCACAGGGTGAAAATGGTCCTTGCGGTCAGGTCATCTTGCTACTCGACTCAATTCATTTGAAACACATTCGGGGCGTGGTGTGGGAAAGCATTAACCAGTGGGGTCAGACAGACGGAGGCTCCAGTCCCAGGGACACTACTCACCAGCTGTACAGCCCTGAGCAAATGACTTTCTCTCTCTGAGCTCCCCTTTCATTATAAAATGGGGATAAGAAAAGTAGCTAACAGTAGCTGCTGGGCCCTGTTCTAACTACACATATTAACTCGTTAATCCTCACAACAATCCTGTGAGTGAGGTGTTAGGATGACCCCCACGCGCTCACCAAAAAACTGAGTTGCACAGGATATAGCTGCACTGTCAGTATGAGCCACTAGCCACGTATGGCCACTTACATTTAAGTTAACTAAAATGAAATGATTTAAAACGCAGTTCCTCAGTGCACTAGCCCCATTTCAAGCGCTCAACAGCTACACGTGCTTAATGGCGACCATCCTAGACAGCAAGATACAGAACATTTCCTTCAGTTCCACTGGGTCAGAGTCTTGCCTAAAGTTACACAAGCTAGTAATTGGCTGCTCCAGGCTGGGCCCAGCAGGCATCCTGCTGGAGCCCTGCCCCACACCATCACATTCTTACTCCCAGACCAGCGATTGATCAAATAAGACAAGGTAAGTACAGTGCCAGGAGCACAGCGGGCGCTCTGCGGATGCTTTTTTCCCTTTCCCTCCTGGCGTGGCAGGCTCAACACTTCACTCCCCTGGTTCCCCCACTGACCTTTCTACCATCCTCCTCCTAACTGTCTTCCAAACCTTCCACTCTCTTCTCCTCAAACCCCGGGTGACCACACTTCTCTCACCAGTTCAGCCTCTGACCTGTGCACCTGCCCCTTCGAAGGTGCCTGCAGACTGGCCCATGTCTCAGGGGACCTGTGGATAGGTTTCTCCAGCTTCCCTGGTGTCCCTACTGGAGAGATCCAGCACATGCTTCAGGTGAAACTCACCCCCGAATAAACTCCCATTGCCTCTTCTATCTGACCAGCTCCCTTGCCATCGTCAACACTTTGGGTTCCCCAAAGCTTCACTACCAGGGAGGGGGCTGTGACTTCAGTCCCCACCCAAGTTCTGCTGAGCGAGGTCTCCACACTGCCCTTTTGCCCCCCGTCCTCCCCGCCCCCTTCCTCCTCTGCATCTCCAAGGCACAGCTCTCCTTAGCTCAGCAACTCCCACCTGTTCACGGTGTCAGTCACGAGTCTCTGCCTCTTACCCGCCCCCTCCCCATCCATCCTACACATCACTCTGCTAGAACAATCATTGGCAAACACTCTTTGCAACACACCCCTTTCTTGCTCCAAAACCGAAACCCCTCCCTTGTCCTAGCCTGCCAGCCCCGACCTGAGACAGGCCCAGTGTGACCTGGCATTGCCTCTCTGGAGGGGACCTGAGTGGACACTGTCATGGACACCTAGAACATCACTCAGGCCTTTTCCTCCCTCCCTCAAGTCAAGTCAAAGTCAACAAGAATTATTTAAAGAAATACTGCTGGGAGTCCTTTTGTGAGACAAAGAATCCTTTTGTTATGCAAATGAGCATACCTAATTTCCCTTGTTTTGTACCTTCAGGTTTAAAAATCAGTTTTCCCTTGAACTGAAACATACCTCCTCCCTGTTGCTCCCCCACCCTCCAATACACACACACACTCACACACACACTCTCTCTCTCTCTCTCTCTCTGTCTCTCTCTCTGTCTCTCTCTCTCTCATACCTAGAATTTCAGAATTAAGGAGAACATGTTCTGCCTCTGCTCAGGGCACACTTACTTTGCATATGCCTTTTTTCTAGTCTGTTATTCTTCCCTGCTCCTCCCCCTTGGACCCATTTTCTTCCCTCCTTCAAAACCTACTTCCACATTCCCCTTCTCCAGCAGCGTTTTTCTAATTAACCTCCCTGGCCCCATAAATTCCTGCTTCTGCAGAACCCCAGCCTTAAGTGGCCACAGCTTCCCAGAGCTGTGATGCTTAAAGAGACCAAGGAGACCACCTAATTCAACTGGTTCATTCTACTGATAAGAAAACAGGCCCAGAGAGGCGGCACAACTTGCCTGGGGTCACACAGCAGGTTGGTGGGGAGGACTTAGGCCCCAGACCTCCAACCTAAAATCTGCCCCTCTGTGTACAACACTGACCTACATTTGCCAACATATTTTTTCCATCATATTGTGGGCGGCTTCCAGATTAGGGAGAGGAGAGGAGGACATGAGGCTTTAAAGACATGTAGAATTTTGAATGAAGCCTATGATGAGGGGTGGGGCTGGGGAGGGAAAAGCATTCAGATTCGCTATGCTGTCTGTGCAGTAGTAGGGGGACATGTAGCAACAGGGTGTTCAGAGGGCTGTGGGGAAAGGAGGACTGGGCTTGGAGACATGGACTGATTTGTGTGGAAGAAGGAAGGGGCCACAGCAGAGGGCTCCTTATTCCTGCCCTAGCCTTGTTTTTGCCTTCTCCCCCTACCTCCAACATACCTAGTACCCACCATTGCTGAGGCCCTCCGAGTGGTACTGCTGGCTAAAAGGCTGCCCCCACCACCACCGCCCCAGCATGGGCCCACCCAAGTGGCCAGGGCACCTCCCTGGAGCCCTGACTTCCGTTCTGATCCCCTGCCCTCTCTGGAGCAGGAGCCCCAGGACAGCAAAGGGAGATGGTAGACCTAAGCTACCCCTCTGGCAAGTTATCACAACCCATCCTTCCTTGACTCCAGAGAGGGGCTGAAGTGTTGCCAGAGAACTCACGTTCCATCCTCATTGCTTCTGTAGAATACCAAGAAGGGGTCGGACTTCCCAAAGAAATCTTTCTTGTCCAGCTTGTTGGCACAGAACTGCATTGTGGCGACATCCTGATGGGGGAGGGGAGGAAAACAGAGGTGTGAGGGAGGAGAAGACTGGAGGTCACCCCAATCTCTGTGGAAATGCAGCCCCAGAGCCCTGGCAAACATGAGGATTCCAGGCACCAAGCAGGTTAGAAAGGGCAGCATCTTACACTTGTCCCGCACCGATAAGACCCAGGCCCTGGGCTAACACTTCAGAGGGTCTCATTTCATCAAATGACCCCACCAGCAAGTCTAGTGGAGCAGCCCACAGATAAGTGGATGGATTCTGGAGCAGGCTGCTCCAGTTCGAATCCTGGTTCTGCCACTTTATAGTCGTGTGACCTCAAGCAAGGGACGTAACCTCTCTGAGCCTCAGTTTCCCCTCTATAACATGGGGCTGATTTCAATACACACCTCAGAGGACTGTGAGCTTCAAGTTTGAATGAGATCAAGTATGTGAAGTGCTTAACAGACAGCAGGCACATCACACATTGTGGTCAATGTTAATATACACAATTTCACTACTATTTTACTGAATGGCTTAAAGAAGCGAAATGACTACACCAAGGCCACTCTGAGCTTGGCCTACTAACCCCAAAGCCCTTGCTCAGTCCAATCACCTCACTCCCTCACACATTTGTGTGGTTCCTAGAGGACATGCAAGTTTAAGCATCACTTTCACACCCACCCAACTCTCTGAGGTAGACGTGGCCGGGACTATGACCCACTCTACGTGTGAGGAGCCTGAGGCTCAGAGCAGGAAGCAACTCCCCCAAGTTCACCAAACAGAGCCCTGGGTTTCTGACTCGCTTGATCAGTTCACAGCCCCACCTGACCCAACACACAGTCTAAGAGCGCAAAGAAGGTACTCATGCCCTGGAGGGGACCACTGGACCCCCCACTCACATGGTACCCAGCCCCTATCGCTGTGGCTGATGGGGCACTGGGAAGAAATGCCCCCACGTCCTCCCTCCACCCATCTCCATGTGACCTCTTCAACCTGAAAGTTTTGCAGCCTGACAAATCAGCTGCCAAATGGCCGGAGCTCAGGGCTCTGTCCTATAGTTCCTAGGACCTGGCCAGGGCCCGTGGGGAAGTCACCCTGCTTTCTCACGCTCCCTCTTCCTCTCAGTGAAAAAGTGAGTCTCTTGAAATCAGTGTCCTCTAGTTCGATGAGAACTAAAATGGTGGCAGAGATGAAGATGCAGCCTTCCACAAGTTTGAAGGACGTGGTCAAAGGTTGGGAGAATGGATACAATATAAAGGTTAGGAACATGGTGACTGGAGCCGGGCTGCCTGCTTCAGCGTCATCCCTTACTAGCTGTGTGACACAGGGCAAGTTACTCATCCTCTCTGTGCTCAGTTTCCTCATCTGTAAAATGGGGTACTGGCAGTGCCTACTTCATATTCTTGTGTGAGGATGAAGTGAGTTAATAGGAGTACAGTGCTGAGAGCAGTGTATGACTCACACCAAGTGCCATGTGCATGCAAGCTTTATTATTTGGACACTTCTCTCCTTCCCCCAACACAATGTGTGGCCTTTGTCCCTCCCCCACACCCCTCTTCCACCACCTCACACAGCTTCCCTCATGGACATCTGACAACAGCAAACACAGAGCATCCCTCCATTCGCTCACCCATTCATTCATTTGTTCATTCATTTAACAAACATTTATTAAATACCATCTGTGTGGGCCAATTATTAAGCTCAGTGCTTTTTATCCTTATCATATTTAGCCTTCAAAATAATCCTTTGCCCTTTTTTACAAATGAGGAAACTGGGGATCAGAGAAGCTACGTCATCTGCCCAAGATCACCAGATGGTAACTGGTAGAGCAGAAATCCAACATGTATAAACTGATTTCAAAGTCATGCCTCTCCCAGCATTCCCTCTGCCTCCCTGAGAGAGCACATTGCAGTTCATGAGGACCGCTTCCCTGGTGTCCTCTGGATTCAAGGTGTGTTTGGCAGGAAGGGGCTGGACTCTGGGGACCTGGGACTGAAGTGCCTCCTGAAGGGAGGCACTGCAGCCAGCACACAGAGGTGCCCAGGTAACGACGGCTTTTATCATATCCTCACCATCGCCCACCCACGTGGGAAAAGGAGGCTGGACTGGGGGTTTCCAAGGCCTGGAAGCCTGAGGAATCCTAGAGCCTCCTAAGAAATCTAGGACTTCAGACCGGGAATAAGAGAATGGCTGATTTATTGAGTACTTATTAGATGCTTTGTAAGATATCATGTAAAAGCCTTCCTTTCCATACATTATTTCATTGAATCCTCATAACAACCATATGAAGTGACTCCTCTACTCTCCCCTTTTTACAGATGAGGAAACTGAGGCTTTTAGAGGTTGTCAAATGTCCAGGGTCACACAGTGGGTAACCCAGGTGGTTAGACTTCAGGACTTTTCCTCTCACCCTTCCAGAGAGATCTCTAGCCTTCTAAGTCCATCCCCAGCCAGTCACTGTCTCTCCCCAGGATAAAGTTCCAATCCCATCCATGCTGGGTAGAGGAATCACGTTAAATGCCTCCCTGGGGAGCTCTACCCCAAGGCCTAGAAAAAGGGGTAGGCCTAGGATCTGGTGGGCTTCTCCCAGCACTAGCTCTATAAATTGTGGGGCCCAATAGAGAAAACACAGGATCCTTTGTTCAAAAAGTATTAAGAAATTTCAAGACAGTGACACAGAGCATTAAATCAAGTACAGGCCCTGTGTGACTACTGTACAGGTCACACATCTATAAAGCTGGTTCTCCCCCACAGAAGCACCCAGCAGTGCCATCAGAAAACACTGAGAGAGGACCAGATTCTAGCGAGGACAGCAGTGGGTACAACCCCAGCAGGAAACCCAGGGTTCTGAGTTCTAATTAGTCCCCAGCAGTCCTTCAAGCTCTCTGAGCCTCAGTTTCCTCATCTGTAAAGTGATGTGCTAGATAGGATGTCTACCACTATTCCTGGGAAGTTTACGCTTCAGTGTCAATACCATGGGGAGCATACTGGGAAAGGGGCAGCAGCTGGGGAGGGCTAATAATCAGGGGACAGTCTAGAAATCCAGGGCTCCCTCAGCCTCCCCGGGACACAGCTCAGTGCATCTCTGAGTGTGACCCCACATATCTGGAGGTCTCCTGTGTGGCACCTATACCTGAACCTACATAGATGAGCGGCACATGATAACCTGCACTATAAAATAAATACATATATTTGAAACAACCAAAACAGATGCCACAAAACCCAGGGGCAAAAGCTCTTATTTTTGCTTCTTCGGAGAATCCCTCAGGACCCTGCAAGATCAGGAAGGGGAATAGGAATATCAGAAAAAAATGAATGCTGTCTCACCATAACACCTGACAGAATAGTACAAAGGAGCCAAGGCCACCTGCTTGGAACCCCAGCTCTGCAACCTACCAGCTGAGCAGCCCAGGGCAAGCAGTTTAGCCTGAATCTTGTTATTCTCTGGTAAATGGAGTAATAATGCCCCCATGAGCCTGTTTGGAAGGCTAAAGGAGATGGCATATGTTAAGTAACAGCCCATGGTGCCTAGCATAGAACATCTATAAGAATAAGAGCCAGCACTTGCAGAGTGCCACCTTCTACTGGGCTGAACCACGTGAAATTGGCAATGTTCACCTATGAAAACGGCAATGTAATACAGTTCTACCTATTATGTGCCAGGCACTATTTTTACATTTATTAGTTCATTTAATCCTCTCAAAAACCCCATGAGGTAGGTATAATTATTATTCCTATTTCAAAGACGAGGAAACTAAGGCACAGAGGTTAACACCCTGGCCTGGAGCCACACAGCTAGGAAGAAGAGAAGCTGGGGCTGGAACGAGACAGTCTGACTCCAGAGATTAATAACTGAGATTCCAAATCATGACCTCGAATCATGAAGATAAGTTTAATTATGTTCTAGAGCCTCAGTTTGAGAAGTCAGAGAAGTGTGAAATCCTTTTTAGAAAGGCCTCCTCCGTGCAAACTAGTTAAAATTAAAAAAAAAAAAAAAAAAAAGAAAGAAAGACTGGCTCTGCATCTCAGCTTACTAGAAAAATTCACCAGTGAGCCACACCTCTTTTCTCACTGATGGCAAAGGCATGAGGTATTGTTGAGGGGCTTATTTTGTTGCCCAACCCGATCCGCCCTCCTTAATGCAATCTAGACCTGAGAACATTCACCAAAAGCCCATTATGATAATCCCTATTGTGCTACTGATGAATCCCTGGGGATAAGACAGACCTTGAGAGAGATTTCTGGGCTGTAACCAAGGTGCACTTCCCCCCAATGGGTGTGCACCCCATGGGGAGTCTTTGAGACTAGAAACGTGTAGTTTTCTGGAGACTGTGCTTTTGAAGGTGGCTCTGAATTATGCAACCGTCATATGAACAAGGCTTCAACTGCTCCCCTTAAATGAGGGTCAGTGAATGGACCAACCTTCAATATATGTGTGACCCCAGGAAGAGGCTGAGGAAGTGGCAGTATGATGGCCTGGCCCAGCAGGATTAGAGAGAAGCAAACTCTATTTGAGGATCAGAGGCCCTGCTGTTTGACGGCCTTACCCCGAGGGAGGTGCTCTCTGAACACATGAAATGCTACTCCCAAACCAGAAGCATCTCTGGGATCAACTGCAGAGAAATAAAGCAGCTCCTGCAATATATAATTTCCTGCAATTTCTGCCTTTTCACCCTATCTTTTTAAAAAACATAAAACAGCAGGATTGCCTCAATTTGCATATTTTCGCATGTTAACCAGGCTGCTTGGGAGACCATAGCAAACAGCCTTTCTCTCCAAGATGGTCTGGCTTATACTACCATGTTAGTTCTCCCAGACCCAGAAGTGGGCTGTGGAGGTCAGAGGTCAGGCCCAGAGGTCAGCAGGTGGGCTGAAGACTGGGAGAGGGGAGTGACACCCAGGAGCGGAGAATGCAGGGCTATTCTGCCCAGATCTTGCTGGCAGACTCCAGGGCAAGAACAAGAATAATAACATAAGTGCAAAATTTAAGAAGCGCCAAAAATTTCAGTAATCAAAATAAAGACTTTAATGTGATAATTAAAAAAAATCAAAATCAATGCAAAAATTCATGATACATATAATATCAAAAATTTAAATATCAAAAATTTTAAAAGTGAGGCACAGAAAGGTCAAGGAACTTGTCCAGCGTCACACAGCTGGTAAATAATGGCATTTGGTCTGGATCCAGAGCCCAAGTTCAGCACTCCAGCAGAAGGGAACACAGTCTAGAATTGGCGGTGATTTTGTGAGCAGTGACTGCTGCAAGGGCTTCTGGTTTTTCTCAACCATCTTAATGCTCGACTTCTCAAACAAGTCAATGAGTTATGCCTCTGTTGATTTGGTCATTCAGAGTCTGAAAACCCTAGACTGACCATTTTCCCTCCCACTCATTGAGCCTGTGTGTCTGGGATATGAACCAAAATCCATCAACTAAAGTTCAAAAAAAATGGGGTAGGAAAGATCAACATCGTTAAAATGGTCATACTACCCAAAACAATCTATAGATTCAATGCAATCCCTATCAAAATACCAATGGCATTTTTCAGAGAGCTAGAACAAATAATCCTAAAATTTATATGGAGCCATAAAAAAAAACCCCAAATAGCCATGGCAATCTTGAGAAAAAAGAACAAAGTTGGAGGCATCACACTACCTGATATCAAACTATACTACTAATCAAAACAGCATGGTACTGGCATAAAAAGAGATACATTGATCAATTGAACAGAATAGAGAGCCCAGAAATAAATCCATGCCTATACGTTCACTTAATATATGAAAAAGGAGGTAAGAATATACAATGGGGTAAAGACAGTCTCTTCAGTAAATGGTGTTGGGAAAATTGAACAGATACTTACAGAAAAAAAAAGCTGGACCATCATCTTACACCATATACAAGAATAGACTAAAAATAGACTAAAGACTTAAATGTAAGATCCCAAATCATAAAACTTCTAGAACAAAACATAGGCAGTAAACTCTCTGATATTACTAACAGGAATTTCTTTTCAGATATATCTCCTCAGGCAAGGGAAACAAAAGAAAAAATAAACAAATGGGACTACATCAAACAAAAAGTTTTTGTATAGCAAAGGAACAAAACATCAACAAAACAAAAAGACAACCTACTGTTTGAGAGAATATATTCGCTAATGATACATCTGATAAGAGGTTAATATCCAAAATATATAAAGAACTTATATAACTCAACAACAGAAAAATGAACAATCCAATTAAAAAATGGGCAGAAGACCTGAACAGATACTTCTCCAAAGAGGAGATACAGATGACTAATAGACATATGAAAAGATGCTTAAGGTTGCTAATCATCAGAGAAATGCAAATTAAAACCACAATGAGATATCACCTCACACCTGTCAGAATGGCTATCATCAATAAATCAAAAAACAACAAGTGTTGGCGAGGATGCGGAGAAAAGGGAACCCTCATACATTGTTGGTGGGATTGCAAATTGGTACAGCCACTATGGACAGCAGTATGGAGGTTTCTCAAAAAATTAAAAATGGATATACCTTTTGACCCAGCAATTGCACTTCTGGGTATTTATCCAAAGAAAACCAAAACAATAATTTGTAAAGATCTAAGACCCCCAATATTCATGGCAGCACAATTTACAATAGGCAAGATACGGAAGCAACCTAAATGCCTATCAACAGACAATTAGATAAAGAAATTATAGTTCATATACAATGGAATATTACTCAGCCATTAAAAAAAATGAAATCCTACCATTTGCAATGGCATAGATGGACCTAGAGGTTCTAATGCTGAGTGAAATAAGTCAGAAAAAGAAAGATAAATACCATATGATTTCACTTATATGTGTAATCTAAGGAACGAAAAGAACAAACTAATCAAAAACAGACTCACAAATATAGTGGACAATTTGGTGATGGACAGAGGGGAGGGGGGTAGGGAGGCTGGGAGAATGGGGTGAAAGGTTAAAGAAGTACAAATTAGTATTCGATAGCTGGGCACGGGGGTGGGGAGCATGGCAGAGGGAATGCAGTTAGCATTAATATGATGGCTAGGCAGAGGGCCAGGGGAGGGAGGGAGCAATTAGGGGGATCGTTTTATGAACTATATGGATGTCTAACCAATGTACTGTATAATTGAAACTAATTTAAATAAATAAATTAAAAATAAAGAAAAAAGAAAAATGGAACAATTCAGCTATGAGAATGTTCACTGCAGTATTAATTATATTGTTTCCTGTAAGAGAATAGAGTCAACAAATTACGGCCCAGCCACAAAACAGAGGAATAACATGCAGCTATTAAATATATGTTTTCCAGGAATATCTAATGACATGAGAAAATAAATCTAGATACCATATTCTACTGCCAAAATAAAACTGGATACCACATTCTACTAATTGTAAGAAAAATGCATACATGTACATGAAGGAAAAAGCCTTGGAGGCAATGCATCAAAATGTCAACAATGATTATCTCTGGGTGATCTTTCTATTCTTTGTATTTTCCAACTTGTACATTATGAATGTTATTTTTTTAGTATCAGGAAAAATATGTTTGTTTTGTTTTCTTTTTTATAAACCAGAGAAATGATTTCTAAGGCCAATTACAAACTAACTTTTAAAAGGGTAATGTTTGAATGCTGGCCATTCACCACACAGGACACATATCTGTGCTAGCCACAGCATGAACCTGTAGACTTCTGAGTCTCAGAAAACCTTCCCCACTTCCCCACTTCCCCTTCCCTCTTCCTTCTTATCTTTCTGCCTTCCTCCCAAGACTCCTCCCTAGTCTCCCACATGGAGATGCTGGGCTCTCCCTGAAGTTTGTCTTTAGAACAGTGAGTTCTAACTTTACTGGGATTCAAGGCTAAACTCCACTGCTGCAGTCCATACAATCTGGCTACCACTCCCTTCTACAACCTCACATCTCTGATATCAGTTGTCATTCTCCCTTGCCCCAGGGTCTTTGCATAAGCTGTTCTTTTTGCCTGGACCCATCTTCCCCCAGGTAGCTGCAAGGGCTCATTTCCTCACTTGTAAGTACTATCTATGAATTTTCCTTCCAGATAGTAAAATATGATAAAATACTTGTTATAAAAAAGAGGCAATGGGTCTGACAAGGGTTAAAGACCACTGCTGTACTGATTGCTGGTTGGCAGTTCTGTCTCTCAGACTAAATTGGAAACTCTGTGAGGGTGAGGTCTGAGCCAGAGCAATATGCTGAAATGAAATGAATGAATATATGAGCAGGCTGGTGATACCTAAGGGGTAAGGGCCCCCAGAGGCAGCAGTGTGAGGCTTTAACTCCCTTCACTTGTGAGGGGTGAGCCACACTTTTGCCAACGTGTGCAGGGACCTGACTGGGGAGGCAGTGAGGACATGCTCACTGGCCAGGAACTCCCGACTCCAGAGTTAGACAGGTCTGGGTGCCCAGCAGGCCTAAGGGGAGCTAAAGGTCTGGGAAAGCAAGGGCAAGGTGCTGCCTGCTTCCTGCATCCACAGCACCCCTGCCTCTCTTCAGAAGCCCACTACTCACCAAGCCTGCTTAAGGCTATTGGCCCCACAAAGACCACAAAGCCCAAAGATGTTCATGAACCATGAAGGCTCATGGCTTCACTGTGGATGAGGGAAAGACTCACTGAGGATTCAGAGTTCAAGGCCTGGGCTAGAATCCCACAATCTTAGGCAGGCTACATCAACATCTCTCCATCTGTAAACCAGAGTCATTCACATCCACCCAGCCTCCAGCCCTGGGTGAGAATCCAATAGACTATAAACATAAGACTCTTGGTCAACTGTGAGGATTATGCTCGTATAATTGTGAGGACTATTCGTATAACAGTGTTGGTCACTGTTATACGAATAATAGTTTTACCGCTGAGCATAATTAAATGGTGATTCAGAAGTCCTTCAGGAGCTTAAGCTCATCATCATCAACATCAAGTACCACTGACAAGTATTTTGGATCAAATTCTGATTGTTGGAACTTTCTTGGTATTTAAATTCTAGATGAGCAAGGCTTTTCTATAACCTACTAAAGCATGCTGGTAAGCATGCTGGTGACTCGCTGGAGTCCACTCTAATCCTTTGCTGGGGTCCGCCCACGCCATCCCCACGGATGAAAGGAGGGTTTGTCTACTTCAGCAGAATGTATTCACTTGAGCAGGAAGCCCTACTCTGGCGAAAACTGTCTCTCTGACTCCTCCCTCTTCCTTTGATCCTCCCACTGAATGCTGAGCTGGAATGACAGAAGCAAAGCCTCTCAGATGTAATTATTTTAATTCAGCCAGATGCTGGGAATTAGTCTCTTTTCCTTGCAAGTATTCTGGGGAAAGAGAACTCAGCCCAAGATGCCCCAAAGAAAAGGAGCTGACAATCAGGAAAGGAGGGGACCCCCTCCCCTTCTGCTGGAACAGCTTAAATCCAGGAAACTACTGCCGTCCCTGGATAAAGGAGGGGAAGGGAGGGATGGGGAAGGAGGAGAAAGAGGGGGTGCCTAATAGGTATTAAATTCAAATTTACCAATCCTGGAAAACTAGAGCAATGCCAGCACCCAGCACTTTCTAGAGCTTTAGACTTTCCAAAGCACTTTCATTTATATGACCTTATTTAATTATAAACTAGGGAGGAAGTCACCAGCTGAGCTAGACTTGGGGGCAAACTGAATTTAGGTTTCAAGGCATTCAGATTCAATCTTTCCCAGGCACCCACTAGGAGCCAGGCCCAGTGAGGCACAGTCCATCTCCTTTAATCCTCACAACGACCCTATCAACCCCAACATACAGGGGGAGAAACACGTTCGGGAAGCTTAAGCCGAAATTCAGCTGGGTTCTCTCCCTCCTGAATTCCAGTAGCGTCCAAATTATCAGCATACACAGGTGTAGCTGTCATCATCACCCACTACTGAACATTAGGTCTGTGTTTCCTGTTCATTCAGCCATGGATTCATGGAAGGTCTTCGTGAGCACCTACTAAGCACCCACTGGGTGTAGACTTTGGAGGAGGTTTAGTCTTGCCGTCAAGTTCCTTCAAACCCACTGAGGTAAACTGACCAGTAGAGAAACCAAAAGAAGCAGTTATATATGAGCTGATTTGGTTTTCGCTATACTGCCCTGTCTTATCTATCCACTCTGTGTCTTATTTCCTAGCTGGAAGCCCCTGAAAGCAGTTTGTGACACCACAGCCTAGTGGTTAAAGACCCTGGCTCTGGAACCAGACTGCCTGGGTTCAATCTCTTCTACACAGTGGCTGTATGACCTTGGACAAGTCACTTACCCTCTCTGTAAAATGAAGACATAATACATCAGATATTATAATACATCACACTACATATCACATTACATATTATAAGACATCAGATAAATAAGTTGAGAAATGTAACCATTTAGCACAGTGTGTGGTTCAGAATAATTGCTCAATTAATGTTGGCTAACAATTTACACCTCTAGTTCTCAAAGTATGGACCAGGAACCCTGGGGGGTGGTTCATGAGGCCAAAATTATCTTCATAATAATGCTAATCAGATATGGAGTATTCTAGAAGTTACTTGATAGGAATATCACAATAGACTGACTGTAGAAGCAGATATGAAAATCCAGTTCTCTTCCGTTAAGCCAGATATTACTGAGATTTACAAAAATATAAAACAAGGCCATTCTTCTCACTAAATAACTTTTGCTTTAGAAACTGTAGTTATTTTTCAAAAGAGATGTTATTTATGTCAACCTGTAATGGGTTAAACTATGGTTATTTTTAAATAAATCAATATACAATTTAAAATTTTTTTCTCAATTTTAAATATATATTGATAGTTAACAGATAGTTAACAGAACTCCCAGGGAGTTCAGAAAATCTTGTTTCTTCTCATCCCTCCGAGGCCCTCTAACCTGAGCTGGATCCAGCCCCATGGGAAGCTGGGTCCCCAGTTATCCCAAACTTGGTCTTGTGCTCACACTCTATTGCTGCCTCCACCTTTTCTCCTCAGGACCTACTACATTCCTGAAACTTGTGGTTCCTAATTAACCTAAGAGGCATGCTAACCTGGGTGGCTTGGGGGAATGAGGCCGAGTTTTAAAATCAAGTTGACTTGGATTAGAACCCTGACTCTACCACTTCTTGTCCTTGAACAGGTGACAGTCTCTCTGAGCCTCAATTTCCTCATCCATAAAATGGGAATAACGATTGTACCTATCTCTTACGATTGTTGTCAGTAGTAGTGAAAACTTACATAAAATGCCCATTACTCAACAAATAAGAACTATATTTTATTATTATGATTAGCCATTGGGTCCCCTGAGCCCCTTCTCAGTGGGCTCGGCTGCCCCTTCAGCTGTCATCATCTCCTGTTTCTCCACAGTCCTACAGAAGTAGTAAAACCAAGGGCTGCATAGGACTGTAGAGTCTGGCTTCCCAACACACACACACACACACACACACACACACACACACACACACGCACGCACACACCACGCCCTCACTCCCTCATGTAGGGTGTCACCCTACTCTAGAACTAAAAGTGAAAAATGACAACTAAATGCCAAGCGCACAAACTCCCAGACGAAAAGCCTCCTCTGCTACCAGAGTTGGTTCCAAGGCAATCTTGGCTCAAGGACAGATGAGTGGTGCCATGATAAAGAGTGGAAGAAGCCCTGTCATGAGAGCCAGAGTACCAGGGCTCCGGGCCCAGCTCTGCAGCTAATTATGGGCAAGTTCCTCCTCATCTCTGAGCCTCAGTTGCTCAGCCATAAAAAGGGACACCTTCTAGCTCTGATTTTACAAAATTCTATGACAGCCAGGTCAGACTGAAGAGGGCAGCCCTGTCTTCCTATTCCCTCCAAGGACACACATGGTCCTGGGGTCACAAGGATGCCAGCCTGCCCCCATACCACCCCAACCGCCTCTACCAGGTCCTGTCCTGGAGTCCCTCTGCCACTCACCCTACAGTTGCTGAGCTCCTCAGCAGACAGGATGATGGTGCCACATTTCTTCCCTGGGACACCACTGGGAGAGGAGAAAATAAAAGAATGGAGAGCCAGACAAAGAGATACGACCAGCACATGCCCTGTATCAGCCCTCATCCTCTCCCGCCCTCACCACCCAGCAGATCTGGCCCAAGCCCCTGAGAAGACAGAGTCTCCTGAAACACTGTGGCAGTGTGGCCTAGTGCACTGCTTCCTGGGCCAGGCCCCAGGCCTGGAGCTGCCCCGCCCCTGCTCCCCGAGAGCCCACCAGGAAGGGTAGTGTCTGCAGTGAAAGTCCTAGAATTGGAAAAGCATCCAGACTCACCCGGAGGCTTCCAGACCAGTGGTTCTCAAACTTTCCATCCAAAGACCACTTCTGTGGGCAAAAGACCTCATGGGCTAGCCACCCAACCCTGCACCCAGCTGACCCCAGAGTCCCAGAACATTCCAGCTCTGAGCTGCTCTGATTCATCGAGGAAGAACAGCAAGGAGTAAGGCAGGAGGGCTGGTATACCCTTGCGGGCAGCACATCCAGGCTTTCTCCAAGGCTACCTCCCCTAGAACTGCTTGGCTGGGGTCTCTCTCCTGGAGAGATCTCAGCCAACCATGCAGCTCCTCAGTGACGTGGGCAACCAGGACCTGAAGTTGACCCACCCAGAGAATCCCTTCCAGGAGAAGAAGTTCCCAGGATGGGGCTCCACCCAGGAGACCTGCACCACCTCTTCCCTTGGTCAGGAGGGAACCCTACTCCAGGCACCAGCCCATCCCACTCTGACATTTGGAACTAACTTGGGGGTCCCAGTGCAGCCAGGGCCCACTGGGAGCTAGAAGAAAATGTCAGGTTGTCTAGTAGCTACATGACTTTGGGCTTATTACTATATCTCTCTGAGCCTTAGGTTCCTCATCCATAAAATGGGTAAGACTGTAGCATCCATTTTACTAACTGATATGTACACACAGTGCCTGGCACAAAGAAGGCCCTCAAGGAGCATCATTTCCTTCCCTGCCCTCTTTCCTTGACAAATGTACAAAGCTGATAAAATCCAGCCCCACACTCAGGCCAGCCTCGGGACCACCAGCATGCCGTCTATGGAACACACTTTGAGAACCACTGATGGAGCTCTTCCCTGCACCAGTTCTTGGAGGGAAAGGCTCTCAAACAGAGAAGGCAGGAGAGCTGACCCTGGGGGCTGATGAGACAGCCTAGATCTCTCCAAATCAGGTGAGCAGAGCAGGGGCCACATCTGGAGGTTTCCCTGCCACAGGCAGGTGGCAGTGCCTGCCAGCTGGTTCCCCTAGACAGGGGCAGCTGAAATGAGTGCCAGAAAGCCCTTCCCCACCCCCTGCCTGGCCCTCCCTGGTAGGAGAGATATGATTTGTTTGACCAGGCGATAAAATCCTCACACCAGCCTCCTCAACCAGCGCTTCTCCATCTGTTCCTTTCTTTGCCTCTGAGCCCCTTTTCTATTTCCAATCTTTCCTTCCCCTCTCTCCAGCCTTGTTCCCACCTGCTCCACTTCACTTTCTCTCTCTCCCTCTGTCCCCCTGGTCTTTCTCACCCTCCCTCTTTGTTTCTCTCTCTGACTCCTGCTCTCTAACTGCTGCTTCTCTACTCTCCCTGTGAATTACCATCCACAACCTTCCTGGGCTGTGAGCCTCCCTGAGTCCCTGAAGGCCCCTTTCTCACATCCAGTTGGTCTGGTGGCCAATCTAGCTCCTGAGACCCCCAACTCCTAGGGGCCCTCAGCAAAGGCCAGTGAAGCTTTGTTTACTTTGCCAAAATGTTACCTCTTTGGGAGGGACCTCCAGGTCGGTCTCCCAAGCAAATGATCCCCATACCCTCTGCCGGGGTGAGGACTCTCCCTCCCACCAAGAGAGGGGAGAGAAGGAGTGGGGAATGCCAAAATGTTACCTCTTTGGGAGGGACCTCCAGGTTGGTCTCCCAAGCAAATGCTCCCACGTACCCTCTGCTGGGGTGAGGACTCTCCCTCCCACCAAGAGAGGAGAGGGAAGGAGTGGGGAAGGTCTGCATGGCCCACATTTGCATAAAGCCAGCCAAAAGCAGACAGTCAGGGTGGAGGCTGGCCCACCACAGCTGGTGAGCACATGCAAAAACTGAGGATTTAGCTGAAGCTCCTCTGAGGAGGAGGCTGACATCCAGCAGTGGAAGAAATGGAGGGGAAGAGGAGTGAGGGGATGAAGAAAAGGGAGGAGAAAGAGGAGAGAAAAAAGGGTAAGAGGTGGGAGGTGAAGGAACTAGGCCAAGGAGAGAGGAAGGGAAGGGAAAGTGCCAGCCCCAGCTGACTTCTGTTAACAGCCCCTACTTCTAGGCTCTACCCTGCTCCCAGAAGTCCCATGAGCCACTGGGGCTGCAGAAGCTTGAGCTCTATCTAGCCTGGATGGGGGAAGGGGCCAGCTGCAGAGTAGCCCAAAGTGCTTGGGTCCTTGAAGAGGGACCCAGGACTCTCTCCGTCCTCCTGACCAGGGCTGAATACACAGTGCTGGGCCTATACTCTGAAGGCCCTCTGCAGAGCTGGCTGGATGTCTGAGGACTCCAGGGCCAGAGATGTCTGGTGACCTACCCGTTGGACACAGCTGGCATGGGTTTGCCCGTCCTGGAATTCAGGCTGAATGCTCCTATCCTGTGCAGAGAGAGAGAGAGAGAGAGCATGTCATGAGCCAAGTACACACGTCCTGAGAGGCCAGAGCACTTGGCATCTGAATTCTTGGAGAGGGTTTTCTGGTCTCAATCAAACATCAAAACAGGATCAAAAGCCACAGGTCAGGGGAAGGAGAGTTCGTCGTCTCAAACCTTGTTATGAAGTCCTGGGCAATGCTACCTCAGGGGTTATCAAAGTTGGGTCCAGTAGCATCAGCATCCCCTGGGGATATGTTAGAAATATAAATTCTCAGGCCCCACCCTGGACCCTGGATGTTGTGACTCTGGGGCAGAAGAGGGGAGCCCAGAAGTCTGTGTTTAACGCGCCCTCCAGAGGTTGCCATGTCTGCTACAGTCTGAGAACCACTGCTCTAACTCTTTGAGGCTCAGGGTTCAGGCTGTGAAGTGGGGAGATTGCTGAGAGAATCACATGAAATCCGGGAAGTAAAACTCTGTCTGGCCCAGAAGACATGCCCAGTGAAAGGGGGCTGTTTGCAGGTCTAGCCAGGGAGACAACAGCACACAGACGCACGAAACCTTCAGTAGGCAGAATAGGTCCCCTTCCTTCAGCAACACAAAACGTCTCCACCAGCCTGGACAGTTTAGATGCTGCTTGTCCTTTAAGGCCCAGCCCCCTTGCCATCTCCTACCCCAAGTCTTCCTCAATCTCCCCAGGTGTGTCCTCCACCAAAGGCAGAGCAGGTGACACCAGGCAAGAAACAGACCCAAGTGACTTGTGGGCTTTTGACCCAAGCAGTTGGGAGCCAAGAGGGGCAGAAACACACCCACACTCATTCCTGGGACCCCAAATTCTATAAGCTTCAAATCCCACAAAATGTGGGTTTTTCTCCCTGTTCTCAATAAATGATAGCTATTATTATTTTCTGTGAACCCAGAGTAGGTGACCTTTTGGGGAGCAGGGAGGACTTTCTATAGTCCCTGAAGTTACCACACAGTTACTGGGGGTCAGAGACAAGGGCCTGGGAGAGAGATCACCCCTCATACACATAGAGTAGCACATTCTGCAGTTATTGATCACAGTAAGGGGAGAGAATGTAGTGTGAACATGGCAGAAGCAAGTTGGGAGTTGATGCTCAGCCCAGCCTGATCCCCCTTTCCTGCCCACCCTGCCCGATGACCTGGATGCTTATCCCAGTTTTCAGGCTTCTCTTGCCCGGTCTCTGCTTTTGGGGCTTCATGTGAAATAGGGACAAGAGAGGTCACCATCACCACCTGGTCAGCCCTGGCTGGTCCTGAAGCCACCCTCAGACTCCATTGTGAGAAGCCTTGGGACTTCTCATCCCAGAGCCTGCTCTGAGTAATGGCTTTTCCCTAAAAGCACTTAAGTTCCTTTAATGCAGACTGCCAAGGGCAAGGTGAGATGGGGAGGGCCTCACTATACCCAGCTCTGACCTATAACAAGGTGTGAACAATCCGAAGTATGTGCTATGTGAGTAGAACCCTCCATTCAAACCCCAGCTCTCCCACTTTCTAGCTGTGTGGCCTTGGACAAGTTACTTCCCCTCTCTGAGCTTTGCTTTCTTCTCCTACACAATGATAATGATGGGGGACTAAACAGCATCTGAGGGCCATCCTAGAAATATGGGGCTTAATAACCAAGGTAACTGGGTTAAAAGCCCTATAAGGGTCAGTCCATGGGGTCTCCTTATTCCTAATTATCCCTCAGGGCGGGCTGACTGCTTCACTGAATGATGCCCTCAGCGGGAGTGGGTGGGAAGTTGGCCCGTCATTGAAGAAGCAACCCAGACAGGCCCCATCCCCCACCATACACTTACGTGAGGGGCTTCTCCAGGCGGCTCCCAGGGGACCCCACAATCTCTCCGAGGGTACAGAAGGCCTGGCCCAGGAAATCCTGCATATCCAGGGTACAGAAAAGACAAGTGTCACCTACTCTGCTCACAACCATTCCACCTCCCCCATCCCCTCACCCCTGGAAGTGTGATGGCTCTGAAATGACAGGATGCAGCATCAGACACACACTCTGTGTCACAGTGAAGCCCGAGGCCAACTCCGAGCTTGGCATTTAAGAGACTTTCAGAATCACTGGGCAGTCACGGGTGGAACTCACGTGTTTGGATAAGTCAGGGCTCTTTGAGTCAACGTCATATCTGCAGGGGACAAAGAGAGATGGTGCAGGAAGCCAGAGCATTCTGCCCAACACCACCTGGGTCCTTGAGCTGAGTCATGACCCCTGCACCCCAAAAAACAGGCTCTAATGCAGTGCATATTTCTGGGAGTCATGGCTGGAGATGTAAATGTGAGCCTTCTGGGGTGCTGGACATGTTCTGTCTCTTGATTTAGGTGGTGATTACACAAGTATAAACAGATGTAAAAATGCACCATGAGGTGGACTCCTAAGATTTGTGCACTTCAATACACATACACACGCGTGCACGCGTGCACTTCATTAAGAATTACAATCACCATGAGGTGGACTCCTAAGATTTGTGCACTTCATTAAGAATTACAAAAATAAAATAAATGGGCTCTGCCACCTTGGCTGGTTCACAGGTGGCTGAGCCACCTTGCCCATCACTGCCTATTCTCCCATCTTTCTAGCTAAGGCTCTGCTGTCCTTGGAACTCAATACTTTGCCTTTGACCGTCTCTGATTATTTTACCAGATCAACTGTAGGCAGGCTGATCTTGCAGCTGGGAACCTCCCTCCACCTGGAAACTGCTCATCGAAGCCTCACCCGCAGCCCTCCTTCCAGCATCCCCCCTCTACCCGCTCATTCAGCCATCTCTACAACCATGCAGCCATTCCAGGCCCAGATAACTCCAGCTGAGTGGCAGTCATTCTCATGCCAGTCCCCTGCCCTGAGCACTGTCTCTCTCCAAAATGTCACAAGGTGACTTCTCTATAGGGGGCTTCATTGACATCCTCTCATCACTCCCTCCAAAGTCGTCTCCTTCCACTGCATTTTCTCCTTTGCACTATCAGATCCTACTCTGTCCACAGTTTTCTGGGACGTAGTCCTTTGTAACCACCCACACCCCCTAAAAACAACAAAACAACACTCCTCCACCTGTTCATCAGCCTGAAATCCCACCATCATCTTTACCCTCAGGAGAGGGCCCTCTGCATCTTTGTAGATTCCTGGAGCCCTGTCAGCCTGGAGCCCTGACTGCAGGAGGAGAGGGGTGCCCTCTCCCAGAACAAGCTGTGACAGAGGAAGAGGTCAGTGGAGACCTCCCAGTCACCTGGGAAGAAAAGGACTCCTGCAGATAGAGCTAGAATTGTTCCGAAGATCTTTCCTCAACCATGACCCCCTCAGTCAGGTGGCTTGCTCAGTGCTCTCCCGGTCAGTCAGACCAATGTGGGATGCTTTGTTCCCTCTCCCCATCTCCCTTCCATCTCTTGATGAGGGTGGGGCTGGACTTCAGCTAATTGTCACTTTTACTCCAGGCTAACCCCCGGCTTCCTCTAAATCACAGTCCCCCCCACCCACCCCGCCCTCCTTCCCTGGTAAGGGAAACTCCTGCCCCACCTCCCATCCATGCTTCCTCCCCTAGCCCCGTCCCCAGCACCATCTTCCACTTACAGGTCGAAACGGAGGTTCTGCTTCTCCTCAAAGAAGTAATCCACAATGAATTTGCGCACAAAGTCGGGATTGAGTGTGTTGTCGATGACTTCAGTGCGTCCAAACTGCAAGGGGGGATGGGGCGTGGACCTCAGGGCCAGGCAAGTAGAGAAGGCCAGCACTGAACTCAGAGCCCCTCAGTCCTGGCCCCTCAGTCCTAGTAACAGAAGCCATACCTCTCCTGGCTCCTGGCCCCACTCCCAGTCAAAGTGAGAGCTCCTCCATCTAACAACAGACACTGTCCAAGTTACGGCCCCAGCTTTATTCTTCCTGTCTCTATCTAGGCTCCACCCAAGTTGAATGGTTTGGATACCTGGATACCTGAGCAGGTGCTTCACTTTCCTACCTCATTGCCTTTGCCTATGCTTTGTCCTCCACCTGGCCTCCCACGCTGAGCCAGTGACATGTCCTCCATTCCTTCAAGGTCCATTGTTAAATGCCATCTCCTCTAGGAAACCTTCCTGATTCCTCCAACCAGAAAGTTTTACTTCTGTCTGAACTGCCACTGAGCTTGTGCCTGCCCCCATGACCACCATCCTTCCCTGACTGATTCCAGTTAGGTTTATAGTTATTTGATGTCCCATTGATACACTCAAGGACAGAGTCAGAGACTGCGGGATCTTTAAAAACCCCACCTCCTAGGATCCACAGCCTTGTGTAATCCCTCCTCTTGAATGTGGGCTGGACCTAGTGACTCACTTCTGATGAAAAGACTAGAGCATAAGTTGTTGCCAAGATTATACTATAAAGGACTATGACTTCTGTCTTAGGCACCTTCTCTCCCTTTCTCTAGCTGGCTCACTTTGATGAAGGCAGCTGCCATGTTGTGAATTGTCCTATGGAGAGGCCCATGTGGCATGGAACTAAGGGTGGCCAACCCACCCCTAAGAATCTGACTGAACTAATAAGTGGATCCTGCTCCAACTGAACCTTGTGATGACTGAGGCTCTGGCCAATACCCTTGACTACAGCCTTGTGAGATAGAGGACCCCATAGAGCTACACACAGATTCATGACCCTGTTGTTTAAGTGTCTAAACTCGGCTAATTTGTGACTCAGCAACAGATAACTAACACACAGACTTGACTTTCTTGGTGTCCCCAGTAGCATATAGTCTAGAATTTTGCATATTTTAGACACTCAATAATTGCATCCATTAAACTCCCCAGATGGCTTAAGGAAAGTCATTCTGTACTTTTGGGCATCAGAATCACTTGGAGGGTTCGTTAAAACACAGATGTAGGCCTCACTCCCAAATGTTCTGATTCAGTAGGTTCAGGGTGATACCTGAGAATCTGCATTTCTAAAAATGCAGGTGCTGCTGCTGGTGGTGCAGGGACCTCCCTTTGAGAGCCACTGGGCTATACCGTGGGACCCAGGACCCTGAGTTCCTAGAAGTCTTCTGTGCCATGGAGGAAGGCAGCGTGGGCATGATTCCAGGCCATCGCTTCCATCAGAGCAGCTCTCATATATATATATATA
>NW_006432451.1:1422201-1439749 GCF_000325575.1 Pteropus alecto | reverse complement strand
AAAATGGGGCTAAAAGATAAAGCACAAAAGCACTGTACTTTACGCTCTATGAAGGGAGGACACAATATTCCCCAAAGTAAACAAGACAGGCAGATGCAAAATAAATATTTTAAATAGGTTGTTAATCTTTCTTAATATATACACTTTTTTTTTTTTTGATTTGGGCAGTAATTGCCAAAACAAAAAATTAATCCTAAGTACTGGTCCTCCTTGATGCGGCTCTGCAGCCCAGAAAAATGCTAGCACATGGGCCCCTCTCAAGTGTGGTCGGCAAGGCCCCCACTATCTGGGACATATCCTAGTGTCCTCTTCTACCCTTAATTAAGGTAGAAACCTGCCAAGAGAAATCTCCCACCCTAGGCAGTGTGGGTCCCCTGAGGATTACGAGACTTGGCACCTCCTTGCCTTCACCCCCTCATCTAATCAACATCTTGCTCCACTCAATTCCATCAGCTAAACCTCTCTCTTGACCCCTCTTCCTCTGCTGTGGCCTTGGTCAGGTCTCACCATTTTCTCATCTCAACCACTACAGCAACCTCTTAATGCCCGCACCCCCCTCCCCCGCCGCAATGGGGGCCAATTACTAACACTTGAAGACTCAGCTCCCCAGAAGTCTGGCTCTCCGACTCCCAGCCCTTCCCTTGTGCCCCCACAATCCGCCTCACATCCCTATCGCTACATTACCACATCCCCTGATAATGATCTACTGAGGCTCTTTCCACCCCACTAGGCTGAGCTTCTGAAGCAGCAGGAGGATCCAAGTTCTCCCCATCTTTGCAGCCCAGGACCCAACACTATTTAATAGTCGCAGGCTCACAGTCACGGATGATTTACCACCAGGAATTGTGTTGAACATTTTGTACCATGTTACCTTATTTAATTCTTTTATGGTAGGCTTCCCTCATTTTATAGATGAGAAAACAAAAGCACAGAAAAGCTGAGTACTTTGTCCAGGGTCACACGGCTAATAATTGCTGACTTCACGGTTCAACCCAGGCATTCTGGCCCATGCATTCTAGGCCACGTTGCACTAAATGTAAAGTCCCAGGGGGTAAGGACAGCAGAAGCTCACTGCTCCCAGTGGCTGGTACACAGTGGATACTCAGAAATTGTTCAATGAGGAACTGGCAGAGTGGGTTTTGAGTCCTAACTTCATCACAAGCTAATCGTGTGACTTGATCAGAGCCTTTCAAAGCCTCAGTTTCCTCAACAGAAGATGGAGAACACTACTTGTCCTACTTACTTCCTAGAGTTATCATCCAATTCAATTCTATTATTAAATCAACAAACAGTTTTTAAGTACTTAGTGTAGGCCAGGCAGTGTGCTGGGTATTGAGCTACAAACATAAATAGAATATGACCCCTGTACTTAGAGACTTCTCTATCACTGGTGGGATGACGCATAAATAACTACAATACAGTGTGATAACAGTGCTAACAGAGCTATATACAAACTCCAGCAGGATCCTCCCCGCTGGCTGCACCTCAGAATCACTGGGGAAGTGTGAAAGATATTGCAATACACAAAAAAGCAGACTACTGGGTGCCCCATTCCACATATTAGTCCAGGTATCTGACTTCATAGAGGTCTGCACCTTTCATTATCTTTGAGCTATGTAACAACTGTAAATTGTAGAAGGCATAGAATAATGCAAGTGATTCTTATCCATAGAAATGCAAATGAATTTTGTTTAGTGGAATGCAATAGATTATTTGATTATTACCCTGTGGATATTGACCAATTTTGCATCTGTCGATACATTCATTTCAGCATTCTTGATTGCCTATGTGTACGGTTATTTGAATTACAATAAGTCCTCACTTAACGTCATCAAAAGGTTCTGTGACTTTAAGGGAAATGATGTATAACAAAACAAATTTTACCACAGGCTAATGGATATAAACAAGAATTAAGTTCCTAGGGCATCTCATCAACATTATAACAAAACGACACTGAACCAAAAGACCTTATTTGACGACCTGCTGTATTTGAACCAGTTGTAACATCTTACTGGTTCCCTCATTAATTAATGAGTTAAATAAATCTTTACCATGCATTCATTTTATATTTGTATGGAATTAATGATTTTACTTTTTTTGAAATGTTTCTTTTAATAGGAGCTTTTTAAAAATATCCATGCTCAAGCACCACCAAGACCAATTAAATCCAGATCTCAATTGGTGGAGCCTAAACAACTCTGTGTGTGTGTGGTTTTTTTAAGTTTCCTAGGTGATTCTAATGTGCAGATGGAGTTGAGAACCACTGATGGAAGAAGGAAGAAAACTAACATTTATTGAGGCCCTACTGAATGCTCAATGGATAAGTAGATCATTATCTCATTCGATTCTCACAAAAATCCTATGAGCTACTACCTATTTACAAGTAAGGAAACTGAGAATCTGAGAAGTTAAGTAACGCCCAGGGCCACAGCTAGGCAGAGCTGGGATTTAAACCCGATTATATCTAACTCCAAAGCCCATTATATTTTTATTTCATGTAACTGGCAGGAGGTCTCAAGCATTATGAAAATCAAATAAAGATGAGGTTTACTCTCCAAGCATTTACAGAAGCTCTACTGTGTGCAAGGCAATAGGGGACTTCCTGTTGAATAAGACTTGGTTCCTGCCCCATCCCCTAAATTCATTAACAATCTTATAAGGTATAACCCTTGTTCCAAAAGAGTTCCTGCATTTTCTTCTCCTGCTCTTTCTAATTCTTAATACGTTCTGTCTTCGGACAAAAGGAAATTTTCTGCTAATGGCTTCCTTGTAGAATATTCCAGGTAAACACCCAGGTTCAAGAGAGCCCTCCCTTAAAGAAGGGCCTCACCCCTCCTCAGTGCACTGCCCTCTCCCCTCAAACACCTTTGAAAATCCCTCTGGCAGGATTTTAGATAAACCGCAGTCCAGAGGGAGCAAGCATTCTTTTGTGCAGCCTCCCTCCCCACCCCACTGCCTGCAGATAGTCCAAGGATAACACCCATTAGGGAAGATGACAGCGCTGCTTTTAAAATGGCACTTGAAGCTTCAATAGAGGGGAATTCCCTAGAGATTGATTTCTGCTGGAGAAGAAAATGGAGTTCCCCTGGAAACAGGATAGGGAGGGGGACTCCACGGGCCCCCAGAATCTCCTAGAGCAGGAAAGAGGGCAAGTGAGCCAGGCTGGGCAGTGATGAATTATCAGGACTCAGGAGTAATTAACATGTGCGCATTACTTAACAACTGTGAAATCTACAACCCTGGGACTTACTAAAGATGTTTTATAGCCTTCATTACTTGGGCTCATAACAAAGAAAAAAAATTGCGAAAACTTGGATTTTAAAAATCCAAGAAGCCACCAGGTCCCTGTCAGGCCAAATTTACTCCCCTATTAATGATGGTAGGAATACAACCGAACTGATGTTCTTGAAAAATCAATTTGGCTGTATTAGGTTCTGCACAGAAGTATAGAGTTTTCAAGCTGGTAAGGACTTGGAGAGATGAGGTATTAGCAGTGGGAAGCCGCACACAAAGGCATTGGATTTGACTGTACTTGGGGAAGGAGGGCTGGGTGGGTTACCCCTTATCATCCATAATCCGAGCTAAACACTTTTCCAGCTCCCTGAAAGTGCCTGTCTCTCCTTCTGGTCCTTTCTGAACCCCTCTGTGCACACTCCAGGTTCTGAGGATGGGAGGGAGCCTTACATTGCTCACAGTCTAGGGAACAGGCCACCAAACACCTGGGCGCAGGAAGTCTCTGATCAACAGAGTTGAAGGGAAGCCCCCAAATCTTTGTTTTACCAAGATTCTGATGCAGAGAGCCTAGAGTAGGAAAGCAAGTGTGGACCAGGTGGGCTGTGGTGTGAAATTGAGTAAGGGGCTGAGCAATCAGGAAGAATGAGGGGACCTCCCTGACCCCAGGGGCCAGAGCAGCCTCCCGGAGGAGAGAAAGAAAGAAAATACAAATGAGAAAAAAACCTGAAAACTAGGGTATTTGCCCTCTAAAAAGCTCACTTCTTGTCCCTGGCAACAAAACCCAGTGGGAAAAATCTCCTGACATATCATAAAAGATGCTCCCAAGAGCTCCTAAAACCTCATGACTAAGCTCCAAGAATATCAATTAAGCAGCATTAATTACATGTCATCAGTTCCAGTGAGACCCTCAAAAGGGAGGCAAGATTGAAACTTCTTTTTGGACTAAATTAAGTGGCTCCCAGGGGCTCTGCATCACACAGACTTGAGATTTATGGGAGTAGGTGGGCAGCTGGGCCCCCAAACTGCCCTGTGTGAGAATCCAGGTCAGGCAAGTAGAGTCTTCCTGCCCCACATCTAACTACAAGATCGGGAGTGGGGTGACATGGGCCTCCCGACCTGTCGGGGCCATAAGGGCTGGCAATCAGGCCTGAACTGATTCAGAGGCTTGTTCTCTATGCTGGGGAGTGTCCTGCTGCCCCACTACCGAGTCCCACCTACCCAGCTCCTTCTCTGCCCTGCTCTATACTCCGAGAGATTGCTTCCCTTTGAACTCCAACACCCTGGTTCCCTTTCCCGTGGGTCCCCGTTGGGTTTGGCTGACTGTAGGCACAGGTGGATGGGACATGGGAGGAGAAAGAGGTTGGGGTATTTCTTCCTGTTATGGCCTAGCCTCAGCACCTTGCTTCCAGGAGGGGCTGCTTGCCCCTTAGGGCCAGGTTCTGCCCCTCACCCAGACTACAGTACTGTCTCCTCCCACTGCCCCTTCAAGCCTGGGGTGGGAACAGCTCCCTGCTGGTTCTGGGCCTCTGGATGCTGTACTGTCCCTTACAGGTTTCCTCAACCTCACACATACTATTGGAAGAAATCAATTACATCTCTTTGTAAAACCAGCTGAGTAGAATTCTCTTTCCTGCTAGTACCATGACTGGTATACTTTCTCTCTCACAAACACATTCGCACACACACAATTTCCAACTTACTGGAACATAAACCAAGTACAATTCTCACCTCACGCACTTCTTTTTATCCACGGCATAACATTCATGTCATCAATAAAGTGCGTGACTCTGGCCCATGCAGCCAAGACACTCAATGTCCATGACAGTCCTCTGGGATGCAAGGTCTCAGCACGGCTGTCCCACTGAAGGGCCCCAGTGGGGACTCTCAGGGAACAGGGCTCCCACCTCAGCCTCCACTTCATAAAAAGAAGTCCTCCTGGCCCATCCATCCACACAGGTGCCAGGGTGAGCACCCAGCAGGGAAGAGCAATTGCTCGATTAGAGTCAGGGTTTGAGGCTCTTAACCAGCTTAAAGTAAGTGTGTTTATAACTGAAATTGAATGCAAATGTCTGTCTGTTCACGTCTGCACTTTCGGGGGAGAGGAACCATGGCTTTTATCAGTTTCTCAAAGGGAAGCATGTCTTCAGAAAGCTTTTAGAACCACTGATTCTAGTGTTGAAGGCAGATCTTGGGGTTTCCCACATAAAGCAGTAAAGTGAAGTAGTTTATAGAGCTGTCTGGAGTGAGGCTTTCTGCATTCAAATCCTGGATCTGCTGCTACTCACTGGCTGTGTGACTTTGGGCAAATCCCTTCACTTCTCTGTGCCTATTTCCTCTTCTGTAATATGAGAATGATCATTTATCCACATGTCACAGGGTTGTTGGAGGTTTAAATGATTTAATTTACATATTATACTTAGAAGAGAGCCTGGGACATTATATGTGCTCTGTAGATTTGTGATTCAGCACTCTGGTTCTTTCTAAATCCCAAACCCTGGCCCAGCCACCCAGGGAGTATGTATCTCCTGTCTCTGAACTCAGCCTTGTCTCTAAGATGTTGCTGTCCCTAACCGCAAATATTTCCTGCTCATGTTCTATGACTGAGAAGTTTTCTGTACTTGCCTAAAGGGGTTCCTCGGGCTTGAGTCCCCTGGAAGCCCCAGCTCTAAGTGGTTTCTCTCCAGACACACACAGGGTAAGGCTGAGGGGAAAATGCAGGGCTGGCCCTTTGCTCTTACAAACCAGCTACTCCGTTAACGTCCTGTGGGCTCCCTACCACACCCAGAAATGCTCAGGCCAGTTAGAAAAAAGCCAATGGAAGGTATAAGTTTGCTTAGAGAAGGTGTGAAGACAATTCCCTCTGGCCCCTGGCAGCAGAGGGGAGGTGGGAGGAGCCCTGGGGCAACAGGGCTGCTTAGTGAGAGTAGGGGGACTGAGGCTCCTTTGGCCCATTCGGCCCCTGCTCAGACACACAGACTTCCTGGCTAGGAGGTATGGCATGGGAAGAGGCTCTGTCTGTTGCTTCCAGATTTCTAATATCTGGAACCCTACTTCTTCCTCACAACCCACCCACTGGAAGCTACTGAAAACAGATCAGGGAAGTCGCCCAACATCCTGGTCAATTCCCTGCCAATGCTCATGGCTGGGCTCACTGGGAACCCGAACAAGGGCGATGTAGAGGGGTGGCCAGGCCAGTGGCCCAGGATCCCCATTGGCCAGGGTTCTCCTGCTTATTATTTTCATGCGACAACATGGAAAACCTTTCAGAGGCTACATTTCCTCATTGCTAAAACGGGGCAAATCATTCCTTCCCCAGGGGAAGGATAGAAGGGAATGTGCATAAAGTACTGCACAGTGTCTGAGTCTGCTGCATAGCTAGTCTTCAATATATATAATAACCCTCGGGTAGCCCTACTGTGTGCCAGACACTAAGTGTTTTTCACATATTAACTCGTTTAATCTTCATAACAACCTCATGAGGCAGTATTATTATTATCCTCATTTTACAGATAAATTAACTATGATAAAACTCAAAGAGTGAATTTCCCAAGGTCACACAGAGAGTGGGTGGTAGGAAGAGGATCTGAACCCAGGCAAATCCGGCTCCAAATCAATAAGGAGTCGATGTAGTCACTAACCAATAAGAGGTTAATACTACAAATAGGCTAGAACTATGTCCTATCTAGTCTTTACTCATGTTGCTTTCCCACTCCCAGACCAGCCTCTGAACTTCTTCAGTGCTTATCGTCCCTTTCACCTTGTTGACTCTTCCTGTGGGATCTTGGTAGTTCTACAAGTCAGGTGGCACAGGTGAGTATCCCTGACCTATACCTCTGCTCAACCCCAACCCACCTCCAACCCCTACACACGCTTATCGTCCCTTTCACCTTGTTGACTCTTCCTGTGGGATCTTGGTAGTTCTACAAGTCAGGTGGCACAGGTGAGTATCCCTGATCTATACCTCTGCTCAACCCCAACCCACCTCCAACCCCTACACACACACACACACACACAACAAGAGTGTTGGTCCCTCCTATGATTTTCATAAACATTCAGTGATTAACAAGTTGACCTAGAACCTAAAGATTTTAGAGCTGGTAGGAACCAAATCCTCTCAACCAATGAGAAAAGAGAGGCAGAGAAGTGGGTGGAGGTGTTCTGACAGAGGTCACACAGCTAATTAGGAAAAGGGCCATGAGAAGAGCTGAGGTCAGAGTGGCTGGGGCCCTGAGCAGTGCCCTGTTCTCCCAGAAGCCTGTCAAATGCTTCTCTCTGGGGTTTCTTCCTACTATCAAATCCTCCTCCTCCTTCCTCTTTGTAACATGACTTCTCATCTTCAAAACACTTCCACACACCCAAGATCTCATTTAAACCCCCACTGATCTTGAGGAGCCGATATTATTGTCATTCCCCACTTTACAGACAAAAGAACGGAGCTCCAGGAGGCCAGAAGGCCCTCCCAGAGGCACCCAGCAGTCGGGAAGGGGACCATGGCTCCCAGGAGTGATAGAGGCCCTGCGTCCTGTAGTGTTTGCCACCGTCTCTGCCTCAGTAATGAGTGGGTGGCTCTACAAGCCTGAACAATCTTAAAGTCCCCTGATTTAAGCGGCTCTTGCTTTTTTATAAATTACAGCTGGATGAAGCCTCGGAGACCTCCCCCACAGCTGCAAAGCCCCCAGAGGCTGTGCAGACCCGGACAGAAGGAGGCCAGAGCTGACAGACTGCTCTCTACCTCAAAGCGCACACCCTTCCCCTGCAGGAGCTCCCCCATAATTTTCATGTATTATTGATGGCTCCTTTATTGGGGATTCTAAAAGTCCTGCTGCAGAGCCCAGCCCTGGCACCTCCTGAATCATATTCACCGTGATTAAAATTAGAGGCTAGAAAGCTATCCGACTTAAACAGAAATAGGAAAAGGGAATTTGCTGGCTCTAGGAGCGGGGCCCTGGTGAGCACCTAGGGCTGGGGAGGAGAAGGGCCCGAGGCCTGGGCACCTGGAATAAAGGCTTGGGTTACAGAGAGGGGCATAGAGGACCTGTTTCCATGCCAGGTACCTGCCACCATCTAGGGTCTGGAAAGTTCTCACTGGAGGGGACTAAGATTCTGTAGAGTAAGGAAAACCAGGCCCAGAGTAAGAAAGGAGCTTGCCTAAAGTCACACAGAGCAAACCATGACTTCTTGGCCTTCTGCCTCCCAGACCACTTCATGTTTTGTTAAGGCCTCCAGGTGAGGAAGGACTCAGATGAATGAGGAGACCGAGGCTCCAAAGGCCTTCCCAACGCCCAGGCCTGGACAGAGAAGGTTCCCTCTCTGGCCCCAGAAGCCAGCAGTGGCCTGTGAAATGTAACCAAGCATATAATAAAAGGCTCCAGCCCGAAAGTTTAATTTCTAATTAGCCATTGTTCCAGATAATCTGTTAAATCATCCTGGCTCCTGGAGAAATAACCCTTTTACCAATGAGCCTGGCTGCCAAGCTGCTGGCAAAACATTTCCCATCAGCCTGTCCCTTGGTCCAGCCTGGGCAGCTGAGCCTTGAGTTTGGCTGCAGACCTGGCAGGGGAGGGTGGGGAGCCAGCCCCACCCTAAAGGCATTTGTCCCCCCAGTGTACCCCAAAACATCTACAGCTCCTACCAAATGGCATCAGGATGTCTGAAATACCACCGGTGGTTCCTTCTTCGGGGTAAAGCACTGGTTTCTTACTTAGGGCTTCTTATAAGAGTCATAATTGAACATTTTCTACATGCCAGGTACTTTAGCCCATCTAATTCTCACAGCAGGCTTCTGAGCCTTAGTACTTGCACAAGAGTCCTAGCTGGGAAGGTGGTAGGCCAGATTTGAACCCAGTCACCTTGACTTCATAGCCCACACTCTCAAGAGCTCAACCACGACTATAAAATGTACCTGGACGCTAACACAAAAGAGTAAGTAGATTTATCAGCCATTGAGAGACCTGGCCCTGAACTTTTCTTCAAATGAAATCTTGGGCTCCTGTCTACTATATTACCCAAAACTAACAAGCCCCTCTGGCTGAATGGGGGAAGGGGTAGCAGGAGCCAGTACAGAGTCACGGCTGGCCCCTAAGGTGCCACATCAAACCCTGCAGCTAGATAAGCCCACTCTGAAAGGCAGGGCCTAGGCAGATGGGAGGAGCAGGGAACCAGACTCAGAAGACCATGTCATACTCCAGCTCTGCCACTTTCTAACTGAGTCGATGGGTGAAGCAAGGTCTCCCTCCGTACCCTGTTTCCTCATCTGGAGTGTGGTGAGAGCCAAGTGGGTAACGGGGTGCTGCTGATGTGGAGACTGCACAAGGCAGTAGGAACATCAGTCATCCAACTGAAGGAGTGGCAGCGCAAGGGACAGAGCCTTCTCCCAGCTTTGTCTGATGGTATTGCATGATAATAATATTTACAAGTATTGGGCATAGCTGGACACTGTGCTGAGTGATTCTGTCATTTAGTCCCCACCTCAGCCCAATGAAAAGCCATCAGAAGTGGCAGAGTCAGGATTTGGAGGGACATCATGACACTGCCTCACTGTGCCGAAGCGGGTTCCAAAGCCATAACCCTAAGACTGTGAGTAGGTGCCCAGGACCCATCTGCTCCCCAAGCCAGGCCTTGGTCCTGGCCTGCCAGCTCCTGACAAGGAGTCTGGGCCCTGGAAATTCAGCTGCACGATGAGAGCAGAGACCACTAAAGGCTGCCCCAGCTACCTGAGGCCTAAGAGGGGCCATTCTTTGCAGAGGCAGACTCCTTTCTGCAAAAAGGGGAGAGTCCAAAAGCCAACCCCATGCTCACCTTGGAGCCTACCTCCCAGAGAGCCCTGTACCCTGCATTGGGCTTTAGTAATAATAAGAATCCATTCATTACTTTAAATCTTTTGATAAAGGTCTATGTCATATGGCTGGAGCCAGGTCCTATATTGGTCATCAGGGATCCCAAATTGAGCTCAATTTGTGTGAGGACGGTTATTTCATTTCAGAATTAAGCTCCTGGCCATTGGACAAACTGGATCCCCACTGCCCTTGCTCACCTCCATCTCATCCCAGGACCTCCACAAAACTACCAACCGCTTTTGCCCTTTCTCCTGAAATCTACTCTGCACACAATGGCCAGAGGTATCTTTCTGAAACACACACTTGGCTGCATCACTCCCCTGTTCAAAACCCTCAGATAGCTTCCCATCACACTTAGAGCAGTGTCTGAACTCCTACATGGCCTATGAAGCCCTAGGGGATCTGCCCCTGCCAACCCCTGTGACCGCATTATCTACACTGTCCTCATTCTTCACACCACTCAAACTACAGTGGCCTTCTTTTTGTTCTTAGAGTGTAGTGAGCCTGTTCCCACCTCAGGGCCTTTGCACTTGCTGCTCCTGCAACCTGGAACACACCCCTGCCCAGACTTATGCATGGCACTACTTAGGACTCAATTTCAGTATCACCAGCTCCTCAGAAAGGCCTCACTCGACCCCCCTAACTCAAGCAGGCCTATTCTCCCTGGTCACTCTCCATCTCATTACACTTTTTTACAGCACTTATCAATCAGTACCTGAAATTATCCAATTTCTTTGCTGATTACACTAAGGCTCTCCAGAGCAGGGACTCTGCCTTTCTTGTACTCCATTATGTGCCCAGGTCAGTGAACAGCATATAAAGTGGTCAATAAATGCTTGTTCAGTGACTGATGAAATCTAAGACTTTGTCCTCCCAACAAAGTTCCTGGTGGGGTGCCACCCTCCCTTCCCGAGCTAACCTCTTGCCAATCTCCAACATTCTGGACTGAAATCAGCTGCGTCACCTCCATCTCATGGCACACAGGGCATTTCCACCTCTAGGCTTCGCTCATGTCAGGCCCCATTCCTAGCATGCACTTCCTTCCTCACACTGTCCTTCAAGTCCCAGGTCTGGTGTAACCTTCCCCAGGAAGCCTCTCCAGCCCTCTTGGGTCTCTCTCTTCTGTGAAGTGCTGAGAATCACATCTCGACTCCTTGGGAGGTTCTTGGTCTAGTTGTGGTCTGGAACTTGGAGGCCACTGAGAGGATCTATTCCAACACTCTCATCAAGATGAAGAACACGAGGCTTTTAAATCCTTCTATGTCTCTCTGGTCTCCCCAGCTCCTTGTAAGGTCTCTGAGGACAGGAAACTCCTTGTTATAGCTTTACACCCTAGAGGATACCAGAGTGTCTTATTCAACGTCACTTCCCTTATCTTGGCCTCCATGCTCCTATCTATAGAATGAGCTGAGATAAAGCGTTTAAACTGCCTAGTACATTGCCTGCACCCAGAGCGAATCGATACTATCAACAAGAGCTTTCTTTTACCAAGTGCTGACCTGGCTCCTCCAAGTTATCCTATGTTCTCTCTAATCCTTCGACTATTTAGCAGGTATGTATTGCTAGTCACCCACTTTACATGTGAGGAAACTGAGGCTCAGAGAGGATAAGTGTCTAGTGCAAGGTCATAGAGCTCTAAGTATCAGGGTCCTGACACAAAACCAGGTCTGTCTGACTCCCAAGAACTACCCAAGGTACCACCCCTCCTCTGTGGTTCAATAGAGAGAGAACCTTGGTTTCCTAGCCGAGTCACCTAGGGCCAGTTTCTTCACCTCTCCGGGTCTGGGGATAACCTGTACCTGCTTGCAGAATTGTTATGAGGATGAGAAATGATGAGTATGAGATACTGAGCACACGACAGGCACTTAGTAAAGGATGCCTATTCTGTACATTTTGGTTGAATCCTTGATTCTCTGATTCTTGAACAGAATCATCGGAAATAATCTTGGCTGCTGGGAGAGGGTGGCTGGGGTACTCAGAGAGAGCTGACAGTGGATCAGTCAGATAAAGGCATGGGCATTGCTGGAAGATTTCCTTTGGAGGAACAGAAGAATGAGGGTGGGAAGACTGTTTGGATGTAGGGAGAGGGACAGAGCTAGGGAAGAAGGCAGGTAACAGGCCAAGAGGCAGGGTGGGAAAAGCTTAGAGTCAAAGAGCTTGGGTCTTGTTCTTTTGTCTATAATATTACTTTAAATTAGTATTTAATGAGTTTTATCCATCCTAGGCATGAGAATTACATTTGAAAGATGCTAACTAGGAGGCCTCACCTCAAATACATCATCTCATGGGCAATGGAAAACTCTATTAACAGAAGGATGTTAGCAATGATTTTTCACAGCCAACTGGAAGATGCGGAGAGAACTCAAGGATGGTTGGAAGTATCAAAGAAGTACTTAAGCACTTGCACAAGCAGGGTATAAGAATCTGCCAAGACCAGCAACCTCATGCCTTGGGAGTAAGAATCTGCCAAGACTAGCAACCTCACACCTTGGGAGTAGGTCTGGGCTTCTGATGCCCTCTGGCTCTCCCTCCGGAGACTGCAGTGGCCTGATCCTCACCAATGCTGGAGCAGCGTCCCTTAGCCTGCCTCCACTGAGCCTTTCAGGCAAGAGGCAGACCCCAGGACCTCACTGAGCTTGTGTGACTGGAGGCCACTTGCTCATAGTAGGTTAATATCTAATCTAACCACTAGGCCATATGAATTTCCAACACTTTCAAATTGCAGATTCATACAGTTCAACCTAACATACTGGGGCATGTGGCAGAAATCGGCCCAAGTCCTGCTTTCACGGTTGGGTAGGTCCCAGTGTCGAGGTTATGTGGAAGCAGAGCTGTGCCTGCACCCACCTCTGATGGTGGAAGGCTGCTGGCATCTGCCCAAAAGGCCCAACATCTATGGACAACCAACCAGGGTGAAGTGGCTTCATATAACATACGTGAGTCCCAACCCTGCACTGATGAGCTCTGTGGTCTTGCATAAGCTGCTTCAACTTTCCCAGCCTCAGTTTCTATCTGTGATGTGGGCCAATAACATCCCCCTACAGGTCAATGCAGCATTAGGGATGAGCCAGCAGAGCACACAACAGGGGCCAAATCAGTGGTTCCTTTCCTGTGGCCATTTTGATGGTAGTCAAAGAGGGAGAGGCTTTAACACCAGGCTGAGAAGTTGAGGCTTTAAGAACAGGTGAATCCTTGAGCTGCGGTTTTGAGAGCCACTGGAACCAAGGAAAAGCCCTTTTTCTGTTCAGGAGAAGCTAGTGGGGAGAGAAGGGACACTGGCTACCAGAGGTGAGCATGGGGTGACCTTCAAAGCCAGAGCAGGGAGGATGACGGGATCTGGAAGGGGACAGGAGCCAAAAAGGCCACCACCCAAAGAGGCAGGGTTTCATGGGCAGACTGAGAGGAGATGCCCCGGATGACACCAGGAAGGAACAAAGGCTCTGGAGAGGCAGGGAGTCGGGGGGGTCCCACACTGGGCCTGTGTGCCATGCCACAGTGCTCTGTTGGACATGACACAGCACTGATGGTATCCCTGGGTCTGGCCTTTCCTGGAAAAGCCCCTGATGAGGGACCCTTCCATACAGGGTTGGGATACTTCCCTTCAAGCCCCTCTCTTCCTGGAAGCCCTCACTCCTTGGACTCTAGGTCCTGGAGGACCAGGCTGAGGAGAGGACTCAGGTTTTAAAGGAAGCCTGAATATTCAGGAATGATAGCTGTAACTCTGTATGTACCCTTCGTGAGGGCAGACTTGGTTCAGTTCACAGGGTCTCCAACTGTGGGCGTTCCCCCTGTGATGGTACACCCAAGTGCTCAAGCTGGGCAATGTCACATTGCAGTTGAAATTTGCAGGCATTTTCACTAGCATTATCTTAGTCTTCCCAAGGTCTCCTTACCCCATTTTACATATGAGTAAGTTGAGACTTGGAGAAAGTAAATACCTCACCCAGGTCACATATTAAATATCAGAAATGGGATAGGAACTCAGGGTTTTAGACATCAAGTTCAGGGCCTCTTCTGACAAGGCATTCGTTGGATGACTGTTATTCATGATGTCCTTAGGAACCAGATGGAGAAATATGGGATGGGTTATAACAAAGTTATGTTCTAGAAACCACTTTCATTTTAGCCTCTCTGTGCTTCAGTTTCCTCCTCCGTGAAATGGGGCCAATAACAATAATAATAATAACAATAATAATAATACTTCCTTCACAGGGTTGTTGTGAGGATTAAATGAGTTACTATATGTAAATGCTTAGAACAGAGTCTGGCATGTTACTGTTATACAAGCGTCTAATGTTAGCATTACTATTGCTGTTATTGTTACCTCCCTGGAAGTGAGCTCTGCCGGATTGTAGACACTTCTGGTCTCCCTCTATGTCCTCAGCATTGTCCCTGTCACACAGTAGGTGCCCAACACATGCGCACTGAGTAAAAGTTATGTGGAGGCACACATCAAGGTGCTCTGAGGATATCATTCCAAATGTGTAGAGATGAACTGTCATTTCCAGCTGGTGTTAAAATATGCAAAAGGCCCAGGTTGCCCAGAAATGGACGGAGCACCAGAGCACTCTGGCAGGGACCGGCGAGCTGGCTGGGGCCACGTGCCCTGCAGGTGGTGTGTGTGAGTCAATCAGCGGGACACCGCAAGATTCCAGGATACCCATCTCTACCCTTCCAGGGGGCCCTAGGCCAGGACAGGCACCTGGCAAAGGAAAGGCAAGGATCACTCCAAACACTTTTCAAATGGGGAACCAAGAAGCCTTCCCTCTTATGTCCCCCTTCCCAGAAAAGGCGCTTCTAGGACTCTTCCTACCTGGCAATCATGCCTTCCCTGGGATATGCAAAAGGCCCTAGCAAGCCTTGATGCAAATAGTGCTGATTTCCTGGGCTAAAATTACATCTTGAGTCAATTTTCCTAAAATGTGGTGACAGATTTCGGTGCCGGGAAGATGGAGCTGTCTCAGAAGACATTAAAATGACCCAACTGGTTAAAATCAGCTGAAACCTGGCAGCTTTCATTGTTCTGCAGCCTTGTGCAAACCCAGGGCCTGGGCCTGCCTGGAGAAACTGCTGTGCCTGCACTTGACTCCCTCTGGTCATAGGATTATTATCTCTCTGCCAAGAGTCCGCTAATGGGCATTTTGCAATGAACTAGCAGGTAGAGTAGTGATAATCAGTTTCTGTTTACTTGCAAAGGTAGTCTTCCATCCCAGGGACAGTTCCCTAAAGATGGATCCAGATTTTTCTTTAAATTCTCCATTCCCAATACTTTGCAAGTCACAGAGAATCGGGCAAAGAAGTAGGACCTGGATATATTTGAGTGCATCTTTCCTTCTCCAGAAATAGCTTGAAGCCTGTGTCCTAGGGGTACTGTTGGGGCCCAGGGGAGGCTGCCCCGAAATATCCCACAATGGCATATTTATTATTGATTACTTGGAATTAAAGTCCTGGAATGCAGAAGATAATTCTCCCTTGCGAAAGGTGCCATCCTTGCTTCAGCGGGGCTGAGAAACTCTTATCACTAGAGTTAGGGAATCCAGGGCCAAAAAATTTTACATAAATAAAGCTGTTACTCCTTTACTAACTTACTACCCAAGCCCAAACTCAGTTTAGATTTCTCAGTAATGAGCACCCAAACCTAAGTATCTTTGTCCTGTCATTTCCTCACAAATTTATTGTTTTTTGTTTTTTGTTTTTTTGCCTAAAAAGTACAAAAAGATGGCTGGTTCATCATTTTGGAGAGCATCGTCATTTATGATCTCCCATGCACACATATCAAATTGTTTTTTCTCCCATTAATCTGAATCTGGTCTTGTGTCAATTTTATTATTAGTCCAAGAACTCGAAAAGGTGGAGAATTCTCCCCATCTCTAACAGTACCCATGTGGCTGAGCTCCGCCACTGTTACCCCTGAAGGCTGGGCATGGTGCTGATTGCCTCTTGTAAATGGGATCAGTCTCCTTCATCTCTAGGGATCTTCTTGCTCTGAATTCTCACCCCATGACCCCACCTGTCCTCAGCCCGACAGCCATGAGCTCCCTTCCGTTGCCTCTTCTCGTATCTTGCCAGCCTCACGTTCTAAACGTCAGCCTTGCTCATCTGCTTGCTGTCTGTTCTGAGGTCTCTGTTTGCTCCTCTGGATCCACTCCTGCCCTTTCCCACCCTGCTCTGTGCCTGGGAGGCTGACCCGTGTAGACTACGTCAAGGCCACCCCTGGGTCTTCCAGTGGGGTTCCACCAATGGGAGGCGCTGGGGGTGGGAAGAGACTGAGGTTGTCCGGGCTGACCATGTCCCTCCACTGAGGGCCCCTGCTCCTGTCTGGGAGCCCCACTGGGAGAACCCCTTTCCCCCTTACCTCCTCAGTCTGGGAGTAATAATGGCCTCCCACTGTTGCCAGACCCATGACTCATCACCTCTCATTGGTTCCCTAAACCCCGCTTACTCCTTTATAAATAGCCCTTTATTACGTCTCCCGGCTACCCAGGACCTGGACTGACCTGCTCATTCTGGCCTCCCTCCGTGCCTTTGCTTACGTCACAATCTTTGCTGCTGGACCCAGGTACTATGGCCCTTGGGCTTCACTGAGGCCCAGCTGCTCCAAGTGGACACTCCCACTGCACTGGG
Organism: Pteropus alecto; assembly: GCF_000325575.1. NCBI lineage: Eukaryota > Metazoa > Chordata > Mammalia > Chiroptera > Pteropodidae > Pteropus > Pteropus alecto. The sequence continues at coordinate 1,423,055 of NW_006432451.1, read as the reverse complement.
GTCTAGTGCTATGATTCCGCCCCTTTCCATAGAATAATGAGGTTGAGCCCAATGATCTCTGAAGTTCCTTCCGACCCACACCCTTCTCTTCTCCGCTTCATACACCCCTTAGCCAGATGGCTTATGTTTAGTCAAATTCCATTTTTAAAAATCCAATGAGCTATCAAAGTGCTTTAGCCAAACATGGCTGTAACTTTCCCCTGAACTCCCTTTTTTTTTTCTCACAGATACCTCTCACTGTTTCCTGTTAGGATTATTCATGCGTGTGAATCTCCCCTCCCAGGCTGCAAACTCCCTAGTTCCAGCTGGTGTTTAGGTGAAGCTCTGTTCTTCTGACCATCTCTCCCTCTCTCCCCACCACCTGCACCTGGTTTGTTGCCCGGCATCTAATAAATGTTTCCTGTTGCAAATATTAACTGAAATGGGGGAATGGCCAGCCAGACCTCAAACACTCTGGATGACGCTGTAAAATGATATTTATCAAGCACTTACTACGCACCAGGCATATTACCTCCCCATCTTCTTTTGCCCCACTACAAGGTAGGTGTTATCTCCATATTACATATGCAGGAAATGAGGCACAGAGACAGAGGTTAAGCAACTTGCTCCAGGTCCCACCTCCAGAAAGGGGTGGAGCCAGGAGTGAAGCACAGGTGCATCTGACACCAGGGCCTCCCATCTTTTCTGTGTTCCACGCTGCGATGCCTGTGGTAACAAGATGCAACGTGGACAACTGGGGACCCTGACCCAAACGGAGACAATTCTCAATGACAGAATGTAACTAATGGCTAGCGGAGCAGTGCCTTTCGAAAGAGGATGCTCCAGACGTTCCTGAATGAATCATAGACATTAGC
>NW_006432451.1:1400894-1422164 GCF_000325575.1 Pteropus alecto | reverse complement strand
CCTGCTTTCTACGAAGCTTAGTCAAAAGGCCTCAGAAGTAATTAGTTCATTTAAATAGGCTAAACATTTTCCCAGCAATCTGGTTTTTGCTTTTAATAGGTGTAGCATCTTGGAAAGGGTGAAAAAGTAAACTTTAGCTCAGCCCCTTGGAAGTATTTCTCACACATTTGATAGACAAAATTCACCCCTTGGCCACTTGCTCCTGCCACACCTTGGTGGGGACAGGGAGCAGGGCAGGTGATGCTCCGGCCAGGCCATCAATGAGGAAGATGAGGGTCCATAATAAAGCCTAAGTTACTTAAGTTTTACTGGCTCTTCTTATTCTAATCACGTCATCTGGGAGGGACTTCCTAGGTTATTGGCTGAGCTTGGAAGCCAGGCTAAGGGGACTTGATTCAAAGCAAAGGGGAGTCACTGAAGGTTTCTGGTCAGGGGAACCAGCTAATTGAGTGCTCATATTAGTCAGAAACCATGAGAAGACAGCTGTGGTGAGAAATGCTGTTAGATGCTGTACCTATGTCTCAGAGCATAAAGATCTTGGTGGGCCTGGACTCCCTCTGTCTTCCTCTCAGACAGGGGTTCCCTGAGGGTGGGCTGTGTCTCCCCCTCAGACTGGGGCTCCCTGAGAGCAAAAACTTTCCTGTCCACCATTAGATTCTTCCTGGACAGCAGGGACAAGACTCCACCCTCCGTACACCTTACAATCCTTCCTAGGGACGCCAATATTGTGGTTAGAAACGGCAGGCGAGACGTCTCCAGAGACAGATGAACAAGCAGACTACAGTCAGGGACAGGCTGGTGATTCCCGGGTGGGAAAGGGGCTGTACCTACCTCCCGCCACTGCTTGTTCTCCATCCCTTGAGTATACATGACGCATACTATGAGGAGAAGAGAAAAAAAGGGTTAACACGCCAGCCAAGAGGGAGGTGGGGAGGGCCCTGGAGGGGTAGGCTCGCCTCAAAAGACTTAGGCTTGGGTAACAGTGTTGGCTCTGTAGGGAGAGGGGTCAGCTTGGAGAAGGGGGCCTAGAACGTAGGCATGTCTGTGTGGAGTACCCTTTGGGAAGCGGGGTCAAGGGCCATTTGCATTAAGGCCAGAGCAAGTGTAAAGTGTAAGGCAGGTAGACAGATGTGCATGATGGAGGAGGGGGTGGCAGAAGTATGGCGGGAGAGCATCTGAAACTCAAATCATCCCTTTAGGGCTTAAGGCAGCCTCAAAAGGCCTATTACAGTCATCAGCCCCACTTCCTTGTTGGGCAAACTGAGGCTCAGAGGAAGCCAACGACCTATCTGAGGTCACATACTTAAGAGGCGTTGCTCCGGGCTAGACTCCAGAAGCAGTGCTCATTCCCCCAAACCACAGCCAACTGGGGCTCTTAAATGTACCAGTTTCCCTGGGACTGAGAACTTCTGACCCCTTCCTCCCAAGTGGCTCGGCTGTGTTGAGGCTTCACAAGTACAGGGACTGGGAAGGGTCAGATGCCCCAGTTCTTCCTCCAGACAGTAAGGGTGAAATGTTAAACAGCCCTGATGCACCTGGAACGGTGCCGAGCACATATTTAGCGTTCAGTGAGGGCTCGAGTATTGGCTGCTACAATCAGCCGGATAATGTCATGGGTGGTGTTACTTATTATTATCAGAGCAGACTTACGTGGGTCGGACTTGGAAAACATGTCTTTGTCCAAAAGGTTCCTGAAAGAGGGTGAGAGAGGAGAAGTTAGCACAGCCCAGGAAAGGAGGATTGTGGAGGATTCAGGCTGTTACGGAGACCCAGAGGCTGCCTTGGGCCTGGCCTCGGGCAACATAGGAAGTTTTTTTTTTATTACGCACTCATTAAAGCTCACAGGGCAGGCACTGGAGGTTCCTCAGCTCTGCTTCCTAAGGAGTACGGCTCCCTATATCCCACCCCCACCATCGCCACACATGCTCTGATACCCTGGATCCTGCAGCCCCTTGCTCTTGGGTCAAATCTCAATCTGCCCAGTGTCTTAGCTTATTCTAGAAACTCTCCTCTTGCCACATCTCTGTCTCTCAAAAAGATAAAATAAAATCAAGCAATCAAAACTTATACATCCAGGGTCCCATTCTCTCAGGGCTTTGCTGACAGCCAGTTTATTCAATCGTCTCAGCTGTGCTGATGGATTAATGAATTATATCTCCCAGAGGATGCAGACTCATTTGAACAGGGTCCTTCTGTGGTCAAGGCTACAGCTAACACACAGCCCTGATAATCAGACTTGAAGGCACTATGGCAAGATGACAGACACTACGTTTTGGGATTGAGAGTTCTTTGAACAGGTGCTGAACCCTTCTGCCCTGCCTCTGTGTAGTCACAGCTTCGGTTCATTGAACCCAATGATGAGTCAGGCATTGGCCTAAGTGTTCTGCAAATATTAGCTCCCAATCTTCACACTGCCCAGCAAGGTCAGTACTGGGTGGGTATCATCCCATCTTACAGATGAGGACTGGAGGCATTGGGAGATCAGGCAAGGATATGTCTTGTACATCTGGTGTCCCTCATTCTATACTGACCTGCTGCTGGAATTTAGCAACACGGGAAGTGACTCAGCTCTCTGAGCCTCTGTTTCCATCCTTACAATACAGACAACAGTGCCAGCCTTGAAGGCTGTTGAGGCCCTGCCCTGTCTCCTTGGCCCTCCCAGTTCCTGTACACATCCATGGTTTCCTACTGCTTCTCTCCTGAGGGCTTCCTCTGGCAGGCGGGACTACAAATACCAGGAAGTTTACACTCAGAGGACAGCCTTCAACCAATGATGGGCAGGAGTTGGGGGATAAATACCTAGCTTTCTCATTCCCTGCTCCAGCCCCGGCCCCAAGGCCTGCTCCAGTCTCTCTGGAGAGACCAGACGGGACAGAGCCCCAGGGGCCTACCAGGAAACCTGCTCATTAAAGACCCTGTTGTCTGGGCAAGGCCTCCCCCCTCATGCCCCATCCCTGAAGAGGCTTCTTATGAGCCCCGCTGCCTGCGGGAGCTACCCACTTCTTCCTACACTGCCTTAGAGTTAAGCTCTGCCCTTGCCAGCCTTCTCAGCTTTTTCTTACCTCCCTTCCAAAGGGGTCTTCTGCCTCCTCTCTCTACTCCCACACTCCCCCACAGGCCCCAGTGCCCCCTGAATCCCTTTCCCAGAGAGGAGAAACATTCCACACTGGTCTATATGGCTTCCTGACAGCCAACTCCAAATGTCATAGCTAGATGGATTCCTGGGATCATGCGTTCTGTCTCCTTGAGGATAGAGACTGGGGCCCAGGGAGGGGCAGGAAGTGGCCACTTCCCACAGCAAGGTCTAGAAGGAGGCCTCACCCTGGGTTACCATCACCAAAACCATCAGGAGTGACAGGCTGTCTGGGTAACCTGACCCCAAAGTCAACCCAACTGCCCACACTCCTTATCCTGATGTGGGAGCCAAAGGCCAACTGACAGACAAACAGATGCAGTAGCAACCTGGTGCCAGCACATGGCATCCCCTGCTGCCTGGGGAGGCCCTAGATTGTGCTCATGAATCAACCAGCTCCAGTCCTTGAGCAGATTCTCAGTGATGTCCCTAAGACAGAGCTCCCTAAATCCTCCTTATCCACTCCAGTCTCTTCATTCGGAGGCCTCTCTCCAGAGGCAATCATCCCCAGCTAGCCCTCCATGATCCCACAGACACACAATCTCTCTGCTGGCCCCCATCACCAGACCTGCTCCCAGACAGCTGTCACTTTGGAAACCATCTGATAAATCTCCCAGCCTACAGCAATGAGCATCAGAGGAAATGATTCACAAGACAACTCTGAAAAGTAGGCAGCAGGGGCTACAGGTAAGATATCACTTTATATATGCTCATCCACACCGAGGTAGGCTGACCTATACCTGGATTGATCTCCTCCTGCAGTGTGCTAGGTTTGGGGGCAGGAGCATCTGTCTTGCTCTAGCACCAAAGATAACTCTACTACCGTTGTGGAACCTGAGGCATGGTGAGGAGCTGGAAAGTAAGAAAGAGGGTTGAGGGGAGGCAGGACTTCTCTACTAAAGCAAGTACTAGGGTTTACCTCTGAATTCAATAATGAAATTCTATAATGCATAAAATCTTAGAAGGTTCAAGCTGGAAGGGACCTCAGAGGTCACCTTTTATAATTCCTTTATAAATCAGGAATGTGAGACTCAGAGAACGTAAGTGACTTCTCCAAGGTCTGGGTCTCTTCTAAGTCTGGACCTGGAACTCATGTTCAGTCATGTCTAGGCTAGTGAGAAAGAGAGTGAGATCCTGGATTTCTGTCCGGGGGGTGGGTGGGTGTGTGTGTGTGTGTGTGTGTGTGTGTGCGCGTACGCGCGCGCGCGTGCGCATGCGCATTTTCACACACGTGTGTAAGGGTTGGGAAAGAGAGAAGGAGGGAGAGGGAGAAAACACGAGCACCTTATCTTTAACGAGAAGCAGACAGGGCTTTTCTTGGCTCTGCTGGCCCTCCCAGCTGGGGGAGAGGCACACAGCTGAAATAAGAAATAGACTCCAGCTTCCTAGCTGCAGTGGCTCCCTGTCCAGTGACCTCAGGACTCTCACTGCATCCTAGGGCAAGAGTCATCCTGGCCACACACCCAAGAGTAATACAAACCCTCTTCCCTCCACACTGCTGAGATCATCCTTACCACCCTTCTAAATCCACTCCTATCCTTCCTCCTCGATTTTGCCTTCCCTAGACAGGCACTGACCAACAGCCATTTCCTCTCCCCTCCCTTGAGTTCTCTCTGGCCTATAGTGTGCAACCCTCTGACTCAGGGGACCCCATTACTGTACTCAGCACACCCTGGTCTGCAAAATCAGGAGTGCATCTGTCTCTCATACCTGCTGCGTGCTCCTCCAGGGCAGGTACCCCACCTCTGCCTCAGGCTAGCCTAGCACCTGACTCAGAGCAGGGGCCTGACAAATTGGATGAATGAAGGAAGACCAAAACAATGGCCAGATAGGTGAGCTGAGGCCCTTATCTTTCCACCAGCATGGTGCCTGGTCATGCTCAAGACTAAGCCCTATACCTCCTCTTAGCTGGAGAGCCAATGGTTAATGCATGGACTGCAGTCAGATGAGCTGGGTTCACATTCCAGCTCTGTGCCTCAGTTTACCCATCTGTAAAGTGGGGCTAAACGCAGTTCCTCCCTCAGGACTGCTGTGGAGCACTTGGACACAGGGAGGCTTGTCAGATGGGTCAGTCATCATTGACCAGGTACTGAGCAGAACAGCCACACCCCTGGTGGGTGCTCAGCCTCACTTTGTGACAAAAGAGAGATAGGATGGGTGATATAAGCCACCTTTACCCTCACCAGTCCAAGGAAGACCACCCCCAACATACATACTCCAAGTGCCCTGTTTTGAAGTACACATTGAATCTCCTCACTGGCTGAAGGCGACCCCCCTCATCTCAGCCTAAGGCTCCCCGCTTGGCCTCCCTTCCTTTCTCCCTCTCGGCCCTGAGGACCCTCTGTCCCTCTGCCTAAGTTCCTGTGCCCTATACACTTCTTTGATCCTTCACCTCATCCATAATTTCCCCATCTATGCCTCACCCCAACTGCCTGTCCTGACAGATGCCTTGGGGCCCAGTGAACCTGCTCTCTTGGTCTTGAGATGGTGGCTTTACCCCATCAGCAATAGGCCTCTTACTTTCTGAGATTTTCCCCTGACCCCACTTATAAAAAGGCAAATTCTTGGGCCCCATTCCTGGAGTCTGATTTTATAGGTCTAGATAGGGCCCCAGAAGCCATGTTTAAACAAGCCACACACATTCCAAACACACACTTTCTGACGGCAGTGGTCCAAATACCACAATTCAGGACACTAGGTCTTAGTGCCTCAGCTTACCCCACTATAACAACATGTGCAGCCTTTGAGGGCTCTTACATGATCCTCACCCCCATCCACTGAGGACTCCAAGGCTCAGGGACAGTGAGTGACCTGCCCAGAGACATACAGCCAGTAAGAAGCTGCGGGGGGAGGAAACCAGGTCTTCTGCCCCAAAGCAGGGCCTAAACCACAAGGGCACAGACAGACCAGACCATAAGTGCTTTTTCTCCATTTCTTGTCTTTGGAAAGCTCAAAAAGAAATTTTTTCCAACAGCCAAATGCATATTTCCCCCAAAAGAGCATAAAACCTTTCAGCTGTCCACTCGGCGGCCTGGAGATTGGCTTCTTTTGTTCCTCAAATCAAGGCCAGGAAAGCACAACTAAGGGCCCCTTTCCTCCACCCCCACACCACAAGGAATTATTTCCAATTCAGTGACCACACACTGGACGACAAGTTCAGAAGTCTCCGTGGTCCCAGAAAAGGGAGAAAGCACTGGAAAGGCCGAAATGAGAGCTTCTGGTTGGTGCTAAAGGAGGGAGCCTAATGGTGACACTCTCCCATCTGGGAGATTTAAAAGAGCCAGAAGTAAAAAAAAAAAAAAAGAAGGCGGAGGGAGGAGGAGGAGGAGGAAGAAGAGGAGGAAGAAGAGGAGGAAGAAGAGGAAGAAGAAGAAGGAGGAGGAGGAGGAGGAGGAGGAGGAGGAGAAGAAAAAGAAAGAAAGAAAGAAAAAAGGAAAAACGTTGGGAGTAGAAACTGAGGCTCCACAGTCAGAGAGAGGAGGACACATAGCCCTGCCCTCAGGGTCCCCAGTCTGAAGGGGAGACACATTTGCTCTTGAGCTAAGTTACTGGGTGAACTCATTGCACATCAGTGTTTGTCGCTAACGAAGCCCATAAATGCTGCATGGATGCTCTCAGCAGTGACCCTGGCTACAGCACAGAAATAAGCACATTAAGAGTACTCGCCTCCAGCTTTTCCTGGACCAGGGGTAATTAGTAGGGCCCATGGACCCCCTGAAACTGTAAGCATAATGTGACATACTGACACATATGGATGCATTCTTTTTAGAGACCTTTCATCAGATTCCTAATGAGTTTCATGAGGCTAAAAAAATTAAGAAAAGACGGTTTATCTTCTTCCCAACAACCCTCCCTAAGCATCCCTCCAACCTCTGGGAAAAGATAGGGTGTTAAGGTATAAACTTGGAGCTTCACGGCTGGGTCCCAAACTCAGCTCTGTCCCTTACTAGCTGTATGATCTCACTAGCTTCTCTGTGTCTCAGTCTCCCCATCTGTAAAGCGGGATAATAGTCCTTCTTTCCTAGGGGATTTCTGAGAATTAACAGAGTTTATATATGCAAAACAGTTTGGATAGAGTCCACCGAATAGTATAAATTGATATCCAGAGGCTGGCATACAGTCAGTGCTCACTAAAGGCCTGTGGAGAAGGAAGTGGCTTCTTGGGATCCCCCATGTTCTCCTCCCTGCTCCCTATTGCTGGGCTGGAGCAGGACCTCGAGCGTTGGCATGCCCTTGCCCACTGCTGCCCATCTGGCTGTAAGGCCTTCCTTGAGAAGAGTAGACTGGGGACAGGTGAGCCACCATTAGGAAGAAACAGGTACCCTGAGGAGGTACACAGAGATCCTTAGGCCTGAGGGGCCCACCATCATCAACATTCTACTTCTCTATGAAGCAATCGAACACCAAACATCTGGCCAACCCCCCAGACAAGTAAAGAGGGTAGAAGAGGAAAGACATTAATCACAGACATAACTTGCATCGAATCTTTTGTTGGATACTTAATCTGTGACACCCTATTTACCCAACATATCAATGCCAGGAGGTAGACACCACCCCTTGCTACAGGCAAGGCAGTTGGGGCTAGCAGTGTGCCCAGTGTCATCCAGTTTGCCAAGCAGTGCACTGAGATTGAACTCTGAAGCCCTAGCCTGTCTGGACATGCCATGGGAAGCATATGCAATACCGAAACCCAGGGGTTCCCAAAGTCCCTCCCGCCAAAAGTGTCCCTCGTGTTCTCATACTGTGTTTCTTGCCCCCCAGTCCCATCAGAGTTGCTCACAAAGGAACGACTGAAGAGAAGAATTGGGGGGCTTTCCATCTCTTCCTGCTCTGCTCTCCAGCCTAACAGGCAGAAGTAATCCGAGGCAAGGCACAAAGGGAGCTGGGGAGGAAAGGACCTTGGCACCCAGCCCCTGGCACTCGCCCATCTCCCTTTTCAGATGCTGTTCCTCACCCGTGTGCTGTCTCCCTGCCAAGTCTCCTCACCAAGGTCTAAAAAGCAATTTTCACATGGCTTACGGAGTGCTCCTTCCTGGGGCTATTTGCATTTTTATTATTATTAATTATTGTAATAATTGTCCCTCCCATGCTGCATGGCCAAGGGAAGAGAGCATGAGCTCTGGCCTTAGATGCATCCAAGCTGGAATCTCCAGGGCCATACCGTAATTCTGTGACCCTGGACAAGCTACTTAACCTCAGTTTCCTCATCTGTGCATGGGGTCACATAACTGCCTTGTGCAGTTGTTGTGAAGCCAAGAGCTGAAAATAGAAATGTAGGAAGCATGCTTGGATTCTTCTTTCCCTTTCCTCTCTCTTGTCCCATTCATCAAGTCTTAAAGGTTTCTACTTCGAAAACACATACTGAATCTGTCTACACTCTCTCATGCCACCATCACCACTATCTCTCGCTTAGACACTACAGTGGCTTCCTACCTAGCAAAGTACTTCAATTCTTATCTCTCTCCAACCCCCACCAGTCCATTCTTTTACAGTAACCAGAGAAAACTTTTAGGCCAATCAGATCACATTATTCCTGTTTAACCACACCCTCCCCCCCCACACACTGCTGTTCAAATATAAACCAAACTCCTTAGTGTGGGTCACAGGCCATGATCTGCAACCCCCATTTCCTCTTTGACTTCATCCTCCTCCATTCCCCACATCTCACACTGCTCCAACCCCACTTAGCCTCTCTGCAGTTTTGCAGCATACAAAGGTCTTTTCTGCCACTGGACCTTTGCACTTGCTATTCTCCCTATCTGAATCACCTTCCCTCCAGATCCTTCCCCAGATGGTTTTCTCATCCTTTGGATCTCAGCTCAATGTCACCTGCCCATTCTATCTAAGGCACCCCCAACAACCACAAATGTATTTGCAGAACACCTATTTCTATTAGACATTATTTAATAAAAAATGTGTATATTTGTTTATATTCCCCACCACCAGTGCCAGTGGGAGTTCTAGAGAGGAGAGAGTTTGTATATCTTGTTCACCACTATATCTTCAGCACTTTGAACTGTGCTTGGCACAGAGAAGCTGCTCAATAGCAAATGAGGATCAATATTAATTATTGAATGAATAGATGTATCAGTAGTGTTCAGTTATTGGTACCTATTATCATTATTAAGTTTATTTAAGCACATTCCAGTTTATATAGGACTTCACAAACATATCTCTTGTCTTCTTAACAATCCTATAGGATGTGGACAGGACCAGTAGTTCCTCCCATTTTACTGATGGAGAGACTGAGGTTAGAGAACTTAAATGACCCAGCCAAGGTTCCAGAGAAGGTAAGTTAGGAATTGTGTTGACTTTCAGTGTCCTGCCCAGAATTCTTCAGGACCTGAAGGCATAAAGCTATCCTATTAGAACCTTCGTGCATTATGCTAGACCAGCACAGGCGAGTGACGTTAGGGGACAGAGGTACCTTGCAATGTTTTGAAATCACACTAAGTCTTTTTTTCATGCCCAGGAAACTGGCAAGAAGAGAGGTAGTCAGGGGTCCAGCTAAACCGTGCTTGGAAAATCAGTCCCCAGTCACCTAACACTGGCTGTCCACTGACTGCAGGAAAATATGAGGAGCCAGTCCTTAGAGATGCCAAACTCTAGGCCTTGTGTATCCCCAGGAGCTCAGGCAGACCATAGGTAACTCGGAAAGCCTCCTTGTGGCAGAGTCAACGGCTGTCTACTAGCAAATATTCCTCACTCTTGTCCTGCTAACAGAATCCACACTGGTTCAGGTATCTGATGGAGACACTCTCAAGTCAGAATCCTCGTTGTCATCGACTGAATTGTGTACCCCCCCAAAATTTATACAATGAAACTATAAGCCCCAATGTGATGATATTTGGAGATGAGGCCTTTAGAAGGTAATTAGGGTTATTTGAGGTTATGAAGGTGGAGCCCTCATGATGGGATTAGTGCCCTTAAAAAAAGACAACAGAGAGCTTGCTCTCTCTTTCTCTCTCTGTCGTGTGAGAACACACGAGAAGGTGGCCATCTAGAGCCAGGAACTAAGTCCTCACCAAAACTCAACTATGCTGGTACCACTCTTGGACTTCCATTCTCAAGAACTGTGATAAATTTCTGTTGTTTAAGCCACCCAGTCTATGGTATTTTGTGACGGCCGCTCAAACTGACTAAAATACTAGTCTAGTGTTGGACATGAGACCCAGCTTTGGCCATTGAAATAGAAGAGAGATTGGGGGGTGGGATTATGTTTTCCAACTAAAAAGAAATTTTCAAAGAGAGGCCTTTGGCCCTATGGCTTGCTTCCTATCTTTGGATATGGTTGTGATGTCTGGAACAGGCAGCCATTTTGTAACAATGAGGCCTAAGACTGAATGATAGCAGAGTGCAAAGATAGCTGGGTCCTTGATGAAAAAGTGAGCTTATAAACCAGCACTGAGATAACCTACCTCCAGACTCACTGTGATCTGAGAAAAATAAATGTATTTCAGGTTTGAGCCACAATCAGATTTTCTGTTACCTACAACTGAAGCACTCCTAACTTAAGCTGACTTGTCTGTGCCCCAAAGCTTGACAGGCTTATTCCCCTCACCTCTTCCCCATCTTTTCTCAATGGTAGTTCATCTCCAGTAATGGCCTTGCCTCTGAGCAGGGAGAACTGTGGACTGGGAGAGGAGGGATAGTAAGCTACCACCATATGGTCTGGATAACATGGAAGGCTGGCTGCCATCCTGTGATTCTCTCTGATCTCTGCTCCATGGAGATTCCTCCAGTTCTGGATTTGCTTCCCAGAACCAGAGGTATCCCTGAACAAACATTGCCTCTCTCATCCCTGGAGGAAAGCACTTACTTCTTGGTTATACTTACCATGAGTGGTACCCAGGTCCCTACCATGATCCTAATGGAAACTCACATTCTCATCCTCAAGAAGCCCTCAAAGCTTTGTAGTTTGAGGAAACTAAATTTGAACCCCACTCTCTAGAAGGTATTAACTGTGCAACCTTGGGCAGATTCCTTAACCTCTTTGAGCACTGATTTCCTAATTAGCAAAAAGGGAAAATACTATTTCTCTCATAGGATTGTTGTAAGGTTAAAAAGATACAGTAATGTAGTAGGGAGAACTCTAAGATGGTCCCCTAGATTCCTGCCCCCCTGGTGTACAAGTCAGCATAATGCCCTCCTCTTATAGTACGGGTGGGACCTGGGAATATGAGATAATCACTCCAGTGACTACTGTTAGTTTACATAAGATTCTGTTGCAGCAGTCTGGGGAGAGATTCTCCTGCTGGCTTTGAAGAAGTAAGCTGCCATGTTGTGAGAGGTTCACATGGCTAGGACCTGAGGGCAGCCTCTAGGAACTAAGGGCCACTCCATCCAACACCAGCAAGAAAACAAGACTTTAATCTTACAGCTGCAAGGAACTGAATTCTGCCAACAACCTAAATGAGCTTGGCTTGGACCCCGAGCCTCAGATGAAATCAGAGCCCCTGCAAGTACCTTGATTTCACCCTGGGAAACCCTGAGCAGGGAAGCAAGTTATGCTGTGCCTAGGCTTCTGATCGACAGAAATGGTGAGATAATAAAAGGCTGTTGTTTATAAGCTGCTAGGTTTGTGGTAATTTGTTATGCAGCAACTGAAAACTAATACAATAATCTTAGTTTGAACCAAATTGCTATTTGAATAGGTCAAAAATAGTTGAGTATAGGCGATTGCACAGCGTTCAGGCTAATACAGAGGTAAAGTGCCTAGCAAGTAGTAAGCACTCAATAAATCCCACTGTTATTATTCTCCTGGCTCCACTAGAGAGTACCTTGGCATATTCAATAGCTGAATGGACCTCTTTTCCTAGCACCGGCTTTGACAGGCTCCTCTTTCCCCAAAGCCACCCTCTCCTGCGTGTCAGAGGAAAGCTTTCAGAGCCCAATCACACCCCTTCTGAGAGGCCCAGGGCACAGCTCCTGAGATAGGCTGCCTCTCTGGCAGCAAAATGCCAACCTGAACAGACAGCAGGAAACATCTCCTGGGCAAAGGCAACAGCTGCCCACCAGACCCACGCCAGCTGGTAGGGAGAGGGCAGCTGCTTGAGAGACTCCAGCAGGGCTAAGCAATGCCTGCCTCTGAACTTCCCTCTCCTTGCTTTCCCTTGGGGGTCTCAGGAGCCCCACCATGTGGAAGTGTGCATCACTTCTTCCAAAAGGACCCTGCGAAAGTACAAAGGTTTCCTGTTATGTAAAAAATGCAAATCACTCTTTCTAACCAACAGGCTGGTTAGATGATGCACAGAAACTAGAAAAATAATGCAGCCCTTATAGAATAGGACACTGGACAGGTGACTTTTGATTGAGTCTGCAGGGAGGCTAAGAAAGGTCTGGAACAGACCATGAGAGGAAGGAGAAGCTTGTGGCTCACCTTTCCTACAATGCCTGCTGGTATCGAGTTCCACAAACCATCTACCCTACTCACTCAGAAGCTCTAAATGTCAAATATATGGCAATAAAGATGAGGGGTCGGGATAAGAGTCTCTAGATGGATCAGATCTCCAGGACCCACCCAAGCCCTGGGACCCAGCTATGCAGACAGATTTTTATTTACTTTCAGGTGTCGAATAATAGGCAACATAAATTACTATTCATGGATTAATCCTCCTAACTGTGATAGAGATTATTATGCCACCTTTATAGATGAGGAAACTGACGGAGAGGTTAAGTAGTTCATCCAGGTAGACAGATCCCACAGACCATTTTCTTAACCACTGAGCCAAACAACCAGAGGTTTTATGATCTTTGGCTCCTGAGTTCACCAATAAACAACTGCTTGGGAGTAGACTACAGATTAGCCCAAGAGATACCCTCCCTGCAGCAGGGACCCGAACATGTCCATCCCAGTGTGATCTGCCTTCAGCAGAGGTTTGGCTGGGCCTCCGCTGTGGTCCTGTGCTGGTGCTTAGATGTGTCCCTGTACCAGGTAGCTTGGCTTAGCTAGCAGTGCCCTAGGATAGGCATGACAGGCGTTTGGGTCCTCCCTTAGGCAAAAGCAGAGAGCTCCTAGGGCTGCAGAAGGTAGCAGGGACCTTCCTAAGGAGCAGAGAAGGAAGGGAACTGGGCCCCAGGATGCTAGTTTCCAGTTTCCTAAAACACTGCCCCCCCCAAACCCAGAAGCTCATTCTGAAGCCCCCTGGAGTTCTTACCCCACCAACCCCTCTGCCTACCCTACCACTAGTAGTTCCCTGATCACTAGCAGATGTCCCCTAGATGCTCACAGCAAGAGCACCCCATAGCCTCCTCTCCTGGGGCCCAGTCAGTGCTGACCACAGGATACAGTGGAGAAGGACTCGTTCTCATTAATTGGTGACTATGGAGTGTAGAATACACTGGAGAAAACTATTCTGTGTAGCTCTCCTTCCTCCTATCCTCCTCCTCTCTTGCTTTTCTTCACCCCATCCCTCTCTTCTAGAACCTGGATAATTGAACCTGGTTGAGGCAAAGATATGAATTTATAATTTCAAGCCCACCTAGATTGTTTTCTTGCTTCCTCTCCATTCCGTGTGACTCCTCCCTTCTCACCCCTTCCTACCAAAATCTACTTTCTCACTCTCTGGATGTCAGAAGAGCAGGAGCAGCCTGGGTCGGGCCCTTCTCAAGCTGATGGATCATGTCCCCTAAGAGGGAATGGACACCAGGGTTGATCCCAGAACCATATCCTCCCCCCACAAAACTCAAATGCCATCCCTAGTTACCTTTTAGGCAACAGGTCTGACATCTCTACTTCCAGAGAGCAAATGGGAAGGGCCACAACCATTCTGCCTTCAAGTAATCATTATAGCTACTTATTGAGCACCTACTGTGTGCCAAGCAAGTGAGAAGTAGTGTGCTCGGTACTTCACAATCCTCTATTCCTGTAAGTTAATTCCTCTAATAGTTTTTGTTGAGTACTTACTACAAGGCAGCCACTCTTCCAAGCATGTGAGCTACCTCAGCAGATGTGGTTTCTCAGTGAAAACAGGTTCATTATTTACAGTTGACAAATGGGAGAAACCAAGGCTCAAAGTCAGCTCCAAGTGGTAGAGCAGATTCCATTTCAAGATGTCTGACTCCAAAGCCACAGTGCTGTGTGCCTTCTGCCTCCTCAATTCTCCACTGGAGTAGAGGGTCGATGGGTCTGAGTCAGGCTGGAGATCCCTGCCCTCAAACACTTATACAGTTTCTCTAGGAGGAGGGATGAAGTCTACATACCTGAGATGTCTTCAGAGGTCGAGTGCTCAGTATGTGAGTGACCTCATAGCCCAAGGTGAGTACTCAGGACCCAAGGGTCTGGTTGTCTCATGGGTGAGAAGGATGGCTGGAAGTGGGGAGCACAAGGCCAGGCCTTTTGGGTTGAGGGAGCATGAAATGGTAGAGATGAAGAAGGGGTGAATTCTAGATGGAGATTTCTAGATGGGCTGTTCAGAGGCCTGAAACAGCTCTGACACAGGCATGATTGAAGACTGGGAGGGAGGCACAGGGATGTGTGCCCTGCTAGAAAAGAAAGAGCAGGCTATGGCTGCTGTTGATGGCTGAGAGGTGAGACTAGAGCTAATGGGCCATCAGGATTCTCCCAGCAGAGTAATGGCAAGATGCAAGTGGAGTTAGGAGATAATTCTGACAGCACTGTGTGTAGGACCATGGAGAAGACATGGGAGTTATCACTGGAGCCTGGCACAGGGGACAGCTAAGTTCGACATCAATCCTCATTCACCCTCAAACCTTCCCCTCCCTGCCTTCCCCCCCCCCACACACACACTGCTCCCTCCCTCTCTCACAGCCCAGCCCAGCCCAGCTCCTCTAGCTCTATCTACACCTTACCAATGCCTGGAATACAGGGTTGGCTGGCCATGAGGGTGAGTAAAGGCTCTGATCAAAGAGAGGCCTGGAAGATGGTGTGGGTGATTTGGAACAAGGACACAGCCAGGACTCGGGTCATTTGGGGCAGGGTAATGGTGTCTCAGGGGAACCTTAGGCCAGCCACAAGGTTACTACACTAGGGAAAAATTCTCCCTTCACCAACTGCACCCCCCTGACTGCCTGGAGCAGCCTTCTCCTCAGATAAGAGTGCCTGAGGGAGACCCAGCTCTGTGATGGAGAAGTTAGCCCCAAAACCTGTGTGATATGACTGAGGATTTTGGGGTGAGAGCCCATAAAAACACCCTACCTCTCCCCTGATGGACTCTAAAATTCCACACGCTGTTCTAATCCTTTGGTTTAAGATTTTGTACCCAAGTTATTGTTTGTTTGTTTGTTTTAATGGTACCACTTTCGATGATCAGTTATCTATGCCACTATGAGTAAATCTGATCCTTTTCCAAATGTCAATGTTGCTGTTGGAGGTGAAGAAAGACTAGAATCCTGGGGTCTAGGACGGTGAGTGGGTGGGAGAGGAGAGGATGTGGCAAAGGAGCGGGAAGGGAGGAAGGGCGGGCACAAAGGCAGAGGCTAGGCATGCCTGGGACGGGCGGATGAGGCAGATCACTCACTTCTCGATTTGGAGAGGAATTGACCAGAAATAGCCTGTGCCTTGAAGACCCCGGTAGAGCCTTTCACCCCCTTCCTGTTTCTCACTCGGGTGTCTGGATCCCTTTACTGTGTCTTCATATTTCCTCGCCGCAATAGCCCGGAGTGTAAACTTTCCGGGATACGACCCCAAGCCTGGCTTCCATTCTGCCGCCACCACCTGCGCGGCTGGGCAGAGGCTCTTGCCGGACTGGAGGTGGGGAGGAGGGGCGTCCTGAAGGCGACGACACTCGGGAAAGGGGTGCGCAGAGGTGGAGGGTCAGAGCCACAGGGACTGTGGGGCTCGGGGTCCATGGGCGGGACAGGGGGACCCGGCCAGCGGGCGGCTCACCTGCAGGACACGGTGATCTCCACCTTGGTGGCCGGGATGCTGCCCGCCAAGGAGTCGAACTCGCTCAGCGACGCCATGTCCTCGGGCTGTTCCATCGCCCACCGCACCCCCACCCCAAATTAGTCGATCCCTGCGCGATTCAAGCCTTCCCCGGAGCAACTGAAACCATAGGCTCTCCCCCAACTCCGGAGCCAAGGCTGGGAGGCAAAGGGAGGAGAGACGAGCGCGAAGAGGGGGCGTGGGAAGTGAGGGAAGGGGGGCGGAGGGAGGGGGGGCGCGGATTCAGGGGTTGCGGGGGCCGCGACGAGGAGGTTGGGGGCCCAGCGGAGAGAGGCAAGGTGCCCAGGAAGCTGGGGCGCAGCGGGGCGAGACGGAGAGGCGCGGGGCGAGGGCACCGGGAGGGACGCGCGGAGTCGTGGAGAGGGGCGTGCAGCTTCGCGTGGGGAGGAGACGGGGTGCAGGATAGAGAGAGAGGGGCGTGGGGGGCCCGGATGCAGCGCGGGCGGCGGAGATGGATGAACGTGGGCAGCCGGGAGCCCGGATCGCAGGGGCTGCGCTGTCTCTCCCTGGGTCTCGGTGCGGGCGGCAGCGGGGCTGGGGACGCGGCTGCGAGCGCCACCTCCTCGGCTCTGGCTCCGGCTGCTGGGCGCCCAGGCTGCGGGAAAATCAAATCTGCCCGAAGCCACCGCCTCCCGCCACCCAGGCGGGCTGCGTGCGGGGCAGTGAAGTATGGAAGCCTAAAAAGTGAGGAGGGAAACTTCCGGCGGGGTCTGCGCACCGGGCCGAGTGTGTGTGTGTCTGTGTGTGTGTGTGTCTGTGTGTGTATGTGTGTGTGTGTGTGTGAGCGCGCGCGCGCGTGGTGGGCGTGGGGACGTGGCTCCAGATACTGGTAGCCTGAGGAGTGATACCTAGAGATGGTCCTGGCGGTGAGTGTCTCTGCGTCCGAACTCCACTCCCCACCCCCTCAGGGTGCTCCACACTGGGGGAGGGGGAGGGGTATGTGAACCAAGGGGTTCCTGAGAAGAGTCTGTGCGGGTCGGCTTGGGGAGGAACGTGTGCAGAAGAGACCCTCCCCACCCAGAGGCTTGAGGAATTCTCTGCTGTGGGTGCCTCCACGAGGAGGGGAGCGTCTCAGTCCAGAGACGGACTCCATATCTCCTGGAGAGGCATGTGGGGGCGACTCCAGAGACTGGAGGGGCTGCCTCGGTTTCCAAGTGAAAGCCTTTAGGCCTAGGAGGGGTCGGTGCCTGGGCGCTCACCCATCACCCCGGGATCCTGCCGGGCCTGGCCAAGTAAAGTCAGCCACCTAAGCCAAGCGCCAGCGCCCTCCCCTTCCCTCGTCCGTCGTGACCACACGGCTGAGCCAGCCCCCAGGTCTAGAAGCTTCCTCCACCGGACTTAGAAGGCAGCCTAAGCTCCCCAGACTTCGATGCCACCAGCACCGAATAGGCCCCTGCTCTGCTTGGGGCTCTGATCCCTACCCTGTCAAAGAGGGAGGAGTTGAGGCACCTTTCAAGGGGCCCCCTCCCAGCCAGACACCACTCTGCCCCAGCTCGTCCTTCTGGTCTTGGGGTTGCAGTGTTGTGGTGTCTTCCTGGTGCTGTGCGCGTGGACTCGTCTCTAGAAAATCCGCCGCACCCCTCCTCAGCCTCGGCCTAAGCTTTGGTGAGATAGAGCCTCCACCACCTCTGTGCCCACCTCCGGCACAGGGCCGGAACGAGCCTCTGTGCCAGGAAGGTGATCCAGGTAGGCCCAGAGCCCACTGCTGGATCGGGAGAAGCCACGCCCTCAGGGCCTGGCTTTTAGCTACTGGGCCTTAACTGGCACTTCGTGATTCTGTTTGAAGTCAGTTCCCGGAACATCAGATACAGCCAGAGTCAAAGATAAATATAAGAACACATTCCTCAGCTGAGTTAAGTGTTTTCCTTTTCCCATGGCTCGGTATCGGCTGGGTCAGACAGCAGGAGGCAGAGGCCATGGCATTTCCAGGGCAGTGGGGCACAGCTAGGTCGGAAGGTCCCACTTTCAAGCTGGGCCTAAGGCCCTCTCTCCACGGAGAATAATTTGGGCTGCCTCTCCTGAGGGATGCAAAACTGGACTTGGAATCTCTATGCCCTTGGCGCCTCTACTCCCACAAACCTGTCCTAGACATACTCAAAACTACTTGTGGAATATGTTCTCTGTTCATTCCACTAGTATTTACTGAGTACCTGCTGTGTGCTTGGCCTGGTGCTGGGAAACTTCCTCTAGATCAATGATGACCACTATTCTGTTTTCAAAGACGCAATCCTGGGCCAAACACCATGCTTAATTTTTTTTTAAGGTATTATATACATACCATAAAATTCACCATTTTAAAGTATACAGTTCAGTGGTTTTTAGTACACATGATTTTAAATTCTCAAATTCATAGGTGTGAGGTACTATTATCTACATTTAATAAATAAGAAAGCTAGTACCCAGAGATGCTAAGTAACTTGCCCACGATCACCCAGCTGGGTACTTGGCAGAGTGAGAATTTGAACCTAGGCCACTGAGATCCAAAGCCTACTCTGAAAAAGAGGCTTGACTGACTTTTGGGATGGGGCTAGATGATAGAGGGTCTTAAAAGCCATCTATGACATTAGGCCCTGTCGGGGAAGGCAACAATAGGGAGCCATTGCAGGTTGCTCAGCAAGTGAGTGGTGAAACTGAAGTTCTACCATGTAACCTTATAATGTGACAGTATTTGGGGTAGCAGCACCTGGGTCTCTTTCCAGAAAGACTTTGGACTTGTCTCTTTCTCTCCTGTCCCTCTTAGTCATTACATTTTCACTGCTGGCTCTTTGGCAAGAAATTGTATTAGGTAGCTGCTCTGTGCCAGGCACCAGTCTAAGTTCAGATTGAGTGAATAAAAATGTGAAAAGAACAATATCCCCAGAGAGTTCCCAGGCTAGTGGGGGCCCCAGGACATACATACAGATCAACCTCAGTGCAGCATGAGAAGTGCTGTTGAGGTAGGTATAAGGGGCCCTGGGAATAGAGAAGAGTAACCAATGGCTCTGTCCTAGGAGTGAGAACAAAGAAGGATCAGAGGAAACAACAAAAAATAAGTGATATTGAGAAGGACATTGAAGATGATGTCTGTTTGGTTCCCCCAGAAGCAGATTGTGAGAGAAAGATTTGAATGCAAGTTGTTTATTGAAATTAAGGAAACACTATGGGGCGAGTGTGGATGTGAGACAGGGAAGGCAGCCAATAAGAGTGGTTTATCAAGCCAATTATCACTGTGGACAACCAGGGCTCACTCATTCCCACTGCGGAGCTCTGGGAGGCTATGTGGAACATGCCTCAAACAACCTGCCGGAGGGGTGAGAGAGCAGAGATGTGTAGATACTAACTGAAGTTAGTCACTGGCTCAGTGGCTGAGAGCTGCTTCTCGAGGGTGTTAATTCCCCAGCAGTTCTTACCTGACCAGCACAGAGTGGCATTGCAGGTTCCAGAAGCCAGAGAAAGCTTAGGCAAAGAAATGCAGGCACTGGCAGTTGGATGCGGGGCCCTAAAGTGGTAAAAGTTTAGGGCATTGGCAGAGTAGTGGCTGCTACGGATGATGAACTTGCGCCTGGAGGATAAGGCTGAGGAGGCACTCCTGGCAGGGATCCAGCATGATTAAGGCCCAGAGAGTTGTGTTTGGGGACCCTGCTGTGGCTGGAGTACAGGGTGAAGGTGACAGAGGTAGGATATGAGACCAGGAGTTGAGGAGCCATGATGCAAGGCCATAGGCCTTGGCCTTCTCTAGGCACAGAGGCTTTTCAGAAGGGGTCACTGAAGGAGAGATGGTCTGAAAGGTGCTCCTCAGCCACACGGCCACCCAGTGAGCCCCAGAACACAAACCCTGGTGATCAGGCCCAGGGCAAAATGTTCACAGTCCTTTTTCGCATTTATTGCTAATGGTTCAAAAGCAGCCCATGGGCATCGCCATTAGATGGGTCATTTCTTCTTTGAGGGATAAAATCGAGATCACCTATGATGTCCAGACAGGCCAACGTGTGCTGCAGACATGCTTGTTGTCTGGGCCTGGCCAGATTAGCACTAACCATGGCCCTGGCCCACTCCGCCACATAAACAACACTTGTCCCTCTGATTAAGAACTGTGAGCACGGAGTGGGCCATGCCCAGAAGGTCTCGAATAATCAGCATCAGCATTTTGCCTTTGCCATCCAAGACTGCAAACACACTCTCATCTGACCTAATCTGTGGTGTTAATGACGGCAAAGCAATTTTGAGAGATAACTCACAGCATTGATAAGGAGAGGAAAAGCACCACAGGGCTTAGGAGGCAGAACTCCTCAAAGGAGATAGCTGCTGCCCTTCTCTCCAAGGCACTTCTCGTAAAGGCTGCCTTCAGACCCTCCCTATTTGAGGCCGGGGATGGTAGGAGAAAAGGGACACAGAAGAGCAGAAGGAGTGTGCATGTGACAGGAAAGTGGAAGCTGCTAATACTGCACCTTAGAACAAACTAGATAAAGGTGTTCTTCATGCTGGGTAAATGCAACCCTGAGCCAGCCAGGGCACGTGGCTTGTGGAGCAGTGTGGGCTGGAATTGAGCTTCCACTTACTCCCTTGGCGGGGTGTCTTTGTGCAGTGAATGCCCTGCACCACCATACACAGCAGCCCTGGAGAGAGCAGGAAAGACAGAGGGCATGACAGGAACCTGAAACCACCATGATAATAAGGAGGTGGGAGAGATGCAGTGTCTGATTCCATTCACTAATAGAAATGCTAGAAAGGGCTTGGTTGGAGACCATCTAGGATAAACCCCTTCTTTTACTAAAAAGCTTAGAGAGGGGAAGTGATGCGCTGAAAGTCACCTGACTCTTCCCTCGATAAGAAACTCCACTAATAACAGCAAGGTCAGGTACCCAAGAGCAGTGAGGACCTGCCTGAGACATGTTTTGTTGAGTAGAGGAAAAGACAAAAGCCAGCCACGGGTTTCTCCACACCTCCAGCCCCCATTCCTCTTGGAGAAGGGCAGTCTCAGGGCAAGATGCCTCACCATCCCAACCAGAATTCCACACTGCCCCTCCCTTCCTTCTCTTGCCAAATCATAGCACCAGCTAGCTCAGTCCATGTTTCATCTGGACAAAGGGAAGCCCCAGGGCCCTCCTGCTGCTGGCCCAGCAGCCTTTTCTACCCCTAGGATCCACCCTTCCCACCCTGCCCTGCTCTGGCATCTGTCTGTAGCCCAGTGGGCACTGGCTTCTTCTCTTCTCATGCCTTCCTTTTCCTTCCCGCTATTCATACTTTTCCA